>NC_081336.1:4579272-4942956 GCF_022539665.2 Daphnia carinata | reverse complement strand
GCAGGTTCGAGTCCTGCTACGATCAGTTAAGTTTCATTGCGGTTTTTAGTTATTCGCCGACACAACTCTTATGGAAACAGAAGCTCATAGAAACCTTGAAATATTTGCTAACCGTTAACACACCCTGTCTTCGCTTCAAGGTGGGTGCTCTGTCTCAACGACATAACAAGCTATGAGTGAAAGCTGTACTTTGGCGAGCGAGGATTTTGTGAACTTTTACCGTTCCAAGTTTCTTTTGCCACTGACGACGGTGATTTCTAGACGCAACAACGAAGTACATCCTAATCCTGCTGAAACAGCCAGAAGTAAAAATTTACTTTGTATCTGTGATCTCGGTGGACCATAGTAATCTTACGTGAACAGCAAGAACATCACTTGTACATCTACCAGTTAAACAAAAACGACTGTGGGCTCATCCGGGAATTGAACCCGGGACCACTTACACCCGAAGCAAGTATCATACTACTAGACCAATGAGCCTGTACCGTCGCAATTTAACATTAAACGCAAGAAAAAATCATCTTTGCTACTTGTCAACGACTCTTAATATGCTATTAAAGAGCAAAAGTGCCAAAAATTTAGGTTCCACTGAGAATCGAACTCAGATTGTCAGAGTCAAAGTCTGAAGTGATAACCATTACACCATGGAACCTCTACAGGATCAATGTCTAGGAGACAGCTAAAGTTACGCCTAGGGACCTTACGGAAGGTACTTTAGGTTTAAAGCGTAAGCTCTTGTCGATCCGCGCCAGCAAAAATTAAACGTTAAGATAACAAGATATAGGACGTCTAAATCGAACTGCCTCGTTTTATTACGTATTAACGACAACGGATAGCATGAAAAAAACCAATCAGGAAGCAAGGACGGACGCATTGCAAGAAATAGTAAGTTAGTTGAGCAGCGGCTTGGAAGTTGCTAATCTGGAGCATCAAATCTTCAATACAGACAGTAATGCTTCTTGGCACCAGACTCGCCGTAATCACGGTTAAAAAATGATACCGATTGAAATTTGGACGAAAAATTTAGGGTATAAACAACGGGCGATTACATTTTAAGAAAGATTTTTGATCTCAATCGTTTTCTATTACTTGGCGACGCTTACGCGTAAATACGTGATTTCGACGTTCGTCGTTGCCCGTCGAACTATGTTTCCATCCTTCGATAGCTCAGTTGGTAGAGCGGTGGACTGTAGAAATGAAACAAGTATTAGGTTAAAGAGATTAGTTATCCATAGGTCGCTGGTTCAACTCCGGCTCGAAGGAAATGAATAGTTGATTGACATTACTAACCTTAAATGCAATTCATAGTGGATAAAAACAACCTCAATTTGCCACTAAAATATTACGACGAAAGCTAGAAAACAATAGAATAATCCACAAACTGACATTGGCAGCATGTGGCTCATTGGTCTAGTGGTATGATTCCTGCTTTGGGTGTAGGAGGTCCCGGGTTCAAATCCCGGATGAGCCCCACCTTTACTCATACGATGCAATCAGTCATCACTCAGTGGATTTATACGTAGTAATCTGCATAATATGTATATCAGCTATTGAACTCTCCTGTCATGCCTGTTGAATTGATAATAGTATATCATAAATGACCCCTTTTAAAAGACTAGGAATTTAAGAGTTCTACATTGGTGCCAAACATAGTTGCTCATTGCCAATTTAGCACCACGGTTACACATGGTGTGATGAAACTTGTGATTTCCGCCTCCGCCAACATCTGCCTGCAAAGTGCAGTAAGGTAGCGTGGCCGAGCGGTCTAAGGCGCTGGTTTAAGGCACCAGTCTCTTCGGGGGCGTGGGTTCGAATCCCACCGCTGCCATGTAATTCATTGTGATACCCAGCAACGGCATGATTGTTTTTAATTCGATCTATATGTTACGGCGGTCGTGTGGCCTAATGGATAAGGCGTCGGACTTCGGATCCGAAGATTGCAGGTTCGAGTCCTGCTACGATCAGTTAAGTTTCATTGCGGTTTTTAGTTATTCGCCGACACAACTCTTATGGAAACAGAAGCTCATAGAAACCTTGAAATATTTGCTAACCGTTAACACACCCTGTCTTCGCTTCAAGGTGGGTGCTCTGTCTCAACGACATAACAAGCTATGAGTGAAAGCTGTACTTTGGCGAGCGAGGATTTTGTGAACTTTTACCGTTCCAAGTTTCTTTTGCCACTGACGACGGTGATTTCTAGACGCAACAACGAAGTACATCCTAATCCTGCTGAAACAGCCAGAAGTAAAAATTTACTTTGTATCTGTGATCTCGGTGGACCATAGTAATCTTACGTGAACAGCAAGAACATCACTTGTACATCTACCAGTTAAACAAAAACGACTGTGGGCTCATCCGGGAATTGAACCCGGGACCACTTACACCCGAAGCAAGTATCATACTACTAGACCAATGAGCCTGTACCGTCGCAATTTAACATTAAACGCAAGAAAAAATCATCTTTGCTACTTGTCAACGACTCTTAATATGCTATTAAAGAGCAAAAGTGTACATTATTAGGTTCCACTGAGAATCGAACTCAGATTGTCAGAGTCAAAGTCTGAAGTGCTAACCATTACACCATGGAACCGTATAAGGATCAATGTCTAGGAGACAGCTAAAGTTACGCCTAGGGACCTTACGGAAGGTACTTTAGGTTTAAAGCGTAAGCTCTTGTCGATCCGCGCCAGCAAAAATTAAACGTTAAGATAACAAGATATAGGACGTCTAAATCGAACTGCCTCGTTTTATTACGTATTAACGACAACGGATAGCATGAAAAAACCAATCAGGAAGCAAGGACGGACGCATTGCAAGAAATAGTAAGTTAGTTGAGCAGCGGCTTGGAAGTTGCTAATCTGGAGCATCAAATCTTCAATACAGACAGTAATGCTTCTTGGCACCAGACTCGCCGTAATCACGGTTAAAAAATGATACCGATTGAAATTTGGACGAAAAATTTAGGGTATAAACAACGGGCGATTACATTTTAAGAAAGATTTTTGATCTCAATCGTTTTCTATTACTTGGCGACGCTTACGCGTAAATACGTGATTTCGACGTTCGTCGTTGCCCGTCGAACTATGTTTCGACCCTTCGATAGCTCAGTTGGTAGAGCGGTGGACTGTAGACTTGAAACAAGTATTAGGTTAAAGAGATTAGGTATCCATAGGACGCTGGTTCAACTCCGGCTCGAAGGAAATGAATAGTTGATTGACATTACTAACCTTAAATGCAATTCATAGTGGATAAAAACAACCTCAATTTGCCACTAAAATATTACGACGAAAGCTAGAAAACAATAGAATAATCCACAAACTGACATTGGCAGCATGTGGCTCATTGGTCTAGTGGTATGATTCCTGCTTTGGGTGTAGGAGGTCCCGGGTTCAAATCCCGGATGAGCCCCACCTTTACTCATACGATGCAATCAGTCATCACTCAGTGGATTTATACGTAGTAATCTGCATAATATGTATATCAGCTATTGAACTCTCCTGTCATGCCTGTTGAATTGATAATAGTATATCATAAATGACCCCTTTTAAAAGACTAGGAATTTAAGAGTTCTACATTGGTGCCAAACATAGTTGCTCATTGCCAATTTAGCACCACGGTTACACATGGTGTGATGAAACTTGTGATTTCCGCCTCCGCCAACATCTGCCTGCAAAGTGCAGTAAGGTAGCGTGGCCGAGCGGTCTAAGGCGCTGGTTTAAGGCACCAGTCTCTTCGGGGGCGTGGGTTCGAATCCCACCGCTGCCATTTAATTCATTGTGATACCCAGCAACGGCATGATTGTTTTTAATTCGATCTATTTGTTACGGCGGTCGTGTGGCCTAATGGATAAGGCGTCGGACTTCGGATCCGAAGATTGCAGGTTCGAGTCCTGCTACGATCAGTTAAGTTTCATTGCGGTTTTTAGTTATTCGCCGACACAACTCTTATGGAAACAGAAGCTCATAGAAACCTTGAAATATTTGCTAACCGTTAACACACCCTGTCTTCGCTTCAAGGTGGGTGCTCTGTCTCAACGACATAACAAGCTATGAGTGAAAGCTGTACTTTGGCGAGCGAGGATTTTGTGAACTTTTACCGTTCCAAGTTTCTTTTGCCACTGACGACGGTGATTTCTAGACGCAACAACGAAGTACATCCTAATCCTGCTGAAACAGCCAGAAGTAAAAATTTACTTTGTATCTGTGATCTCGGTGGACCATAGTAATCTTACGTGAACAGCAAGAACATCACTTGTACATCTACCAGTTAAACAAAAACGACTGTGGGCTCATCCGGGAATTGAACCCGGGACCACTTACACCCGAAGCAAGTATCATACTACTAGACCAATGAGCCTGTACCGTCGCAATTTAACATTAAACGCAAGAAAAAATCATCTTTGCTACTTGTCAACGACTCTTAATATGCTATTAAAGAGCAAAAGTGCCAAAAATTTAGGTTCCACTGAGAATCGAACTCAGATTGTCAGAGTCAAAGTCTGAAGTGCTAACCATTACACCATGGAACCTTAATAAACTCAATGTCTAGGAGACAGCTAAAGTTACGCCTAGGGACCTTACGGAAGGTACTTTAGGTTTAAAGCGTAAGCTCTTGTCGATCCGCGCCAGCAAAAATTAAACGTTAAGATAACAAGATATAGGACGTCTAAATCGAACTGCCTCGTTTTATTACGTATTAACGACAACGGATAGCATGAAAAAAACCAATCAGGAAGCAAGGACGGACGCATTGCAAGAAATAGTAAGTTAGTTGAGCAGCGGCTTGGAAGTTGCTAATCTGGAGCATCAAATCTTCAATACAGACAGTAATGCTTCTTGGCACCAGACTCGCCGTAATCACGGTTAAAAAATGATACCGATTGAAATTTGGACGAAAAATTTAGGGTATAAACAACGGGCGATTACATTTTAAGAAAGATTTTTGATCTCAATCGTTTTCTATTACTTGGCGACGCTTACGCGTAAATACGTGATTTCGACGTTCGTCGTTGCCCGTCGAACTATGTTTCCATCCTTCGATAGCTCAGTTGGTAGAGCGGTGGACTGTAGAAATGAAACAAGTATTAGGTTAAAGAGATTAGTTATCCATAGGTCGCTGGTTCAACTCCGGCTCGAAGGAAATGAATAGTTGATTGACATTACTAACCTTAAATGCAATTCATAGTGGATAAAAACAACCTCAATTTGCCACTAAAATATTACGACGAAAGCTAGAAAACAATAGAATAATCCACAAACTGACATTGGCAGCATGTGGCTCATTGGTCTAGTGGTATGATTCCTGCTTTGGGTGTAGGAGGTCCCGGGTTCAAATCCCGGATGAGCCCCACCTTTACTCATACGATGCAATCAGTCATCACTCAGTGGATTTATACGTAGTAATCTGCATAATATGTATATCAGCTATTGAACTCTCCTGTCATGCCTGTTGAATTGATAATAGTATATCATAAATGACCCCTTTTAAAAGACTAGGAATTTAAGAGTTCTACATTGGTGCCAAACATAGTTGCTCATTGCCAATTTAGCACCACGGTTACACATGGTGTGATGAAACTTGTGATTTCCGCCTCCGCCAACATCTGCCTGCAAAGTGCAGTAAGGTAGCGTGGCCGAGCGGTCTAAGGCGCTGGTTTAAGGCACCAGTCTCTTCGGGGGCGTGGGTTCGAATCCCACCGCTGCCATGTAATTCATTGTGATACCCAGCAACGGCATGATTGTTTTTAATTCGATCTATTTGTTACGGCGGTCGTGTGGCCTAATGGATAAGGCGTCGGACTTCGGATCCGAAGATTGCAGGTTCGAGTCCTGCTACGATCAGTTAAGTTTCATTGCGGTTTTTAGTTATTCGCCGACACAACTCTTATGGAAACAGAAGCTCATAGAAACCTTGAAATATTTGCTAACCGTTAACACACCCTGTCTTCGCTTCAAGGTGGGTGCTCTGTCTCAACGACATAACAAGCTATGAGTGAAAGCTGTACTTTGGCGAGCGAGGATTTTGTGAACTTTTACCGTTCCAAGTTTCTTTTGCCACTGACGACGGTGATTTCTAGACGCAACAACGAAGTACATCCTAATCCTGCTGAAACAGCCAGAAGTAAAAATTTACTTTGTATCTGTGATCTCGGTGGACCATAGTAATCTTACGTGAACAGCAAGAACATCACTTGTACATCTACCAGTTAAACAAAAACGACTGTGGGCTCATCCGGGAATTGAACCCGGGACCACTTACACCCGAAGCAAGTATCATACTACTAGACCAATGAGCCTGTACCGTCGCAATTTAACATTAAACGCAAGAAAAAATCATCTTTGCTACTTGTCAACGACTCTTAATATGCTATTAAAGAGCAAAAGTGCCAAAAATTTAGGTTCCACTGAGAATCGAACTCAGATTGTCAGAGTCAGAGTCTGAAGTGATAACCATTACACCATGGGACCTTTACAGGATCAATGTCTAGGAGACAGCTAAAGTTACGCCTAGGGACCTTACGGAAGGTACTTTAGGTTTAAAGCGTAAGCTCTTGTCGATCCGCGCCAGCAAAAATTAAACGTTAAGATAACAAGATATAGGACGTCTAAATCGAACTGCCTCGTTTTATTACGTATTAACGACAACGGATAGCATGAAAAAAACCAATCAGGAAGCAAGGACGGACGCATTGCAAGAAATAGTAAGTTAGTTGAGCAGCGGCTTGGAAGTTGCTAATCTGGAGCATCAAATCTTCAATACAGACAGTAATGCTTCTTGGCACCAGACTCGCCGTAATCACGGTTAAAAAATGATACCGATTGAAATTTGGACGAAAAATTTAGGGTATAAACAACGGGCGATTACATTTTAAGAAAGATTTTTGATCTCAATCGTTTTCTATTACTTGGCGACGCTTACGCGTAAATACGTGATTTCGACGTTCGTCGTTGCCCGTCGAACTATGTTTCCATCCTTCGATAGCTCAGTTGGTAGAGCGGTGGACTGTAGAAATGAAACAAGTATTAGGTTAAAGAGATTAGTTATCCATAGGTCGCTGGTTCAACTCCGGCTCGAAGGAAATGAATAGTTGATTGACATTACTAACCTTAAATGCAATTCATAGTGGATAAAAACAACCTCAATTTGCCACTAAAATATTACGACGAAAGCTAGAAAACAATAGAATAATCCACAAACTGACATTGGCAGCATGTGGCTCATTGGTCTAGTGGTATGATTCCTGCTTTGGGTGTAGGAGGTCCCGGGTTCAAATCCCGGATGAGCCCCACCTTTACTCATACGATGCAATCAGTCATCACTCAGTGGATTTATACGTAGTAATCTGCATAATATGTATATCAGCTATTGAACTCTCCTGTCATGCCTGTTGAATTGATAATAGTATATCATAAATGACCCCTTTTAAAAGACTAGGAATTTAAGAGTTCTACATTGGTGCCAAACATAGTTGCTCATTGCCAATTTAGCACCACGGTTACACATGGTGTGATGAAACTTGTGATTTCCGCCTCCGCCAACATCTGCCTGCAAAGTGCAGTAAGGTAGCGTGGCCGAGCGGTCTAAGGCGCTGGTTTAAGGCACCAGTCTCTTCGGGGGCGTGGGTTCGAATCCCACCGCTGCCATTTAATTCATTGTGATACCCAGCAACGGCATGATTGTTTTTAATTCGATCTATTTGTTACGGCGGTCGTGTGGCCTAATGGATAAGGCGTCGGACTTCGGATCCGAAGATTGCAGGTTCGAGTCCTGCTACGATCAGTTAAGTTTCATTGCGGTTTTTAGTTATTCGCCGACACAACTCTTATGGAAACAGAAGCTCATAGAAACCTTGAAATATTTGCTAACCGTTAACACACCCTGTCTTCGCTTCAAGGTGGGTGCTCTGTCTCAACGACATAACAAGCTATGAGTGAAAGCTGTACTTTGGCGAGCGAGGATTTTGTGAACTTTTACCGTTCCAAGTTTCTTTTGCCACTGACGACGGTGATTTCTAGACGCAACAACGAAGTACATCCTAATCCTGCTGAAACAGCCAGAAGTAAAAATTTACTTTGTATCTGTGATCTCGGTGGACCATAGTAATCTTACGTGAACAGCAAGAACATCACTTGTACATCTACCAGTTAAACAAAAAATAATGAGGGCTCATCCGGGAGTTGAACCCGGGACCACTTACACCCGAAGCAAGTATCATACTACTAGACCAATGAGCCGATATTGTCGCAATTTAACATTAAACGCAAGAAAAAATCATCTTTGCTACTTGTCAACGACTCTTAATATGCTATTAAAGAGCAAAAGTGCCAAAAATTTAGGTTCCACTGAGAATCGAACTCAGATTGTCAGAGTCAAAGTCTGAAGTGATAACCATTACACCATGGAACCTCTACAGGATCAATGTCTAGGAGACAGCTAAAGTTACGCCTAGGGACCTTACGGAAGGTACTTTAGGTTTAAAGCGTAAGCTCTTGTCGATCCGCGCCAGCAAAAATTAAACGTTAAGATAACAAGATATAGGACGTCTAAATCGAACTGCCTCGTTTTATTACGTATTAACGACAACGGATAGCATGAAAAAACCAATCAGGAAGCAAGGACGGACGCATTGCAAGAAATAGTAAGTTAGTTGAGCAGCGGCTTGGAAGTTGCTAATCTGGAGCATCAAATCTTCAATACAGACAGTAATGCTTCTTGGCACCAGACTCGCCGTAATCACGGTTAAAAAATGATACCGATTGAAATTTGGACGAAAAATTTAGGGTATAAACAACGGGCGATTACATTTTAAGAAAGATTTTTGATCTCAATCGTTTTCTATTACTTGGCGACGCTTACGCGTAAATACGTGATTTCGACGTTCGTCGTTGCCCGTCGAACTATGTTTCCATCCTTCGATAGCTCAGTTGGTAGAGCGGTGGACTGTAGAAATGAAACAAGTATTAGGTTAAAGAGATTAGTTATCCATAGGTCGCTGGTTCAACTCCGGCTCGAAGGAAATGAATAGTTGATTGACATTACTAACCTTAAATGCAATTCATAGTGGATAAAAACAACCTCAATTTGCCACTAAAATATTACGACGAAAGCTAGAAAACAATAGAATAATCCACAAACTGACATTGGCAGCATGTGGCTCATTGGTCTAGTGGTATGATTCCTGCTTTGGGTGTAGGAGGTCCCGGGTTCAAATCCCGGATGAGCCCCACCTTTACTCATACGATGCAATCAGTCATCACTCAGTGGATTTATACGTAGTAATCTGCATAATATGTATATCAGCTATTGAACTCTCCTGTCATGCCTGTTGAATTGATAATAGTATATCATAAATGACCCCTTTTAAAAGACTAGGAATTTAAGAGTTCTACATTGGTGCCAAACATAGTTGCTCATTGCCAATTTAGCACCACGGTTACACATGGTGTGATGAAACTTGTGATTTCCGCCTCCGCCAACATCTGCCTGCAAAGTGCAGTAAGGTAGCGTGGCCGAGCGGTCTAAGGCGCTGGTTTAAGGCACCAGTCTCTTCGGGGGCGTGGGTTCGAATCCCACCGCTGCCATGTAATTCATTGTGATACCCAGCAACGGCATGATTGTTTTTAATTCGATCTATTTGTTACGGCGGTCGTGTGGCCTAATGGATAAGGCGTCGGACTTCGGATCCGAAGATTGCAGGTTCGAGTCCTGCTACGATCAGTTAAGTTTCATTGCGGTTTTTAGTTATTCGCCGACACAACTCTTATGGAAACAGAAGCTCATAGAAACCTTGAAATATTTGCTAACCGTTAACACACCCTGTCTTCGCTTCAAGGTGGGTGCTCTGTCTCAACGACATAACAAGCTATGAGTGAAAGCTGTACTTTGGCGAGCGAGGATTTTGTGAACTTTTACCGTTCCAAGTTTCTTTTGCCACTGACGACGGTGATTTCTAGACGCAACAACGAAGTACATCCTAATCCTGCTGAAACAGCCAGAAGTAAAAATTTACTTTGTATCTGTGATCTCGGTGGACCATAGTAATCTTACGTGAACAGCAAGAACATCACTTGTACATCTACCAGTTAAACAAAAACGACTGTGGGCTCATCCGGGAATTGAACCCGGGACCACTTACACCCGAAGCAAGTATCATACTACTAGACCAATGAGCCTGTACCGTCGCAATTTAACATTAAACGCAAGAAAAAATCATCTTTGCTACTTGTCAACGACTCTTAATATGCTATTAAAGAGCAAAAGTGCCAAAAATTAAGGTTCCACTGAGAATCGAACTCAGATTGTCAGAGTCAAAGTCTGATGTGATAACCATTACACCATGGAACCATGACAGGATCAATGTCTAGGAGACAGCTAAAGTTACGCCTAGGGACCTTACGGAAGGTACTTTAGGTTTAAAGCGTAAGCTCTTGTCGATCCGCGCCAGCAAAAATTAAACGTTAAGATAACAAGATATAGGACGTCTAAATCGAACTGCCTCGTTTTATTACGTATTAACGACAACGGATAGCATGAAAAAAACCAATCAGGAAGCAAGGACGGACGCATTGCAAGAAATAGTAAGTTAGTTGAGCAGCGGCTTGGAAGTTGCTAATCTGGAGCATCAAATCTTCAATACAGACAGTAATGCTTCTTGGCACCAGACTCGCCGTAATCACGGTTAAAAAATGATACCGATTGAAATTTGGACGAAAAATTTAGGGTATAAACAACGGGCGATTACATTTTAAGAAAGATTTTTGATCTCAATCGTTTTCTATTACTTGGCGACGCTTACGCGTAAATACGTGATTTCGACGTTCGTCGTTGCCCGTCGAACTATGTTTCCACCCTTCGATAGCTCAGTTGGTAGAGCGGTGGACTGTAGACTTGAAACAAGTATTAGGTTAAAGAGATTAGTTATCCATAGGTCGCTGGTTCAACTCCGGCTCGAAGGAAATGAATAGTTGATTGACATTACTAACCTTAAATGCAATTCATAGTGGATAAAAACAACCTCAATTTGCCACTAAAATATTACGACGAAAGCTAGAAAACAATAGAATAATCCACAAACTGACATTGGCAGCATGTGGCTCATTGGTCTAGTGGTATGATTCCTGCTTTGGGTGTAGGAGGTCCCGGGTTCAAATCCCGGATGAGCCCCACCTTTACTCATACGATGCAATCAGTCATCACTCAGTGGATTTATACGTAGTAATCTGCATAATATGTATATCAGCTATTGAACTCTCCTGTCATGCCTGTTGAATTGATAATAGTATATCATAAATGACCCCTTTTAAAAGACTAGGAATTTAAGAGTTCTACATTGGTGCCAAACATAGTTGCTCATTGCCAATTTAGCACCACGGTTACACATGGTGTGATGAAACTTGTGATTTCCGCCTCCGCCAACATCTGCCTGCAAAGTGCAGTAAGGTAGCGTGGCCGAGCGGTCTAAGGCGCTGGTTTAAGGCACCAGTCTCTTCGGGGGCGTGGGTTCGAATCCCACCGCTGCCATGTAATTCATTGTGATACCCAGCAACGGCATGATTGTTTTTAATTCGATCTATTTGTTACGGCGGTCGTGTGGCCTAATGGATAAGGCGTCGGACTTCGGATCCGAAGATTGCAGGTTCGAGTCCTGCTACGATCAGTTAAGTTTCATTGCGGTTTTTAGTTATTCGCCGACACAACTCTTATGGAAACAGAAGCTCATAGAAACCTTGAAATATTTGCTAACCGTTAACACACCCTGTCTTCGCTTCAAGGTGGGTGCTCTGTCTCAACGACATAACAAGCTATGAGTGAAAGCTGTACTTTGGCGAGCGAGGATTTTGTGAACTTTTACCGTTCCAAGTTTCTTTTGCCACTGACGACGGTGATTTCTAGACGCAACAACGAAGTACATCCTAATCCTGCTGAAACAGCCAGAAGTAAAAATTTACTTTGTATCTGTGATCTCGGTGGACCATAGTAATCTTACGTGAACAGCAAGAACATCACTTGTACATCTACCAGTTAAACAAAAACGACTGTGGGCTCATCCGGGAATTGAACCCGGGACCACTTACACCCGAAGCAAGTATCATACTACTAGACCAATGAGCCTGGACCGTCGCAATTTAACATTAAACGCAAGAAAAAATCATCTTTGCTACTTGTCAACGACTCTTAATATGCTATTAAAGAGCAAAAGTAATAAACATTATTAGGTTCCACTGAGAATCGAACTCAGATTGTCAGAGTCAAAGTCTGAAGTGCTAACCATTACACCATGGAACCTCTACAGGATCAATGTCTAGGAGACAGCTAAAGTTACGCCTAGGGACCTTACGGAAGGTACTTTAGGTTTAAAGCGTAAGCTCTTGTCGATCCGCGCCAGCAAAAATTAAACGTTAAGATAACAAGATATAGGACGTCTAAATCGAACTGCCTCGTTTTATTACGTATTAACGACAACGGATAGCATGAAAAAAACCAATCAGGAAGCAAGGACGGACGCATTGCAAGAAATAGTAAGTTAGTTGAGCAGCGGCTTGGAAGTTGCTAATCTGGAGCATCAAATCTTCAATACAGACAGTAATGCTTCTTGGCACCAGACTCGCCGTAATCACGGTTAAAAAATGATACCGATTGAAATTTGGACGAAAAATTTAGGGTATAAACAACGGGCGATTACATTTTAAGAAAGATTTTTGATCTCAATCGTTTTCTATTACTTGGCGACGCTTACGCGTAAATACGTGATTTCGACGTTCGTCGTTGCCCGTCGAACTATATTTCGACCCTTCGATAGCTCAGTTGGTAGAGCGGTGGACTGTAGAATGTCAAGAAGTATTAGGTTAAAGAGATTAGTTATCCATAGGTCGCTGGTTCAACTCCGGCTCGAAGGAAATGAATAGTTGATTGACATTACTAACCTTAAATGCAATTCATAGTGGATAAAAACAACCTCAATTTGCCACTAAAATATTACGACGAAAGCTAGAAAACAATAGAATAATCCACAAACTGACATTGGCAACATGTGGCTCATTGGTCTAGTGGTATGATTCCTGTGTTGTCCTATGGTACCATCCTTTGGGTAAAGCCTCTTGGTTACAAATTCCAAATGCCGAGTCTGCCGGCTCGGCGTAAAATTAGTGGCCTGGCACGTTCTCGGTCCCAGCGTATCTGGAGCGGCGTGATGCTACTCGTATCGCCGTCTATCGATTGACGGAAAATGACTTGGCGGCCTTGGACGCTAGATCCCAGCGTATAGCCTCCTTGAGCATCGGTTAAAGTGGTTTCACGAAAACTTATCGCATGTTGCTCGGGTCTCGCAGCGGACACACTGAGACGCGGGCGACAAGACGGACACAAAAATATAATTGCAAAATTACTTGTAATGATGCGATGGCGCCCCCGGAGTGAATGGCCACGGAAGCGACGGCAAGCGAGGACTTGTCAACAGGATACTCGTGCAAAGCCGAGTTAATAACAACGGCCACGAAACGGGTGAAAGCAGCTCAACAGGATGATTCCAGCCTGGCAGATGATTACGGCCAGAAGTGACGGACAGCAACAGGGCGGGCAGAGTCATAGAAGAGTAATTTGGAATGTGTATATACCAGTTAATATAGAACCAACTCCGGGGGCTTCGGTGAAACTTAGTGTGTATTTAAGTCAGCCGAAGCCGTCCTTTATATACCCAATTTTATAAAACACCGTTCACTGGCTTATACCAATAGATAAACATAAAGTATCGCCGTCGTTTCTTCCGTCTTTCAGCCACAGGATCCTTTTCTCCCTCCAACTCTCCTTGGCCGACCCTCTGTCAATTTCTCCTCCGGCAACATCCTCCTTCCTCTGGACTAAAACTGGCTCTAGTCACGATGGTTTTTAATATTGGCTTATGATATCTATCGGTAGAGACCGCTCTACATAGAGGTAAAAGCAGTCAGGTAGTTTCAATATCATAGTATCGGTCATAGGCCTTCTCAGCGAAAGATTCGTCGGGCGAATCATGCCAAGTTCCGTTTACGTTTTATCTTATTTCGTCTACCGATATACTCTCGTCAATCGCCGGGAACTTCTTGGCTAGTTGCCGCCTAGTGTTGGACTTACCTCGGTTACCGACTCCTAGGTCGCGAGTGCCCGGGATTCTGTTGCCTTCCTGTTTATTCCTTCGTCGTCCCATCGGACTGTGCCGGACGTCGGAATTTCCAACACATCCTTCGATAGCTCAGTTGGTATAATTGTTTTGCGCGTGAAAAATCGATTTGTTACATCAAGAAGTTCGCTGTAACAAAACAACGAGTGAAGAATACGACGAGATGAAGATGTGAAGCTAGCAGACTGCAAATTATATTACACAATGACAGTACAAATGGCAGTAATAGATTAACTAAAACGCACCTAGCTGCTCAGAAAGCATTACACAACGAAGATTTTGTTCCTGTTCATCACTGTGGGGAAATGGACTCAATTTGTAATTTCTGTGGCGTGAGATATTTCAAAGGAGAGAAAGCGTGTGATCGAAAATTCAGCCTTCGTTGTTCAAAAGGGAAAATCCTTCATCCCCTACCAAAAGAATTCCCCGAATTGTTTTACCATCACTTTACCAACAGTCATCCAAAATATCTTCGTTTTTTGACAATGTAAAAAAAAATTACAACAATGGTCTCGCTTTTGAATCCACATGGCCACAAATCGACAACTCGTCAGGTCGCTGCCCCTACTGTTTTCGAATTCATGGACAGACGTATCACTACACAACAGCTATTCGATACCAAAACGAACGTACCAAAAGTTCGATACTTCAAATCATCCCGCTCTGAAATACACCCAATAGTACTACATCGATTCTTCTCAGGCGAACGAATTTCGGGCCAATAATCCTGTCATCGTCCGCTGTGTTCGTCTTTGGATGGAACAGCTAGATCTCTTCTTTGCCGATGTATCCTCTATGCTGCCATATATAAGAATATGAGGCAAGTGGTAGCCGAGGAGGATCTTCCTGCCGAAGTGGAGGGTAGGCATGATTATCCACAATGACCACGGGACACAGGGCGAAAAGCGCTACAACAACGTCAAAGACGAAGAGAAAGCATTGGAGGGGCTCCACCCAAAAAATGAGATGTACGCGGCCATCTCTTGATTGCCCAAAGAAGAAATCGATCCATTCAAATCGACACTCAAAAGCCAATGTGTTATTACTCTTTACCAATGGATACAATGGCTGGGATTAACACATGATTCGCAGTAATCCAGTTATTTAAAATAATTACCTAAACAATGAAAACAGCGGACAAGAAGACGAGATGATGGATCATGAAGCTCAAGTTTTATTTAATACTTCAGAAAATCCTATACCAGACGTTGTAGAGCCGGAACTGGGACCGGAAGATGTCCTTGATATAGACCCCGATGCGCCTGTATTGAGAAGGCAGTAGAATATCGATTCATGAACACTTTAAGTCAGCTTTATACGGCGGTCCTTTCACCCAGAAATGGATAGTTAACCGTATGTCAAAGTTGAAACCATGTTGGTGAACTATCTTCAGACTCATCAGGCAGGTCTACCCACCGCATAGTACAACAGGCTTATGGATTGTTTAAATACTCGAGCGGAAAGAGAGAACATGACAGTCGGAGCATCAGTCATTTTACCATTATCTTTCATAGGAAGTCCAGGAGCCACGAAAAAGGGGTGCCAAGACGCCATGACTATTTGCGGAAAATTTGGAACGCCAACCTTTTTCCTTACTTTTACCTGCAACCCCAAATGGCCAGAGATCACCGAAAACATTCAAGCTTACTAAATTCCATCGAATATGTCAGATATCGTTTCAAAGTTCATCTTAAACTGAAAGAACGGCTTGGTTTGAATTTATTTCTGCTTCTCCGCCAGCTAGATCTTACATCTATTGCAAAATTCCCCATCATTTGTGGTTTGACAAGACCGCAGGGATACGGAAACCAATATAATAGAGGATTAACGTTATTGGACAGAATCATTCTGTTACCATCAAGCAAGTCGAAAGGCAGAGTCTTCGTTTGCTTATTATCAGCATCCATGATACAACCAGTTTCGAATACTGGAGGCCAGTCGTCGGGATCCTGCATCCAACATTCAATGTAGCTGCTATAGCAAGAAATCTGCTGGCTGGCCAGGTCAGCGATGGAGGAGGGCCAGCATGAACACGATTGAATCGGAAGGCCCAGAGGAAATTGCAAGTTTCCCGACGGAGTGTCTTGATACCCTAAAGGTATCTGGGATACCACCGCACATTTTGCAACTGAAAATGGGTTCCATTATTATCCTTCTTAAAAACATTCACTCGCGTCAAGGGCTCTGCAATGGAACGCGTTTGATCATCTGAAGTCTTAGGGACAACCTCATTCATCCAACTATAGCAGTAGGGAAAAATAAAGGCTACAATGTCTTCATCCCGCGAAGGAATATGTCACCGAGTGATCGTCATCTTCCCTTCAAGCTAATCAGAAAATAATTTACTGTGTTTTTTGCTTTCGCGATTGCCATCAACAAGTCACACGAACAGACGTTCGACAATTTTGGTATCGATCTTCCTGAACCAGTCTGCAGCCACCGACAATTATACGTAGCATTTATTCTCCCGCGCTACTTCTCGCCCAGGAGTAAAGGTCCTATGGACGGTAGGACCAAGGCAATGGAAAATGCTGAAAAACGATAGGGTGTTTACACAAAACATCGTGTTCAAAGAATAAATTCCGTAAAGTTATCATCATAATAACATTTAACTTGATGACATAAAACGAGGAATTAACTTCCGACTCGATCTACGAGCGAAAAAGGAGCACGGGCATGGCCAAAGGGGCAGTTACCGACGGCGCCCAACCGTGAACATGCTTTTTATTATTATTACATAAAGCAATGAGAAATGTAAAAATACCATTCATAGCATTAGCCCTCGAGCTGATTATCCCATTAGACCCAGAATGTATCGATGCAAAACTGAATAAAAAGACATATTTCAATATGTCGTGCCAGTACCTTCCGGCTTTACCGTATAGTTAACGAAAGCAACCGCAAAAAAATATGTCCATAATACATGTCGATTTTCGATGTTTCTGTTGAATATCACGATACCGATATATCGCACAATCTTATCGATTTTTTTTGTAAACCGATTGATATTTTTAAAAAAAGTTCGGCATGCAGACTCGAATAACATGGTGTTATCTGACTACCGCGCTACCTAATATACAATCCTTCGCATAGATTATGGAATTCGCCTGAATAAGAATTAAAAGAAGTTAGACTATAAGTAAAAAATTTACTTAAGTAAAAATTGTTACAATGGATAGATGTAACCGATTTGATATTTTTGGCTTTTGATTGTGGAAATGATGGAAATAAGTTTTGTGAAGACAGAATAGTTTTGTGTGAATGCATAATACTGGATTTAAACCTTCAACTTCTACTCCGTTAGCTTTGCTTGCTGGCTAGTAGACCTCTACAGACATTTAATATACAGGAAACCAAATGAAAGAGTATTGATTTTCGTAGAAAATGTTACAATGTATTGATGTAACCATTACGATATTTATTTTTTAGAAAACTTTTTTTTTGTCATGTGCTCTATAATATGATACGCATCAATCCATATGGATTGAACCCAATAATGTTTCTTTGAACCCAAAAATATCTGTTCGTCAGCTGTTATTCTAAGGTACATATTTTGATTATAAAATACAACGCTATAGATATGTCGAGTGGTGTATCCCAAACATCAATCCAATATATCGGATTTGCAAATAATGTTGATTATATAACGATGCAGTGCAAAAACATTGCAATTTTCTATGGGCAAGTGTGTAGAGCGACTGAAACATGCATGGAAGGCAGAGGCTCAAGCCTAGCAAATGAATGTTTCGATACTGTTCATTCCTTATAAAAATGGTAATAAATAGGGCTTTACGGAAGACAGCAAAAGAAGACATCGAGGAAGATAGTAATGTAAATGGGCTAAGCACTTGGAGTGCAGGAAGAAGGAGGTTGGAGGTGAATTTAGGTTGAGATGGTTTTTAGCATATTCCTCAACTTCTTTTCCAAGAAGAGGAATATATTCCTCATGAGTTAAAAAAAAAATTTTTAATTGTATGAGAAATCCGCGTTTGGAAATCTTTTACTGGTAGACAGCGGTGCGAAATATCGGTATCATATGCATATATCTGATTTTCCGATATGATATATGCATATCGGTTTCATTCGTGTTTTCCGATACGATGTATCGATAAGCGATATTCCTAATATCCCCAATATTACTGACAGTAGTATAACAGTTGTGGACACGGATATTTATTGCACGGAGTATGCTGTTCAAGTGTGGCATTTGGATTGCATTTGCAACGGCGATAAATCGAGCTGAATTGCTCGCTTTTCCAGAAAACATTGCAATCGTTAAGGTTTTTATTTTTCTGTTAGTATGCAGTAGAATTAGATTAATAATATCAAGATTTCCATTCTACTTGTCGACCCAAGAAATTTGTGTTACTACAAATTTTTTTCTTCCTTGTTTTTTCATGTTCTGATTGGTTTTTGGTCTTTTTTTCTAGGAACTAAAGACGAGAGAAAGGCAACCTAGAAACACAAATGAAGAAGATTTGCTAAATCAAGTGCCACTCCATCTCAGTTTTCAAACTCAGCCAACAGAAGACGGGCCAGTATTTATACCATGGATAAGCCAATTGGGACTTCTAAGCAATCAAGGTCCATCTTCACCAATTTGCTATGATCAACCACCTAACCAGAAGGATGTAATGGTACAACTAGCTCATGTTATTTGCCGACAGTCAGGATTCATGACAGCAACCAAGTAGGCCTAATATATATTTATGTGAACATTTCTATTTATTTACAGATACTTTTTTTTATGTGATTTTATTATTGTTTTCTTCTTTCTCATCAAATATCACATGCAACTTAGGTAAGAAACTGAAAGATTATCTGATGATTCAGAAAGTGTAATATTTTGCTCTGGTCATTTGCATCATTTTTAAGACAGACCAACAGTTCTTCTTTAGTCTTACTTGCACGAAATTGATCAGTAAAGAATTCCGTTGTTTCGATTTGTGCCGTTTGATGTGGAATTCCGTTATGGATAATCAATTGAAAACGATGTAAATTACGGAAAGATATCTCACAAAAGCAAGGGGAAGCTAGACCGGCTTTGCCATATTTTTATATATTAGTCTGATAAACTTTGTTGTGTTTCAGTAAATTTCTTCCGGGCAAACTTAAAATTGTTCTAAACTAAAATTTATGTTAACAGATGGTTTGGCATTCGAAAAGAAACATTAGGTCTGCATGTGAACTCTAGCGGGCTTAGCGCTTACTGTCGAGGTGATGAACAATTTGTTGACCATTGTCGGTGGCATTTCCCAATCTTACGTCCTTGCAGTCAGTTTTTGGCAATTGAATGCGGAGGTGAGTTTAAAGTGCTACATAATACGGTGAATCGTACAAAAAATATATATAGTATTTGCCTAGATTGTTCACGTTCGTACTTGATGGCAGAGGATACTCGAATAATCTTAGCTTCACCAGGATTCCCTATTTACATTCCATTAGTGGTGTGTGAGTGGAACATTACATTGCTACCGGAGAATAATGTAAGGAGAAGTTTTAAAAATATATATGTATGTAAACATGATTTTTGGTTACTTGACTAATCCAATGTTTTTTTCGTCGTTGATATCATTAAAAAAAATTCATATAATTGACCCTCTAGTTGCAAATCAGGTTTCAGCAGTTTGAATTGCCTAGTCCTATCTATGATGAGGTCGAGCAATAATTTTGGATATTTTTACTAACTAATTATTTAGCAAAGCAAAAACTTAATAACAGAATTTTTAAAATCAGGCAATAAATGTCGTATCTTGTCGGTCGGGATCCCTGGACATCATGTCATGGCATGAGGATATTAAAAAAATGGCGTTAGATGGTCGATTCTGTGGCCGGTACAGTCCAGGCAAGCTTGCAATTAATACTACCATTTATTTACTACACAATTCCAGTAGATTTTATACTCATCAACTTTATTAAGGAAATTTGACCATAATTTCCAACCGCATCCTTATTCGATACACGGCGAGTTCCTTTAAGATGGACGATGTAACAAAAAAAGGCTTCCTGGCAGAATGTTCGCTTGTCCCCTCAGGTATTTTCATATTGTATTCGCTAGATGGTTTATTTTAGAAGATAGGGTATCTAACATAGAATTTAAAGACATATAGAAGTGATTATTGGTAGAAAGAGAGTGACCGTATTGGTTGTTCTGTTGTAAATGTTGTTGAAGTTTCTACCATCAACGAAACAGACAAAAATTTATTTGGTTTCATTGCTCACAGCTCAGTTGTCAAGTAATTTTGCCATCATTCGCTGGGTACTAATAGGCAGCGCAATATTGATAACATTCATAATCGCACTATTCCTTTGGATTTGGTAAGTCGGCATTATATCACAAAACAGATATTACAACAGAGAATGGTTTTATTTTTAAAATTTGTAATTAAAGGAAGGGAAATTTCCACAATGAGTATTTGCGCTTATGTTTAAACTGTTGGGCACATTCTTTCCCGACGAGGGACGGTCATCTGAGTTTGGCAAGATCACCTCTATCCACAGTCGAGCTACCACCGCCTGTGGAAACATTTAGCCATATAGCTGGCTTTGAAGATCGACGAATGGAGATAATACATGGACGCCGCAGAAGTGCAACCAAAGTCCCGGATCAAGAATGTGATATCCGTCACTGGGACCAAACCCGTCGTCTGGAAAAGTGGCATTCAACCAACCGTACAACTCGGTCTTCGTCAGCTGGTTTCGCTTCCATGCAAAGTACGTAGGTCTAATCAGCAAGTACAATGGCCCTGAAATTGAAATACGAGTAAACTACACAGCTTACAGTGTAGCGTAATTTTTTTTTGCGGAATAATTTTTCAGACAAAAAGAATGTTGCTTCCTGGATCATCTTTCATTTTTTTTTTCTATGGAAAATTTATGTTTGCTGACGCATAAACCATCTTTCTTTTATGTTTCTTAATCGTGCTCTATGCTACAGGTATTGAACTGCAGGATGAAATTTCGCTTGTTACTGCACCGAAAGACAATAATGAAAGCCATATCTATGAAGAAATCGACATCAACTTACAAAATGGAAAGTATACAACTAGTTTTCTACTTTCAGAACATGTATTTTAGGACTCGCCTACACTGTCATCATGAGGCATTATTTATCTTGATTGTGACAGGTTGCCTTGAAGCCACATGTATCCGATCAATATCTAGCACAGCTCCACCGAGAATGATGATGCCATTCATCCGTCGAAGCCTTTTCGATCGACCACCGGTGATATTGTATCAACAAACGTCAACGTTTGACCCCTTGAATACCACCATTTTGGTCTCGGAATCTTCAGCATCCTCGCATCCACAAAAATCTCATCAATGCCTACAGGACCACTCAGTTTTCCATCGCCCGCCGTGTTTTCATTGCAGGTTACATCGAGTAGTCACAGAGCAGAAACAGTGCTAATTATTAGTCATTTTTGCAGGAGCAGTGAATCCGCGTTTTCAACCTCTTCCCATTTGGCGCTATCGAGTGAATCGGGTACGAGCTATGGTCACTTAAGAAATTTTCTGGTCGAAAAAGTTATTATTATTAGTATAGCTTATATATTTTATATAAATTTTAAATTAATTTTCTGTATTCTTTGTGCTTGCTAGGGGACAGCGCATCTCTTAGCGCTATCTATGTGAATCCCGAACCAGAGGCTGAAGAATAGTGCTTGACGTTTTTTTTTTTAATGTAGCCAATTTCATGGCAACGGGCTGTAACGTATAAAAATATATTGTTGTTTGAAATTTGGGTAGGGTAAACATCCAATTTGCAAACTGCGAGTATCTAGCGAACTGCTTACAAAAATTAAATTCATATCTGTCTGACGTTGCCGAACGTCAGCATTAAGAAAATTTTGAAAAATCACGAAATCCATTTCTAGGCTCCTTCCGGTTTCCAAGAAATCAAGGACACGGCATGCACTCCTGGAAAAAGAAATAAGATCGGGGATACTTGATAGGGGATTTGTTGTGCGGTGATGTATATATTAGAAGGGGAAAAAACATAGAAGTAAGATTTTTTTTTTTTTTTTTTTTTTTTTTGCACATTTCCATTCTTGGACTGTTATCCAGCCAATAAAACAGAATAACGCATCGGTCTGACACTTTTGGGAAACTACGTTTTTATGATTAATTTTCCTAGAAATCTGTGGGACGAAAGTTGGTGGGGTACGAGGAGACGAAGGGGCATAGGTTCACAGTTCCTTACACGGATTCTCCTGGCTCGTGTTTTCTAACATAAATCGAAAACGGTGAAATGAAAAAGGATTATGGTGTGGGATACACAAATTCGTTAGGTATCTTATCAATTCAATAGGCATGATAAGACAGTTCACTAGCCGTACGCGATATTATGTCGAAGAAAATTACTTCATATAAATAGAATGAGTGATGATTGAGAGTAATATTGAATAAGCGTAAGACCCATCCGGGATTTCAACTCGGGGCCTCCTACATTCAAAAAATGAATCATATCACTAAACCAGTGCACCACATTCATGCAGTTTGTAAATAACCTACTACTGCTTTCCAGCTTTTGAAATAATTTCTTATTGGCAGATTGAGCGAGGATTTCGTATCTGTCAACTTTAAAAACTTTTACCTTTCCATGTTTCGTTTACCACTGTCGACTAAAGGCAAAGACGAAGTACATC
This sequence comes from Daphnia carinata, assembly GCF_022539665.2. Lineage (NCBI taxonomy): Eukaryota > Metazoa > Arthropoda > Branchiopoda > Diplostraca > Daphniidae > Daphnia > Daphnia carinata. The sequence continues at coordinate 4,920,153 of NC_081336.1, read as the reverse complement.
AGATACACATACGACGAAGTACAGCACGAAACAGCCAGATTAAAATTTTTAGTTTTATCTGTGATCTCGGTTGACCATAGTAATATTACATAAACAGCAAGAATATCACTTACAAACCTAATAGAAAAAGAAAAAATATTGCGTGCCCATCCAAGATTTTTTTAAATTTAAAATTCCTATTTAGTAGAATTATGATTCACTGTTATCTATATGACTTTTTAAAAATATGTTTGGGATATGGCAAATCAAGAATAATGGAAAAGTTTTTTAAAAAATACGGAAACATTTACAGAAAAATAATAAGAAACCGTCAAACTATTTGTATGCAACCGAAAAACAACAACAAAAATGCAATATGCAAAGTTTTTTTTTTAATGTCAATACAATATTGCATAAAGTTAGATAAAAAATTTAAAAAAAAGATAAGAATACACATTAAAAAAAATAAGGGGATATTGTTAGTGGGGTAATGCACACCCGCAAGTTCTCCAGGTCCGTTTCTGTCGTAATTCGGTTGCGATTTCTTTCCTTCCATGTGGCAAATACGTAGGCAGCTACGAAAATGAAGATGGCCCTTCGATGTCCTATTGGCCCAGCATCTCGGCATAGTGGGTGGACGGACAGAGACTGTGCGGTGTTGGGCGGGAAGACGCAATGTAAGGGTCAACGGGCGCCTACAGCATGCGTTTGGGAGAGCAGAACTGAATTGGAGGACGGACAGAGACAACGAAAGGGCCGACGGGCCATTACAATAGGCATTTTGGAGGAGAGTGAGAGGGTAAATGAACAGAACTATGACGAGGAGGACGAGTAGCTACAACAGGCGTTTTCACGGGCATAGACAATGAGAGGGTCTGCGGTCAAAGAAAGGGGTGTAATTATGTGCGAAATTACTTAAGAGTGGACGGGCGAGCAAGCTTTGGTCTCCAAACAGTAGTTGAAGCAGAACGTTCCAGTGCTTTCACACTAATTACGACGTACAATTGCATCATGTGTACATATTAAGAGAATTCAGAGCGAAATTATGGGCTGTATATACCATGTTGCACTGTGAATTTCTAGCAGAAAAATTTCCACAGAACGTCCGCATGTAAGACAAACCTCAAATAAGACGTCCAGTGACATCACGCCTATCTCGCCTTTATTAAAAACGTTAAACGTTTTAGGAGCTACCTACCGTGAATTTGAATCGAAAAAATTATTGGACCTAGCAGATCATGTCCAATGGAACGTTCCCTTATGAAAACGTTCCATATCTTGCAGAGCGTATTTTGGCGGAGGATATTATTTAGTTAGCCAGAGACCAGGAGGCGCTAGGGCCCTGTGCAAGGTGCCACAATTCCAATCTCGTAGCTCCATTACACCGCTTCTCTCATTCCCCGCCATGCGGCAACATAGCTTTGACAGATAGCTTTCGAAATAGCCGAGCGAGATAGCTTTTCTAATCGCGCGTTAGTGTACCGGGGTGATGCATGGCATCCCAGGTTGAGGGTTGGGAGCTGGATAACATCCGAGGTTGAGGTCCGGGCGCTGGATAACCTCTAAGGTTGAGGTGCTGGCGATAATAATGGCACTAAAACCTTGCCATAATGACCATGCTCTTGTGTCGTATATTACACAGAAGTGTATTCAATTTTTCCCAGCACAAAGTGTTATAGACTGTTAAAGGAAGAATCTACGCCTGCTAGTTTCCATTTCATGTCGTTTTCCTGCGATAATCCATTCATAATCACCCTCGATGGTATCAAAAGTTCCTTTTTGCAACCATTTTAGTCGTAAAGTAAACCTAGGACCTAATTCGCGTAATGCAGCCCTTTTCTGAGATTTAAACTCATACCTATGCAAAAAAAAAAGCTGCAGCAATATAAATGACCAAAGAACATGTAAAGATTACCAACCTATGATGTCTAAAGAAAATGTAGTCTCGTTGATTATGAAAAGTCACTGCTCGACGACCTTTAAATTGCGGGTCATAGTGAAATAGAGATGCTAACATTCTACTCACAGCCTGACCAAGGCGGGTCTGGAAATTGTTCAGAATAACCTCTGGTCTGTGAGTAGTGAATTCCTTGATGATGTTCTTGTACTTGATTTACAAAAATGACCAAGATAGCCTCATTATAAATACCTAAGGGAATTATAAAGCAAAAAATACCTTCATGTCTTTTGTCAATTTGACATTGCTAAGTTTGAAGTAAGCAGTGGGACCATCCGGCAAATGGGACACCAACATCCCGTCTGGTAAATACATTTTAAAAAAGAAGTACACTATTGATTACATCTTTTGAAAAAATATTTTCAAATAATGTAATTGTCCCTTACTTGGAACTCGCCTGTCTTCATTGACCACTACAACATCAGTGTAATCCTTTTCTTTAGCACTCTGGATCATTTTCTTTACACTAGAACGCTTTCTCCACTGGCACTCAGATTTGGGGAAAATTTTTGTCAATTCACGAATGAAATGAATGGTTTTCTGGAATTCAAAAAGTTTCATTTTCAAATATTTCATTATATCCATCCAAATGATTCCAGATAGTGATACACTTACTGAATGAGGATTGTCTGAAGATGTTATCAAAATTTTAGGCACGTAAGTTTTTGAAAAATATGATTCATATTCATCATGGGTAATGTCAAATGTGACTTCTTCATCATCATGATCAACCGTGGTAATGTCAGTTTCTCTTGTGTTTTCTATTGTGCGTGGAATTTGTTTTGGGGGTGCCTTATCACCCAAAGCTTCAGCCTCCTTCTTCCTCTGTTTTTGACCTTCTTTTTTCACCTATAAAATGCTCTATATTTATTTGAAGGCCTAAAATGTGATCCATACAAACAGTAACCTTCCGTTTTTCTTTTTTTAAAGTAGCCCACTGTGCATTCCGCAAAACCTTGTTTTTCATTGTCGACAGTCTCCGCTGTGTGCGAAATCGTTTTTTCGCTGCAAGGCGATCACTCGCTGTTAAAGTGGGAGGCTTCACTAGCACTTCAGCATTCTCGGAATTCTCTGGATTTTCCATGGCAGGTTTAAATTTACTGAATGCGTAGCCCTGATACAGAAATCCCTAACCACACTAATTTAACACGTGCGTGTGTTAAGATTAGGACACGATTGTCAAGCCTACTCAGGAAGCAGACGACAGCATTTTGTCAACTTCACGTCCTCTAGCGATTGCTCAAAAAAGCCTGTATTCTAAGATATAAAATAATTTCTAATTGTGATATAAAGTAAACAGTAGATAAATGGTTAAAAATGTAGCTCAATCATCTAGTTCTAACTGACGAGATAATGTCCCCGTTTGATTGTTTTAGAAGAAAAATTGTGCAGTGACAGTTCAACTTAGTTTCACAAACCAGCAGTAGGTGGCAAAAAGTGTAAGTTATTGCCTTTAAGCGGGGAACTGGAGGAAGGCCCGAAGCCGGCAAAGTACTCAAATCGAAAAAATTGTATTTTACTTTTGTAATGGTGTCACTATGCTGTTTGAAGAACATCCCCGGTGTGACACTTGTCACCTAATAAAAAAATATTTACAATATTTTGTTTTTTAATATTCCACATGACGATACGAAAAGCGAGAGCTAAGCATCGATAATTACACTGACATTGTCCTGATCAACCGCTAACTGAAGTGGTTTAAGGCATTTAGTTTGGGCAGAATTAAAACAAGTCCTCGTATATTTTTAATTGGCTATAAAGTGGTGATGAGGGGAAAAGTCATGAAAAATAAAAGGGCTCCGTTCAAAGTAAAATTGCTTATATCTAGTTATACCTTTGCTTTTTAGCAAAGGTATATCGATGACGCCTCCACCAGCATTTGAGAAAAACAGTCTGATCGAGATTCGTGACATTCTTGATAAAAAGTCAATGAATACTATATCTGTATGATTCTACATCCTATTAGACATCTTTCGCAAAAATTCACTCGTACAAATGTGCGTGACTTGATCGGCCAATGACCCACCCCGCGCTGGGTACTCACTTAGAACGGTATACGCGTGTTATTTAGCATTTTAATTATGGTACAAAATAATCGTACGTGTTTAAACAATTTTCGAGTTTCGTGTTAGAGGAATTTGCGGAAAACCTAGACTATTCGTCGCATTTTCTGTTTTCAGGCTACAGCGTATAGAAGAGACGAGGACCGATTGCAGCCCACCACTGAATGGGTTATTTGAACGACAGCCGTTACAAATAACCATTGACAAAGCGAAGGTGGACAAAGGTTAACGACGTTCCTGACTTGCCTGAGAATAACGCCGAATTAACAAATACGGTCGGCTCTTCGCCGTGGTACAAAGAAAACGAGAAAAAAAAGGTCAACACAGCTAACAGAAGGATTTCAAAAAGAGGGAGGAGAGGCGGCGAACCTTTTTCGAAAAGAGAAATTTAACATTTACCCATAGCCAAATTTTTGTTAACTTAACCGCCATAAACCTTCGTCCAGAAAGCTTTAGGCAAATAGCCCGTAATGCCAACAACTACACAAGTACGTACACATACACTGTAAAATGTTGGAACTATATTATTGACCTCTTCTGCTGTGTAAGATTGCTTAGGGAAGCAAGTGAAACCTGTTGACGGCATTCAACCAATAAACAGCCAATACTGTACTAAAAAAAAAAAATCAATCATTTTTTTTTTTTTTTTTTTTTTTTTTACTTTAGATAACTTTCATGTTTATTAAGTTAAGTTCATCCTCGCTTAATGCATGTGTTCACAACACTTGCCATTAGGAGTTGCGCCTTTTAATTAGACTCTGTACAGCCAACTACAGGGCAACGCCATTCGGAAGAATGATATTTTGTAGACTATGAACTTTGGTGGATTGGATGCTACGACAATTACATCTAGCCATCTGTCGTACACTTTACTTCCTTACTCTCAACTTTAAAAGCCATACTGGTAATGGTGAAATATGAGTTGCAGTCGCTGGGTGAATGTTGGCTCGTTCTATGTACTGCAACCCGGCCTGTTCCTGACGATAAAACAAAAAACGGAATGCATCGTATTGGACAGTATTACAATGGCGCACGTGGGGCAGCCTAACAAGGTTTCCCTTTGCCACGCAAATCTCAAAACGGGTCAGAACTAATGCACAATGAGCTTTTCCTTGGTTATTACACACATTTTTTCGCAACCAAACCAATCATGATCCTCATAGACGCCCTTTCATTTTACATGGCCGGTGTAAATGAATCTTCCATCATTTGTCGCTTTTCATCAGGTTAAGCTCATTGTTTCGTTGAGAAAACTTCGAAACTTTCCAGTTTGTACCAATTATAATATCGGGCTTTTATTTTTCAGTCATGATTTATTCATTAGTGAAGTTCCGTCTATGAAACGTCTTCGCTCGTTGGTGCCCATCGCAACAATGAAGCGCATTCGACTGAAAATGACAGCTAATTCATTTTCAATTTTTTGTTTTTGCTATTTACAAGTAACCATTAGCGCTGCAACGCCCACGGGTGAAACTTGACTAGAGAACGGTAGAAACTAGTTACAGCCTCGCAGTGAGCGAGGCTTGTCGTCGATTGATTTCTTCAAATCGCCAAAAGATGTTTAAGTATTAAAACAGATTAAAAAAGGACGGAGACACAAGAAACGTGGCGTGGTTATTACAATGCGGACATAATTACGAAAGCTGCGAAGCTGTGCGTGAACCCTGACCTAAAGCGCGTTTCCTTCACGACGTCTTCCGCCCCACCCTATCCTTTTCCGTTTGGACTCAGATGTTTGAGACAGATGTTCCATTACAAAAATAAAAAAAAAAAAAAAAAAAAAAAAAAAAAAAAAAAAGGAAATAGTCTTTCTTGCAGGAGCAAATGAGAAAACCATTCAAGTCCGATTGACGTTCACAGAACCTTACCGGAACAAACGTGGCGAAAGAATACTATTTCTATTCACTGTCAAGGTTTTGTATAGGTGTCGGCATCAGCGTGAAAGGGAAAGGGAGGAAGGGGGAGGCCTTCGTCATGGATTTATTCAGTCAAAGCTTGGGCGGTGTGCAGTACAGTCTTTTGGGGAGCTTTTTTTTTTTTTTTCTTTTTCTTTTTCTGGGTGTGTCGACCAAGGTAGAAAAATTGAACAGATTATTGGTGAGGGGGGATGGTAATGCAGGTAATATTTTTGTGAATATTCCATCGACGAACCCAGAAAAGGTTTCAGTCCAGTCAGCTTCGGGTATTTTTCCAACACCGTATCTAAATTGACTTATTGTAAAAAAAAAAAAAAAGAAAAAAAAAAGAGAGAGAGAGAGAAAAACAGAAAGAAAAAAAAAAAGGTAGGAAACTTGGAAAACCTTTTGAATTGTTTCCGCCAATGACGGCTACAATAAAATGCCAGCTTCCGTCAATAACTGTCCATTACAGGCAATGGTAGTTATCTTATATTGGTCCGATGACATTCCATCATAATTTTGGAAACGCGAAGCGTTGAACAGAGAAATCACTGCTCGTAAAAAGCTCTTCAAAAGGTCGTAAAAATTAACGACAGACCGTTAAAACCTTTGGCTGCTGTTTTTCTTCTTTTCTTCTTCTTTTTTTTTTTTTCTCTTTTCGTGCTTAACCTTAGATTTCAATCCGGAATCTCATAGAGTTAGTTTACTTCAGTGCCCAGTTGATACTTTAATGACCTTCAATTACTACCTACCTCCCATCCTTTGCTGTCTTTCTACCTAAAATCTTCCCCTTGAGAGCGGCTTTGTCAGCCGAGGGTGACGAATTCTAAACTCGCTGGTCTTCAGTACCTTCGACTTATTTGACCCCGCAGATGAAGAAGCATCAGCTTAGCTTCCTTTATTTTTTTTTTTTTCTTTCCCCTCTTCTTTTTTATTTTTATTTTCCTTGCATACATGTTGTTAAAAGAGACGGAGACTGAAGCCTGCTTCTAGAATGACAGGGCAAGATGGTGAATGAACCCCAATTGGTTTTGGATCCAAGAGCCACCGACTTGGATGGGGATAAAAGGTTTCGGGGCCACTAGCCATATGTCCGTGGTCAAATGGAATAGTGAAACGCGCCGTGTGTCTTTAATATGCATTTGTAGGTGGGAAAAAGGAACAGACGTCGAGTGCATGTCACCTGGTCAGCTTGATTCATTCAAGCGAGAGGCAAACAACTGCTACGTAAACCAATGTTTTCATTCCAGTTGGAAGACCGTTTACTCGCTACCGGCATTGCGCGAATCCGCTGTTCTTTTATTATTGCCTCTCTGTCCTGGCCATTAGAATAACAGTGCCTCATATGTTCGACTGGGAGGTTCATTCCACCGTCACGTTAGGTCCATTATTAGCGGGCAGTTCTTGTTAGAATTCGCCCTCAATGAGTCGAAACCAACAAAATGAGCAAACAACAACATGGGCAGAAATGGCGAAATGAGGCACGCCAAACTTAAAAACATTCGGTGGGAATTATAATCCGCTGATCGCGGATTTTGTCTAGGTGGGTACAGAAGACGTACCGGAGAGGCTGGCGCTTTCCACGACAGATCAATCTCTTAACGAAAACAAATAGAGAAGGCAACGGTGCTGTATATATATAGCAAGCAAATTTACTGTCGTAGATAAAGGAAAAGAGACTTGATATTTCTAGTACGTTTTGGCGTCTTTGGGCGATGAAACTTATCTACACTTGGCCAGATTTTGTACCTTGCCCTATTGTCAGCTCATCTTCATAATCTGGCTAATTCCATCATGGCGACGGCTTGCTGAAGGATTTTTTCCTTCATCTCCATTACCGTATAGAGCGAAGACAAACAATATTGTTTGTGGAGAGTTGCCCTAGCTTTGCTTTCCGTATGCTCTCTTCCGCTTTCTTTGGAGATTATTAGCCATAGTCTAAAGAAAAGCTGGAGAACAGAGATAACATCATTGCTCACAATATAATTCCTTCTTTATATCTGTGCCCCGTTCTTTTTCTCGTCACGCTTCTTTCCTTTTTCAGCCTTCCCTTTCTCTTTTACCATCCATTTTTTCTATTCGTCTTCCCCATCCATCTGTCTCACTCTCATTGGCCTTAACATTTTTTTTTTTTTTTTTTCTGAACTAATTACTGACCATCCCAGGCAACAAGGAGCATGGAAGGATGCCCAAAAAAAAAAAACGGGATAGCATGCTGCAATAAAAGTAACAACGATTACATTATCTTCACGTTTTATTAGGTGACCTTCTGCTGTTGATCACAAAAAGAGTTTTCCCCACTTTGATACAGCGTACTTGCGTTATTTGAAAAAGTTGGATTTTTGTTTCATTTTATTTTTATTTTTAAAGAGTCGTTCATATAATATAATATATAAGTAACTTTCACGATGAAATCACTCACGTGTGGGACCCTTGTAAAAACGGTCAATAACAGCGGGTTCGCCAGATACGTGTAAATGGATCAGAAGCAAACAGATAACGCAGAGCAAATAATGCTTCAGCGGAAGTTGCATATAAAGTATTACAGAACTGGCTGTGATTCGAAAAATTACAACGTAGAAACGTCACGATGTTGCTAAATATCGACAAACTTGCCGAGCACTGCTGCTGCAGTCTTTCAGTCCCCTGGAATGATAACTTGTTTTCCTCGCGTAGGCTGTGCTGCCACTCGTTCAATACAAATTAGAGGTCTCGATCGATATCAAGATGGCTTGAAAAGTTCAACGCAGCGCCATTTTTTCTGAGTTTGCCTACACAGAAATTTACTCTGACCCCATCGTTCCAGTCTCATATTTTCGAGGCATTGGCGGGGGCGAATCAATGAGGAAAAATGAAGCACACCAACACGTTTGTTTGTTTTTTTTTAACCAATAGACATCACAGATGGTTCACTAAAAAAAAAAAAAGGAGGATTTCCTTTATAAAGCGTACTTTTGTGCTGGCAAATTTTGGCATGGCTACAAAAAGTAGCGATACATCCTACAAGCCATTAACGAGGAATTTGCTTGATTGTATTTGTGGCTCTTCAACTCCACCCCCAAAGGGCAATACCGATTCGATACAGACAGCTGGTCGCGAGTGGTGAAATACACTGTTGGCAGGCCGGAGGGAGAGGGCAGATCAAGAAGAAACCAATAATATCAAATGTAGATTATCGGATACACCGTGAATGCAAGCGAGGGCTATTGAGATGGTCTGCCCTGACTCGTCGGAGGAAGGAAAGATTGAGAAAGAGAGAAGGAACGAGCGAGGGAAGGTAAATGCGCAGGAAAGTAGCATCTCCACCGATTCTACTGATCAAGGCCACTGAAAAGTCCATCCAGTAACGCCCAGGCATCACGACTCGCCGTTATTCATCAATGCGCCATAAGGGATCGAAGTGAGCAAGAAATGTAATCACTCGATGCTCAGGGAGGTGGAGGCAAGAACACACTGGGATAAGGAAAGAAGAAGAAAGAAGAAAAAAAAAAAAAAAAAGACAGGCCGTGTCAAGCCGATCCTTCATCGTCGATTCGTAGGGCAAGACTAGCTGAGCGCCATCCAAGGAGGCAGGCAAAAGGAAATTATAGTCATTGAGCTGCAGCTTACATGGGGGCTGCGTTCTGAACAGCAGCGGTCGTTGCATACAAATATATATATGACCGGTGCAGCAGTTGATGTATTCAAAACCGCACGGCGATGGCTTCTAATGGATACCAGAAAAAAAAACTAAAAACAAAACAACATAGAAGAAGAAGAAGAAAAAAAAACATCTACATAGGCATCTACACGTATTGGTACCTGTTTGTGTATAAAGAAAAAAAAAAGGGGAGGGACGGACGTAGGGAAATGCTGTCGCTCTTAGTGCTCCACAGTTCGTTTCCAAACGACGACAAACCATCTAAAATTTGTGAACCGAGTCTTTTCGTATTTAGGACAAACTGATGTGCGTTGCCGTAAATTTTTGATTGTTTTATCTGTATAGCGACGTAATTAATCTACTCATCAACCATTAACGTTTCCGATAAATCAATGCTACCAGAAATAAGTCCTCCCCTGCTTCAGCCTTGCTTACAGGTAGGTCACATCATGGGATTAGACGTCAAACATTGTTTGATTGAGCTTCAAAATCCGATGCTACCCCCTCGACTGGAGAGCAATGGAAGTAATCACATGTTAGACTAACTAAAGAGAAATCTCAGATCCTTACGAAAATCTTTTATTTTTTAAATTCAGTTGAGGCATACTTTGTCGAGCAATTGCTGGCCTCAACCCCTCCCCTATGTACGTAGAAAGAGACGACCTGGAGCTAACAAAAGATGGAACTCAGAAAGTTAGAAAATAATAATATTAGATGTTCTGCCTCGAGCGAATAGGAGGATTCGAATTAGACTCGTTTTTTTTTTTTTTTTTTTTTTTTTTTTTTTTCGAATTCAGGAATATTTGAATACCCATATTTTGAAGAATGATTTTAAAAATTGTACAAGCTTCTGGCGCGATTCACGGGAAAAACCGGTTGGCAATTATCAATCAAATATGCTTGCTCGAAGGTTGAGGTGTAATCGTTAACCGATTTCACCTTTGTTTAACAAAAAAAAAAACGTCTCCTGCGAGGCAATTTGATTTGTTGAACTGCTTCCTCATCGAAATGGTTGAAAACGAGTTCTGTCAATTGAAACTTTCGCTGATGGCAGATATGGGAGTATAACTTTTCGAATTGATGGAAAGCGAAGATACAGTGCTGAGAGACCCAGTCCTACTCAAACTCATATTAGATAAGCTGATTCGGTGAACTGGAGTTAAGAGCCTTTGGATTTTCGTTGAAAACGTCACCGAAATCTTCACTTGAACATTTCCTTTTTTTTTTTTTTTTTTTTTCCTTCGTTCTTTTCTTAGTCTTCTTCTTATCCCCTTTTCTGTTGCGATTTAAGGCACGATGTTCGGGGAGAAATAGAAATCCCACCCGACGGTACAGTATATGTCATGGGATTTCATTTAAGCTTGTAATATCATCCATGAGTGCATGGCTGATTTTCAAGATTGCGCACACATGCTTTTCTTTCCTAACCAAATGTGTAGGAAGATTCCAATAGTTTTTTTTTTTTTTTTTTTTTTTTTTTTTTCTATTCGTAGCTTTGCCGAAGACGAGATTCTTTCGTCGCTCTCTATGGCGAGATGCTTTTTTGTCCAGTAATCTTCGTCTGGCTGTCTTATTTTCATGTTTGGATAAGCACAATAGCTACTAGCACATGGACTGTATAATCAAGGGATTTTCGAACGAGAATTGAAATGCAACTACTTCTGCCGCCGCGCATCTACGCAACGCTGGCCAGCCCGCATCTTCATAAACTTTCGTTCGCCATTGTCAAGTATGTCTTCTATAAATACTCGATACTCGCGTGTTATTTTCAGGCTTTGGCACGGCCAGCCTACCAGTCTATAACCTCGATGAAGGTAAAGGCTATCCACGCCAAAAATAAGGTATGTTTACCAATCATAACCGTTAGGGAGTACCGTGTGTTATGTCGGCATTTCTCTGGTCCTTCTTCGTGCATGAGCAGACGTGAATAAAAGAGAGGGAAAAAAATATATAAAATAAAATAAAGAGAGAAGAATGAAAAAATGTAGGAGAAAGGACAGAGTCTCCTTGATATATACCTCCGCAGTAGTCAGTGCTTTGTTACTGGTTAGCATATACCTGGTGGAAAACGCCGCCGGGGCTGTTGGTCCCTCCATCTTTTTGCTCTACGAACAGTTTTTTTTTTTTTTTTTTTTTTTTTTTCGGTTTCTCTGCAGCTTCAAGGTATATAGACACCCGCTAGCTACGGCGTGGAAGTTTTAGGGCGGAGCGGCAGTGTTGCAGGACGTATACTGCACACACACACACACACTATAACACAGTGTAAAACTGCCTTGCTTTCCCTTTAGCTGGCTCAGTCATTCCTTAGACACCGGACCAACAACTACAGCCTGTCTGTTATTTTTTCCTTACATTTACCGTTTCCTATTCGTCTGCGTGCGAGGTGGAGTTTCAAGTTGTTTAACTTATACGATCGTAGCCGTCCAAGTTTTTTGAAGTGTTTAACGTTTCGAGTTGAAGACTTTGCGGACGGTTCTGTGTCATCTGATTCTTATATTTTAAACGAAAGGAAAGATCAAAACCTTGGAATTTGAACATCAAATCAAGCGGAATCGGATCGCTGTTTACCACTGTCGTCCCCCAAGAGTCTCTGATTAAGGTAAGACGATTTCGTGTGTGTCAAGTGTCAAGTCATTCCAGGAAAAAGTAGCCGTTTTTCCCAACACCTTTTCGACAAGGAAGTCCAAAGCACACACACAAAAAAGGGAGAAAGAAATGCCTTATCAAGAGCCAAAATACAATGTATTCTTAACTTTTGTTGATCAAATGAGGGACTCTGAGAACAAGTGTGCCGTGCAGGCTAATAACTTTTTTTTCCAATTAGAGATTGTTTTCTTCTTCTTCTTCTTCTTCTTCTCGATGTTGAACAGAAAATTCTTAAATAAGAAAAGCGACAGAGACGGGAGCAAATGTTCTGCTCGCAACGTTAGCTTATTAATTATTTCCTTTCCGTTTTCCGATTCATCATGCATTTCAAAGGGGAAAAAAGACAAACTTGAAAAATAGAACGAAACTGATTGGATGAGCTCTCGGTATTCATTGAGCCATTCAATCCATTTTGTACATTAGAAATGAATTGAAAAAATGATGATGGTGCGCTCTATTGATCAGTCGTGATGGTGGATCTAACTGACCCGGATGGGTTGGCTCTGCGAAAATCTGCTTCCATTTGTACATGGACGATCGTGATCGTGCGTATCCGAGTGTTTTGTTGCTGGTTGCTTAGTCGATAAAATCCGTTTTAGAACAAGTTGCCATGCAACTGCTTGTTAAAAGCGCCTGCTTGTCACTGCTTGTGGTGTGCTACCCCACCTTCTCAGCTTACCGGTCCGATGCATTTGGACTTGCGATGTGGCAGGAGTGGGTGGAGTTGCTGTCGTCTTTTGCATGTGTATTTTCCAACAACGATAAGGAATCGTCACCAAACGTGTGTGTGTCTGTATGTATATACTCTTGTGTACACAAACAGAGTTAAGCATCAATATGTTAGTAAACAGGGCCCAAAAGAGACGTGGCAGATAAATGGAGGAGCGTTTTCCACGTTCCTAGAAAGTGAACTGAACATATCACTTTGGACGCTATGTTTGTTTAGGTTCCACTAACAGAATAGGCAAATACGTTCGCCTCTTTCTTTTTCGTTCCCCAACAAGAAACTCGGCAAAAGATCTGGAGAGCAACACGAGGCGTGCTATAAATATTGAAACAATTCGTTTCCAGCCATTCATGCGCTAATCGAAATGGGAAACATTCGTAGATGAGAAGCGCTTCCATATTCTGTTTTAAATAGCGTAACTAATGTTATTTTCATCTCCCTGCAAGTTGGGGCGAATTGTGCTATACATATTAATTGTCTCCACCGTTTTGGATTAGGGTAGTGAAAGCAGTGAGTCGTTATCATCGGAATGCATTTCGCTTTTGTTTTTAATGTCTGTGGTTTCCCCTTGTAAAATGAGGACATAAACTCGAAATTGCGTAGACGTGAAAGTTTTTTTGTTTTTTTTTTCTTTTCCCATTTGGCTTCCGCTAAAGTGAACTCCACAAGCAAGTCTAGACAGTAACGTAATTGATTGTAATATTTCTCATTTTGAATTGCATTTTTTTTTTTTTTTCTTCTCTATTTGACTATATATTACTGAGACCATATTCCCGCTGGAGACCTAAGCAATTGAGTTTTGCATAGCTGCTTTGTCATTGTGAGCTAAAACCAGCAAAGGGTCAACGTATTGATTGTAACTCTGCTATTGTTGAGTTGAGTGAAAATGAGACGCTTGGACTTGATCGGATTAGGTTAAGGCATTCCTTTTTGGACGGAAAAATATTGCCTTATTTTTTTCTTATTCTTTTCCCTTTTTTTTTTTAAGTTAAAGGGGCTTCTTGGAAAGGTTTATAGTTTGGGAATTAGAGGGCATGACAAGTTGGATGATTGGCGACGGGGATATAGTGAGCATTGTTCAATTTTCTCTTCGTTTTCAAAAAAAAAAAAAAAAAAAAAAATTACCATTAAGCTAGGCCGTCTGGTTGTCATTCCGACAGGTGCGATTGCTCCTAGCAATTGAGAGCGCTCGTTCCTTATTTTGTTTTTCTTCTAAGGTTTTCGTCCCTTTTTTTTTTTTTTTTTTTTTTTTTTTTTTTTTACCTTTCTTTATGATAGTAATTATAGAAAGAAGACAAAAAGCGGTAACCTTCCCTTTGTTCTGGTTCCATTCGAATATTATTGCTTATTGGCCTGCAGTTTCAAATTGTTTTTCGCTTCTTGCCTCCCATCCAACCATTTTCCTCTTCTCTTTAAAAACCAAAAGACAAAAATAAATTTATACTGATGATGGCAATTGCAACGAATGATGGTTTTACGGTTGATACAGTCATGGGTGCCAGATGATGTAGTCGAGCCAACATTTTGTTTTTTGTTTTGTTTTTTTCTCGATTTTAAAGGCGTTGCGGGGGTAACAAATGGCCGACAAAGGAAACGGTCGTACCATCGGCGAACATTCTTTCAATCCGGCTCACGTACTAAAAAGCAATTAAACGATTCGAAACAACAACAGAAACGCTTACATTTTCGTGAGACATCATCGTTTAGTGAAGCGCTCCCAATTAGCTTGTTACGGGCGGTGATAGAGCAGCTTTGTTTTTTTTTTTAACAGACAAAAAAAAAAAAAAAAATCGAAGAAAATTTGTTTGGCAACCAGATTGGCTGTGAAAACGGGTTGACAAAACTTGTCGGGGAATATGCAAAACGTGACAATCAGATGGACGCGACTTTTAAGGCAACGAGGGGCTAAGTTGTTGATGAGCTCAAAAGGTATGATGTTGGAATCGTTTGTGACTTGGCGGGACTAATCGTCTGTTGTATGAAAGTGATGCTGGTCTTTCCTTTTGTACTCAAAAAGAAGGTCGATAGAAAAACGAATAAGAAATAAAAAAAAAAAAAAAAAAAAAAAAAAGGGAAAAGGCAAGTGCATTGCACCCGAAGCGACGTGGAAACCGGAATCTGATTTTGGCCGCTGTCCATCAGATCGCCTGTTTCTTATAAATGTACATACATCTTTTTTCTTCTTTTTTTTTTCTTTTTTTGGTCTGACAGCTGGACCCGCTTTCGCTGCTAGGCTTTTATTTTTATTTTATTTCTTTTTTTGTTTTTTTTTGTTTTGCTTTTTCTTTTCCCGTTGGTATTCGAAATGTCCCGACCTTGTCTCCTCCTATCGTAGTGTCCCCGCATACAGCCCGCGTTCTATCGCGTACCCCGCCCATAAAGTCAATAGTTTAAATGAAGTTACCGGTTTCCCGATCGGCACGGAAACTGAGGACATTCATTTAGGGATTTTCAATTTCTTCCCGTAATAAAAGTGTCGCCAGACATGAAATAAGAAGGAGGGACGGAGAGAAAAGAAAAAAAAATATTCGTTTGGAGATTATAATTTTTATTTATTTATTTATTTTTTACTTCGTGTGTGTGTGTGTGTGTGTCTGTGCTGCTTTGCTCCATTGATGTTCACGCGCTGTTGTGCGCAAGTCCCGGAAGATCATTTATCAGGATCATAGCGCTAAAGCGGCGAACGTCTTATCCCGGAGGTTGGCATGCGTGCCTGGCCAGCCAACAAAAAATTTTTTATTTATTTATTTATTTTTTTTTTTCTTTATTATAATTTTTGTTCTTTTAAGTTCTTCGGTTAGAGCCTTCGAGGTCGCCCCCGCTAGCGTATTCGCTCGTAAATTCTCGTTGGGGGTATTATATGAGCGGGCAAAAATAAGGGCTTCATTTCCCCGTTCCGTTCCTCCTCTTCTCTCTTCCTTTCTCTCTCTCTCTCTCTATCTATCCCTTGCTTCCCCTTCTTTCTTTTTTTCTATCCTTCTTTTCCCATTTTTTTTTTCTCCCCTTCTACTAGCTTCCCCTTCGTTCCTATCTCTCCTATTTTTTTTTTTTTTCTATATTTTATTTTATATTTTTTTTTTGTCTGTGTGTGACGGGCCTCCCCTCCTCCCCCCCTCGCTCTGCAATTAAGCCTCGGGTTGTGACTGGGATGTATGTGTGTAACGCCCGGAGCTGAAGTGTGTAAGGGCTGGCCATCCATGACGCTAGGACGCCGACGGCATTCGTTCGCCCTTCTCCATCAGAATAACCATAGAGCCGAAGAAAGAAAAACAACTGCTAATGTTTTTTTTGTTTTTTATTTCTCCGACATACACACTGTGGTTTATTTTATTTTTTTTTTTCTCTTGTCAGTAAAAGGCCAATAACCAGTCAACACTACGCACGAAACAACTAACCATTTTCCTATTTTTCTTTTTTTTTTTTTTTTTCAATACGCGTCTGTTTTTCTCCACAACAAGAAAGGCAGCAGTTTCAGCCGATTTTCGTCAAACATTTCGATAAATGTTTCGCTGATCGTTTCTCTTCCTCTTTCTTTTTTCAAAGTTTTCTCAACAGGATGTTCTTTGTTCTTGCGTTTCGTGATGCAGCACACTGGGAAATGTACCAGTAATGTCCTCTTCATCCCAACTACCCGGAACAATGTAATTACTTCCTATGGGTTTACCACTTTGAAGTTTTTTTTTTTTTTTTTTTTATCCAACCACCCCCCCTCCCCCCCCGTTGAACATTCTCTATTGTTCTCTAGTGCATTAACGCCTTATTTATGATGTGTTCCTTTTTCTCCTTTTTTTTTGTGTGTCCTCTTCTTATTTTTTTTTTTTTTTGAACGAAACCAACTGAAGAAAGTGAAGCAATTTCGGCTTGTATTTGCCATTGAACTCGAGTCCATCAATGGACGATTGCAAACATGAAGAAAAAACGGGGAACGATAAGAAAAAGAAAGAAGGCAAAGAAATAACCGTTGAAGGGAGAGAGAGAGAGGGAAGCAAAAGCCAAAGAAAAAAAAAAAAATCGATGGCGCTCAAATGTGCATGCGGATAATAGATCGATTAAATTGATGTCTCCTAGTTCGCCCGTCAGGCATAGCAGTACTTTATTTTTATTTTTATTTTTTTTTTTTTTCCCTTGTATATTTGGGGTGTACGCACACACACCGCAATCGTCGAATACCGTTCAGGCGATTGTTCCATATAAAAAAAAAAAAAAAAAAAAAAAGTTGAAATACAACTCAGAAAAAAAAGAAGAAGAAAAAAAAAAAAAAAAATCAGACCCGAGATCGCTGCTGCGCAACTTCGGTCATTTACCCCAATGCGTCACATTTTATTTGTTTATTTATTTATTCGTTTCCAGTTAGACGATTGTGGTGGTTCAATACGAAGAAGAAGAAAAAAAAGAAAACCTCGAGATGTGAAATAACGACGCAGAGGATGAACATTTGCGAAACATAGACGGCCAGAGGATTAATTCCGAATTTTCTCAGAAATATCCGATAGCAAAAAAGTTGGAAGAATTGTGCGTCAACTGGTAACATGTCGGCATCCCTAGTTTCGATTCGACACGCACAAAAAAATTAAAAGGAAGAAAAAAAAAAAAAAAAGAGGAGGGTGTGGGAACGGTATCTAGTGTCTCCGTTCACAAGAACCGTCACTTTGCCTATTCTCTTTTTATTCTTCAAACGCCACACCCCCCTCGTGTCCCCTCGACAACATCGTGTGAAAAAAAAAAAAAAAGACAACACAATTTTTTAAGCAGTTAGGAAAATCAAATAGACCAAACTAGTTAAAGCGTTACACAACCCTTGTTTTTTTTTTGTTTTTTTTTTTATATATATACGAAAAAAAAAAAGAAAAGAAAAATGATGCTTGTTTGAACGTTTACTGTCTTTCGACCCCTTATCATTCATTAGTTTCGGGTTTCAACTGCTCAGTTTCTATTCCTTCCCGGTTTGATAGCATTTCACTACTTTCCTTTATGGGCAACACAAAAATGAATCGTTGACGTGCTGGACGTCATCTGGAGGGTTGCCGTGAAACACCTGGAGTTGGGTCATTGCTTTATTTTTGTATTTTTACTTTTTTTTTTTCGAGATCACAGTTTGTAATTAGCATGGATCCCCTTTTTGCACCTCGTTGACCTTCTGTGTGCCACAAACGTTTGAGCCCGATAGATTATCACTTGTCGGCTAGCCACAGGCGCGCGGGGGAGGAGTTTCCTCTTTCTTTCTTCTTTTAATTGCATTCGAGTTTCAGCGGTTGTAATTCACGTTGTATCTGTCCCGTTTTCTTCTTTCTTATTCTCCCCCCCCCCCCCATCTGTTGAGTGAGAAAAAAAAAAGAAGAGAGAAAGCTCGGATTTTTTTTTACATATATTTTATTCCCTGTCGCTGACAGGTAGCTCTAATGAACTGCAGGTAGATACAAAAGGTAACAGCTAAGGGACGCAGAGCAAAAGTGAGGTGCCCACCCAACAGGGGATGTAAAAGTCCCATAAAAAACAATTTATTTCCCCCTTTTTTTCTTCTTCTTCTTCTTCGTCTTCTTTGTTTCGTTTTCATCTGGTCCTTTTTTTTTTTTTTTTTTTAGTGGTGGTGAGTGCTGCCCCGGTTTTTCTGGCCAGACCTGTTGTAGCTATTCTTGATGATAAGCGAAGCCTTTTTTTTTTTTTTTTTTTTCTTCTTCTTTTTATTATTATCTCACCTTTATTTTCTTCCGCTACACAAGTTAGACCGTGTTGCAGTAAACCAGCTTTTATTTCATTTTGTGTGTGAGTGTGTCTGTGTGTGTGTGGAGGTGTAGACTGCTTATTTTCGTTGGCTTTTCCACCCACCCATTTTTGTGATGCACCACAACAAAAACAAAAAAAACTGAGATAGAAAACAAGACGAAAGATCGTACGGCTAAGCTTTCTTCTTCTTGCCCCTTTTTTGTTTTCATAGAGACGGCCACCATACAAAGGGTATACATACAGGTTTTTATCGTTTCGTGTGGCCGCCAATTCAAAACCGTTGGCCGTTGCGCCATAATCGGCCGATTCCATCAGAGTCTGCGCCACTCCATTTACTGCTGTCTAAAAAGGGTTGATACAAAAAGTGCTTTCCATACTTTCCCATGCCTTTTCGTTCTCTCCCTAAAGTGTGCGCATAGAGTGTACTATTTAAAAAAAAAAAAAAAAAAAAAAAAAAAAAAAAAAAAAAAGAAAAATGAAATTAATAGAAAGGCAGCATAGATGCACGCAAGGATGCATGGCCATACAATTAACAAACTAGACGAGATCCACTGAAGATGTCGTCAAGTGTCGGGAGCAGCGCGAACGTGATCAATCTCCTTTACACCGACGACCTTCTCTCTCTTTCGGCGAAAGTTTCTTTTCTCTTCCCCCTCCTACTATTCTCTCATTGGAGAGAGGAAAAAGGAACAGACGCCGGGAACGTAAATAGGTTTCTTCATGGTCTGAGCACGTTCCGAAATCTTGTTACACAAATCAGACGATTGAGAACGACCTCCGACTCTATTTGAAGTCCCATACGCTTTTGTCTATAACACAGGCCGAATGGTTGGCTGGCACTCTTGTTGGCCTCCACTCGTTACGAGCAATGCGATTCCAACAGATAACGACGTCCCTACACCCATAACGTTTTTCGGCCAAGATTCCGGTCCGTTTATTGCCTACGCCAACACGTGGACTTGTTCCACTACTAACTCAATCGTTCGAAGACCCTCCTCCTACAACCAAAAACGAGTACCATTTAGTGACCTTTGATCTGGCCAGATTTCTCGTTTTTTTTTTTTTTTTTTTTTTTTTTTGTTGCCGGGGCCCAATTCGTTTGTCGGCTCTTTGGCCATTGCAGCTTGACCGGAAGCGTTGAACCGTTTTCAATCAGCTTTGACGAATGCCCGTTTTTGCTGACCCTCTTTTTTTGGGGGGGGGGGGAGCCATTTCCGAGTGTGCTCTCCGCAATACGAAACATGAAAAAACCTAATAATAAAGAGCCGCCAGTTTCTGTAAATGGTCTGTAAAAGCCTGAGGAACAAATGGAAGGGCTTCTTCGTTTTTCCGGCTGCAAAATACTTGCTGGCACATTGTGCTGAAAGTCGTTAACCAAGTGACTGCGATTACTCGCGAGGACGACATCAGCTGTGTGATGTCGGTGCGCGTAAGAAACGTTGATACGATGTCGGATTGCGCTTCATATAGACTGGGTCAATTGCGTTTTCCCAAACGCTTGATTAGGAAAAAAAAAAAAATAAATAAATAAACGAAATTCTTGTGGGTGAGGATGGGATCTGCCTAAACGCGGATTGATTCCTTACGCTGTCCGCTGATTGAACGCACATCTCGTCTTCTTTTCGAACCGAAAGTTGAGCTTCTCGTTTCCCACTTTTTTTTTTTAATCAAATCAACGGACCCCAAAAAGGCAAAATCCATCAAGAAGCCTCTCAGTTTCCTTTCTTGGCCAGCAGCTATGCACCCACCCTGTTCCGTTGACGTGGAAAACCAAGAAGAAGAAGTAAAGAAAAAAAAAAAAAAAACCAAACTCCATCGAAATGACCCACATTTTTCGGGTCATTTCATCTTTTGGCCCAATGTAAGCGATGCTTTTCTTCTTGCCTCCTCTGAATTTTCTTGGGCTCTTTATTGTTCGATTTGCCTCTCTCTAGTTGACCACAAAGAATAGAAAATCGAATCCTCTTGTTGAATAGAATGAGGAAAAGAAGAAGATGAAAAATAAGCCGAGAAAAAAGGTCGGCAAAGTGAACATGCAGCTCACAAAAGAGATCTAAAGCGCTGGGTCTAACGGCAATGGAAATCATTCGAGTATGTAAAAATGGATCGTGACAACCGAGTTTTTTTTCTTCTTCTTCTTTTTCAACCGTTGCGCCACCGCCCACCTTTTCCTCTCTTCCATCTTTTTTTTTTTTTTTCTTTTGCCACACACACACACACACACACCTTTTGATGCGTTCAACCCAATGTGTTTTGATTAGTTGCATCCGAATCCCACGGCGTAGAGCGTTTTACGACGTGACCAAGCAGCTGCTTCCCTCCTCCTCCTCCTCCCCAAACGAGCCAACAGAATCAAGATCATTAGCGCTGGCCAACTTACTCGCATTCAATATGGCAGAAACTGCATTCACGCAGCATCAAAGAAAGAAAAATAATCTTGTTTTCTCTCTCTCTCTCTCTCTCTCTCTTATTGTGTCGTGATGTTTATTTCTGTCGCCTTCTCCCTCTTTTTATATATACATATGTATATATAGATATTTTTTTTTTTTTTTTTTTTTTTTTTGTTATCGGAGAACGAGCTTGTTGACGGGCCAGAAGAATCCGATACACAGTCATCGTGTGTGGTTTTTTTTTTTTTTTTTTTTTTCTTCTTGCTCGGCAGTCTTCTTCCTTACAAATGACCGATCATCTGGAATAATAGAGGGGAAACAAAAAGGGACAAGGCAATGTGTTTGCTGCCGCTTCGGAAAAAAAAAAAAAAAAAAAAAAAGAGAGAACCCCCTTCGATTCGTGGCCTGCAGCAGCAGCACGTTTATGAAACGCTGGCCTTTGTCTCATCTTTTATCGAATTTTTTTTTTTTTTTTTTTTTTTGGTTTTGTTGGCTACGATTAAAATCGGATGATGACAGATCGAATTTGGCTGCTATTCTTGTTCTCAGCACGCTGCTCTATTCCGAAAAGAATAAATGCCGCGTCCTTTTCGTGCGGGAAAGCGAAGGGGCGAATAGAAAAGAACGAAACAAAAAAAAAAAAAACAAGTGAGCAAACAAAAAGACTTACACATAGAATGCGACCCAATTCCATCTTCTTCATGAGGCAAAACGTGCTGTCAGACATAACAGAGGCTGCCTTTTTTTTTTTTTTTTTTTTTAGTTAGAAACTCCGGGGCTGCTGCTGCTGCTCTCCGGAGAGACATTATAACCAAACAAAACAAAACCCCCCCAAAAAAAAACAAAACAAAAAAAAAAACGATGCTGTACCCTAGTCCTTTCACACGTGCATCCGGAACAAGACTTTGTTGCCGAATCATCGATAACTTTGGTCTTTCATTGAGTAAATTTTTTTTTTTTTTTTTTTCCCTCACCCTAGCTATTATTCTTTTTATTATTATTATTATTATTATTATTTAACGAGCACGAAACCTGTTGTTTAGTAACAGCAATGTCCTTTCCCCCCCCCACTGATTTTCATTGTTGGGACCGACCGTTTGACTTGCAATAAGATCATCATTGGTTGATGTTGTCCATCGTCTTTGGTAAGAAACTTGCGTTCCGTCTCTAGGGCTAAACAGGCATCAACTTTCTAATGGCTTCAAGTCCAAATTATCTTTGTGTTGTCCAAGTTTTCAAGAAGTTTTTTTTTTTTTTTTTTTTTTTTTTTTTTTGGCCAACCGTCAGAAAACTTGGTGGCGAACAAAAACGACATTTGAGGATGACTGAAAATAATAATAATAATAAAAAAAAAAAAGAAAGCAACAGAAAAAGTGGCAAGGGAAGTAGAGGCAGAACATCGTCTCCCGTTTCCCAACGTGATGACGTTGAAACATTTGATACGAGACAAAAAAAAAAAAAAATGGATGATTTTACGTTGGCTGGTTTTGGCGTTGAGGGACTACTCATCATTTCCACTTGATGCGACACGCTGGCCGTCTGCTGCTGCGTTCTGGTGACTCGTTATTTTATCTACACACCAGCCTATAGCTGCCTCTTTTTTTTTTTTTTTAGACGCATTTTTCTTCAACGTTCAATTGGAACCCCCCCCCCCCCCCCTTCCAAAATAATGATAAAAGAACAGGTTTATTTTTTTTTTTTTTTTCTATCCCTAAAATCGGCGCATGAAATGAGATAGCAAAAGAAAAGAATCGAATCTCTTTGTAATCGAATTCGACATTGGCATTGCCCCAACGAAAAAGACAAGAGGAATCAACTTGTTTTGGAATTTCGGCTGAACGTCAAAGCAAACAAACTGCCTGTGGCTATATTTCTCACGATTGGATGGGCCGGTGTTGTGTTCTGCCATGGACTCAATGCTCAGGTTGCACACGGCCAGCTAGCCGATCTCCTCCACCCCCCTCCTATCCTCTCTCTTTCTCTCTCTCTCTTCTATTTAGTCCTTAACCTCGTCCACCATCTGCCATATGGCTGTTGGGGCTGCTATTTCCAGGCATCTTACTAACGCAGGGGCCACTGTGAACCGAGAAGAAACACGAATCTCTTTTTTTTTTTTTTTTTTTTTTTTTTTAATTGTTCATGTCTTCTTTGTTTGGTTCGGTGTACTATACTGCAACTCGTCGTCCATCGTATCGTCTCTTCCTCTATAAAATAAAACAAAATAAAATTAAAAAAAAAAGAAAAAAAAAAGAAGAGGGGACATTGTAGCACACAGACATGGCTTCCTGGCATAGACGCGCGTGAGTGCACTCTGCCCGCACACACACACACACACACACACACAGCACCGAGTGTTCTCACTGTCAAGGTGTCAACTCCATGGTTTATCACATCAGCAGCTTGTTGTTGTTGTTGTTGTTTTTTTTATGAAGTTGCTTTCACCGTACCCCTACAATCAAAACATGTTGCGTCTAACGGGTGCGAAGTATGAAGGTAGAAAGGAAAAGGCAACCGGGGTAAAATGGAAGGAAACAAACAAAAAAAAAAAAATGAACATGTCATAGAGTGAGGAGAAGAAAGACAGGAAGACTAGGTTAAAAAAAAAAAAAAAAATCTAGCGTAGCACTGCTGTTGATGTCATCTGGTTATGCACCGCTTGACATTGGCAGCTTGTTATTACCTTGAAAAAAAAAAAAAAAAAAAAAAGGGAATGATTTTCCCCGCTAGCTCGGAGGAAAAGCTATCGGCCACGGAGAGAGAGAGAGAGAGTCCATGGGTTATTGCAGCCGTGATGGTAGAGGCATCCGCAGTCAAACGCACTCACATAAGAAAGAAGAGAAGAAACAGGTTGCCAGCTGCTCTTCCGCCCTTTTTACTCAACCAGTATTTCTCCTAGTTTTTTTTTTTTTGTTTTGTTTTGTTTTTTTTGTTTTTTTTTTTTATATTTCATTTCATTTTTATTATTTGTGTCTCTCCCTTCTCCACCCATACGGCCAAGTTATGGTTATCTTGCGAGCTCTTTACCAACCCTTTAGAGTGGTCGTGCAGCGTGTAGCCTCACAGCCATTGCTATAAAATAAAAAGGAAATTTAAGAGAGACACACCGAAAAAGAAAGAAACCACAGATAAATGGAAAGAAATGAGAACAAGTCGCTTTTCCAGCGTTCAAATGCTTCCTATCTTGCTGAAAAAGCTCCAAAAATGTTGGCTTCGCAGCTATGCTGAAATGTAGATTTTTACGAGCACACTCCTCCCCCCCCCTCCTCTTTTCTTCTTTTAACCACCAACTTAAAAACAAGAAGAAACAACAACAACAACAACATCAGTTAGCCTATTCTCTTTGTGTGTCTGTGTGTCTGTGTGTGTTTGTGTGTTTAAAAAGCATCAGTCGACGAAAAGTTGGTGGAAAAAAAAACAAACAAACGAAATGACGGATACTGTAGATCATCTCGGTTCTGCAGTCAATATTTTTTGAAGCAACAACGACCTCGTAAAAACTACCGACATCTTTTGTTACAGCTGTACAAAAGTATAGTGTTGGCCCATCTTTTTTTTTTTTTTTAATGTATCTATATATATATATATATATATATATTTTTTTCCCCCGTGTGTTATTGTTCTTTACATTTCCTGGCTTGGAAACGAAAAAAAAAAAACCCCTTGAAAATAGTAAATAAAAGGTGTCGGTTGCCGCCGGAATGAATATAATGAAAAGGAAGGAGGAAATGTGCGCATGCGTAAAAAGAAAAGAACGCCGAGTTTTTTTTCGATCAATTATCAGTTGTGCGGTTTTATTCTGTACATTTCCGCCGACGTTTGGGGGGGGGGGGCTCATTGTTAGGGCGTGCTTGCATTATGGCTTTGGCTGCATCTCATGCATATCAAAACGTGTGCAAGAAGACTTTAGGAAGAGTGCAAATGTGTAGCAATTCGCTACACCTTTTGTTGGTGCTCGCCCTCGATAAAAACGGAGAACCCAACTGGCAACTGCATATACTGTACACCCCACCCCTTTTTTTCTTCCCTTTTTTTTTGCCTAATTCCTCCATCACTGCGGGCAGCCACGATGGGTCTTTTATGAGCCGTGTCCGCCGGAAGAGGATGAATCTAAAGCCATGACCAAAAAAAAAAGCCACAGCAGCGGGCAGAGCACGACCGCTTTTTTGAATTCAAACGGCGTGCACAGGGAAAATTGGCGAGTCACCCTTTGAAAATCGCCTCGTCATCGATGCTTTGAATGTAACGGGGTCAAGACATTGGCCGGCAACCCCTCCCGACTTTGCTCGCTCGCTATCCAATCATCATTGCCCGTTCATTCGATTTTCACCTCGCCAAAGCTTATTGCACGTGACGCACGATTTGTTTATTTTTGTATTTATTTATTTAGTTTTTTTTTGTTTGTTTTTTTTTTTCCTCGGTAAGATGATATTCGGAGTCGATGACCGTTCAAGCCGGCAACGTCGTGATGAGAATCAATCGAGGGAAATTATGCCGGCCATCTGCGGTCACCGGGGCTATTAGTTTCCCACAATCCTACCTTTTTCTTTCCCTCTCTCGTCGGCGGATTATTGCATTCATCCTTGTCCTATTTAGACGACATAGAATTTGTGTCTGTCTTCTCTTTCTCCCTGTGTCTGTGTGTATACATTCTGCTATAGAATGTGTATTCGACTTCGGAGATACAAGTGAAAGCCACATTAGCGGCTCGGCTCCTTCCTTCTTTGACGAGATTTTCCTAAAGCTTCACTCTGAATGTCCTCCTAAACGGTTTTCTTTTTTCTTTTATTTATTTTTTTTTTTTTTTTTGTTTTTATTGTTGAAGAGATAGGCTAAAAAAAAAAAAAAAAAAAAAAGAAGAAAGGGGGATGATCATTGCGACCCTTATTGGTCTGGTGAAGCGTTTCTCAAGCTTCTTTTCAGCTGACGCGGAGAAATGACGCGCTTCACAGGATTTGCTTCTTTTTCCACTTCTATTCCATATAGGGAACTTGGGAAAGAAAAAAAAAAGAACAAATACACATAAAATGTTCATAATAAAAAGAAATAATAATAAAAAAAAAAAAAAGGGAACCAGCCTTGGGGGTCGTGTCGTTTGACTAAAATAGCCTAACCTGATAACCCGGTAACCCTAGAGTCTAATAATACAACTGCGTACACATCTACTGTTTGACGAAGCAAAAGAAAAAAGAAGGTCGATATATACGAGTGGCACCCATGTGGCACGTCGATTCCTAGCCATTTTTTTTTTCTTTTTCTTTTCTTTTCTTTTTTTTTTTTTTTCTACGACGCATCAGACGTATTCTATTACTTTTCTTTTTATGCTGACGTGATGCAGTCCCGTGAAGTGCGTATACGCACTCGTAGACTGTTAAGTGTCTATTTCAAAATTGGTTAATCTTGCGTAATGCACCGGTGAAAGAGCCAAAGCCACCAGACAAACAGGGCATTGTGTCAAACTGCGTTTTTTTTTTTGTTTGTTTGTTTTTTTTTTGGTTTTTTTTCCTGAAAGGGAACGAGGTTTCGTGTACGGTATGTAGCAAAGGGGCTCCTCCCTCTCGAGTCCGTTCATCTTGCGCGCGAGGGATCGATGACCAACAGATCGCAGCTCTATAGGAAACAAAAGAAACGCAAGCAGTCTGTTACAGAAATTGAGACGGGCAGTGCATTTGGAGCAGTAATAGCAACTACCCGTTGAGTCTGACGGCTCTATGAAAGAATTCACGATTGTAAAGTCGTGAAAAAAGTGTTTCTACTTCCAGTCGAGACTAGATATGGCGTTATTGGTAGAGAACGAGGGGAAAGAAAAAAATATATATTTAATAATGAAATAAAAAGTCAACTTTTTTTTCTTTTTTTTTCGCTGCTTGAACAGCGCCAACCGGTAAGTTCCAACTTGTTCTACCCCCTACTGCTGTAAAGCATCCGGGTTTGTTGGGGAAAAAAAAAAAAAAAAAGAAGGGAAACGATGCAAGTTGATCTTTCCGTGCAAGAACCTCTCGCCTACATAAACGAATCGTTCTTTTCAGAATGCCATTAAAAGAGGAATGCCAACGATGGCTTCCAACCCCAACTAACATCTAGAAAAGCTTTTTCTTTTTTTTTTTTTTTTTTTTTTTTTTTTTTTTTTTTATTTTTTATTTTCGCCAGCAGTTGTTTACTTCTGTCTGCTGCTCCTGTAGCTTCTTTTTCTTTTTACCTTCCCCCCTTGGTTTATAAAGAAGGGAATAGTCGAATTCATCGCTCACGTCTGCGAGAATATCAATACAGACTTCGATATGCCGTGTTCTACATGAAAAAAACAAAAAAAAACACGAGAATTGTGGAAATGTTTTCCTTCATGTCGACAGAGATCCGTAGATGGATAGGTGGAAGGGACGACATCACTGCACAGCGGGAGCGTGTGGAGGTGGGCCCAAGCAGGAGGTCTCTATTTCTCTCTCTCTTTCTTTTCTTTTTTTTTTCTGGCACGCCGATTGTAAGACAAAGTCTTTTACAAACTTTGTTCACAAGTCTGTTTGTTCCATCTCGTTCTTTTTTTTTTTTTTTTTTTTTTTCCTCCCCTCCCCTCACATTATTTTTTGTTTTTTCTTTATTTTCTAACTGCGAACATGAATAATGGTCGAGGTAGAACTTAGACATACGGCACTGCCATCTTGTTATTGCCTCCTGGCTCACGCCAATGCCTTACCACTTTGTTACAATACGATTTCGCACTGCTGGAGGCGATGCCTTTTTACCTGCATTTCAGGCCGATATGCCAAGTAGATTACGGGGCAGAAGTGGTTACTTTCCAGCCTATCGTGGCGATCGATACGTGAGCAAACATATCATCCTTACGGCATGCCTCTCGTACAGTGCGTTCGGGGAGGGGTGTCAGACTTTTTGATTATATTTCCGAGATAGCGATCGATGGCACAGAGTCAAGAGAGCAGCGTCAGAAATCATGTCGGAAGCAGGGAGAAAAAAAAAAAAAAATGTAGCAGACGAAAAGAATGTTCTGCTGCCGTCCCATAGTCTACGAGTATTGCACTTTACCTTAGTGAGGCCATTTATTGCCATCTTCCATCACGGACTCGATATCGTCGTTCGTTTTTTTTTTTTTTTTTCTCGACAGACGTTTATTTTTGTTGATGTCCTGAAAACATTTGACTTTTCAGCCAATGAAAAGAAAGCGACGAAGCAGCTTTTGTGAAACATGAAATATTCATCACATATCGTAAAGTCGTCTCTTCTTTATTATTATGGCGCTTTTTTCTTTTCTGCGTTTTTTTTTTTTTTTTCGCCGCCTTCAATACATCTGAACATTCCCGCTTGCAACGTAAATAGAATTGATGACGAGCGGCGTGACGAGTCAAGTTCTTACTATACCCCCCGCCCTTGTAAGACCAATGATTTTTGGTCTCTCTTCCTGTTTAGCACTCGACCGTCACAAAGTACAAAAAAAAAAAAAAATCAATAGCCTTTGCCATCATTTTGTTTGATTTTTTTTTTTTAGGACAGCTGGAGTTTGGCTTTTTTTTCATGTTCCTTTTCTTCTTTTTTTTTTGTGGGGAGGCGGGGGATGGTTTTGTTTTTTGAGAAGAGCATACAACCCTTTAGCTTTTTGCTCATCTAATAATATTAAAGAAGAGAGCGAATCAGCGATTAAAAACCGCCGTGCCCATGTGGTCAAAGTCCTGTTATCTGCCTTTGTCCGATTGGGTGAACGACATGACAGATGCCGAATCCATTTCCATTCAGCGTCGCATGCAATCGTCTCCTCCCTTCCAGGGCCCTTCCATGTCGCCCAGATTTCTCTCTCTCTCTCTCTCTTCCTCTTACATGTATCCCACCGATGTGTATCGATGGAAATCCGCTTTATCCTACTACTCCCTTTTTTTCATTTTTTTTTTTGCCTGCTATTCTCTGTTTATTTGTCCTACTCGTTACAAAAGCCTGGAACACTGCGACACAGTACACTCGTGAATTGTTAAGAGTCTCACCTCCGATTTAGCTCCTTTTTCTGACTGCTGTTTTTCACAATATGTTGAGGACAGAAGGGGGGGGGGGGGGGTGGGGAGGGGTTGGCACTCGAAATTTTTCAGAATAAAAAAAAAAAAAAAACTCATGTCTGTTTGAATAGGACAAAGAAAGATTGCAGGTTAGATACAACTACTGGATGAATTGTGGGTGTGTGTCTATGTAATACGATGACGCAGTTGTAGCGCTCATCGACTTCTTTCATGTCTCTTATTGAAAAATATGTCAAGTTCTCTTTTTTTTTTTTTTTTATGTTGATGGGAGGGATGTAGTTTGAGGTGAACAGCTGTTGGAAGCACCTTCTTTTTTTTTTTATTTATTTCTCATGGCCAGGTTCCATATCATCAATAAGGGCCTTTACAGATAAAAGGTATAGTGCTTCTAGTCTCTCTCTCTCTCTCTCTCTCTCTCTCTCTCTCTCCACTGCAAAGATGTCGTTTTATTTTATTTTATTCTATTTTTTTTTTTTTTTTCCTTGAGCTCCGTTCCTGCCTTTCTGGAACTCCATTGGGGAATGATGTGTATTGCCTAAACATATGAAACGTTAGAATAAGCCCAGATCGATGTGCCGGCCGAGACGCAAAGCGGATGAAAAAAAAAAAAAAAAAGAAAGAAGGAAGAAGCGAGAGAGAGAAGATACATAAAGTGTGTATAAAAAGGGAAGAAGAGACCAAGGCAAGAAACGGATGGACGTCAGGAAGGAAAGAGAATGAAAGATGAAAAGAGCAAAACGAGTCAGAAAATGATTAGACACGCCCAGTCGGTCGTAACGAATATTTGATGTTCCACGCACGCGGTTCGTCCGTTGAACAAAATAGCGAAATGTCACACGTCTAGACATTCATCCGACAGGCCACATCGCATCCCCTAGGAAAACCAAACAAATAGTCATCGCAAGTCGTTGTGTTTTTTTTTTGTTTGTTTTTTTCTCTTTCTTCCCAAATAGGTTTTCATCATTTGATTTGACATTCTTATTATTTATTTATTTGTTTTTTGTTTTTTTTTGTTGCTGTTGTTTATATATTTTATTTTATTTTTTTTTTGTTTCTGCCCCTCCTTGTGGGTCTCTACCATGACATGGGGGTTGCAATCATTTACAGTGAACCGCTCGATACCACACTGCGGCATAATTGGAAAACATGATGACGGGGACGGATAGCGAGAGACGGGGGGCATAGTTGTGTTCTCGCTCGTGTACCTGGATATTAGGTGCAGGTACAACACGGTATGCTTAGCTTTCACCTAGGTACCCCCTCCGTTTTTGTTTTTTTTTTTTTCCCTTCTTTTTCTTGTTCCAGGCGTGTGCCTATATGCCCTCAGTGTCAAACCCAAAAACCAGCGACTTTTCTTGAAGGGCAAAGAATGTCCGCCCTTACCCGTCTCGTCATCACCAACTCAGTTTGTCTTGAGGTTTTTTTTTTTTTTTTTTTTTTTTTTTCTTTCTTTCGTTCTAGGTAACTGTCTACCCGCGTTTTTTTTTATTTTTTATTTTCTCCCCCTTCCAACGGGCCATCGATGGTAAACACAGCACATCGTCAAACTCGTTGGTTGGCTTGCCACAAGCACCACTCCCTCTGTGCGTGACTCACACAACTTGCGAGTCACGACGCTATGTGCCCTTATCTTTCCTTTTTCTCGGCTTATTACTCAGTTAGAAAAAGAGAGAGAGAGAGAGAGAGAGAGAGAGGGAAAAAGAGAGAGAGAGAGAGAGAGAGAGAGAAGAATTTCAATAATCTAATCGGGACGTGTCAGAGGTTCAATTCCCCTGTCACGAAACTATCAGCCACTGGCCGCTATTCCTTTTTGATTTGCATCCGACGTCTACCTTTTCGTATCAACACCATCTTGATGAAGTTGATGGCGTGTGTGTGTGTCTGTGTCACACGGCCATCGCAACTGTAACGATGAGTCAAACGCGCTGGCTCAGCTCTTGTGCATCACGCTATATTACCTTAGTCGATCTCTGCTTACTAATGCGGATTGGGGTCGGCGAGACTGTTGTCCATCCCAAACAAGGAGAGGCTCAGCTGTTTTAATCCGCTGGCTGCGCGATACCAAACGCCTAGAGTATTCCACTCTTGAGGAATAAACACAACAACAACAACGAAAAATATGGTTCTCCTCCAGATCCACCCCCCGCACCCCCCCCCCCCCCTCTCGCTCTTCTTTCTGCCCTCCCCAGGAGAAAAACGATATTTCTCGGCGATATTGGTACCATTATTCAGACTCGACTTGGAATAGTACACAGACCTATTACTGCAACAGCCTAACCACAGGGCTGGCAAGTACGCGGCGATGTTGCTTTTTCTAGATTATAGCACAATTGCTGTTGTTGCTAGCACTAGTCGCAATGGAGATTTTCCGTTGCTACCAAAAGCTCTAAAAGGATTAAATGCGCAGTGGGGTGAGCGCAAGTGCATCTGTGAGTGAATGTGAATGATCCTTCCCTTATGCTGAGACCCCAATCGCTTTTTCCTCTGCTCTATACTTTCTGCCTATAGCTCCTGCGTATGACTTTATTGATCGTTTGGGACGATGGCCCAGAGATCGCTAGCCTTTCGATTGCAACCCAGCCAATTGAGCTGTACCAAAAAATCTCGTCGGGCCTTCCACAACCCTTTTGACAAACACATGCAACTGTGCTTACTGTAGTACATCTTCAAAAATCAATCACAAAGCGAGAGCGCGTCCATTTTTACAAGTATCGGAAGACAGCAATAATTTCAGCCATTTTTCACGAGCCGAGTGGTGTTAAATTGAGCCACTGGAATGTTGGCATTCAAATCTATAAAAATACAAAAAAAAATGGAAGAAACCCGAATTTTTTTCCAATGACAGAGAAATTTTTCGCTCGTCTCGGGGAAATGAAATCTCATCCCATCACTCATGTCTCTTTATCGAATTTCAATCGACTTTGAATTCGCCCGTATGCCTACCTCCTACTCTTAATCAATTTTGGGTGAA
Organism: Daphnia carinata; assembly: GCF_022539665.2. Taxonomy (NCBI): domain Eukaryota; kingdom Metazoa; phylum Arthropoda; class Branchiopoda; order Diplostraca; family Daphniidae; genus Daphnia; species Daphnia carinata. The sequence goes on along the minus strand of NC_081336.1, from coordinate 4,888,146 downwards.
GGGGGATGGGTGGTATTCGTCATCTCGATTCATATTTAGTGTAGTACGTCGAGATCGTATTCTTAAAATGGTCGAACTTTATTTTTTTTCTCCAATTTTTTTTTTTTTGTTCGTTTTTTGATAATTCCGAGTTTAAAAAAAAAAAAAAAAGAAAAAAGAAGGGGGAGTGCTTAAAAAGGGAAATGTCTTTCAGTGTCGAAATTCGTTATACGGTAATCAGGCACTCAACGACACGGCAATGCCAAGAGGGACCAAACGTGCTTAATGGATGGTTCGGTCCTATCAAGTCGTCTGGGTTGTATATCCAGCTCTGAGACGGCGAGGGTAAAAAAAAAAAAAAAAGGGGGAGGGGGGATGCGAGGCGCAATACGGTTTGACGGAAGGGGAGGGCGGAGGGGGGGGGGGAGTGGATTTCAATCAAGCTAGGAATTCATTCTATCGTGTCCTGGACGCTTTTCATCTCAAAACTTATTTTCGTTTTTTTTTTCTTTTTCCTTCATCTCTTTTCTCTCATCCTCAATATCCCACGTCCCCCCCCCCCACATTTCTTTTGTAGCAGTCGTAGTAAGCTGGATGCTACGCGCAGACACACTCTAATACGTACGGTACATCCACTCGTTTTTTTTTTTTTTACCTGGACGTTCAAACGACCTTTGAAGTTTACCTCCCCGCATACTCCCTCCGTCTCCTCCTACTAAGACGAGCTTCGCGTTCCATGCTCAAACCGAAAAGAAAACCTGATTAGGCTTCTCTGTCATCGAGTTAATTAAAGTCCATGTTTCTTCTACGATGGCCGGACCATTGTCAAAAACGAACGCATTTTTAACTTGAATCCATTTCTAATTTTAGCTTTCACGTTCGTGTATGGCAGCATGTGTGGAGACAATCAAATCTAAACTAACTTTTAAACTCTCGTTCAATTTATAGGTTAGAGGGGGGAAACAAAACAAACACACACACGAAAAACAAAAGCGCCAACTAAGCATGCACCACTGAATGTCGTCGTCGTCATCGTCAAGAATGGCCTGTTCAAAACTCGCGCTTCTGTTGGCCGTGCTGCCGTTGTTGTGCGCCACACGAGGGGAATGGCCGAACGATCATGCACATCACTCAAGAATACGATTGCACTCGACGAACAAATGGAACAACAATCTCGGCTGGAATGGGGTTGGTGTTGCCATCCAGCCGTCGGCGGACGGCTCAGTTGACATTGACAGACGACCAATTAGGAGCCGGGAACGGAGACAAACCGGCACAGTCGGCGGCAGCAGTAACGGCGAGAGGCGATCCACGCAGCGAGTCACTTCGCCACCGCTGTTACAGAGCTTATCGTTGCTCGACCTTCCCGTCTTTTCCCGTGGTGACAGACCGAGCTCTATGGATAAAACCTTAGGCGCCATCTTCAGTAAAGTGGCATTTTCCGCCACCAACCAATCGGGGCCGACATCAACGGGATCCTTGGCCGTGGCCTCCCCCAACAAGAACAACGATCACGCTGCTGATAAGGTCGACGATCGCAATGTTGTGCCAGACAGCCAGCAGACATCGTCGAACGGTAGCCATTCTTCGTCAACGAGCCCAACGACGACGGAGGCATCGACGTCGGCCAGCGAAACGAAGAGTTCGCTTCCTAGCAGCAGCAGCAGCAGCAGCAGCACGTCGATGCCTATCCGACCGAAGCCCGTCTTCGAGTTTGACACGCGCGTCTTTGATTTTATTCCCTACGATCGGACTCCATCTCCGTCCGATTCCAACCGCCAATACAACCCCAACGTCCCGGGACTAAGGGGCCCCTCACGAATCAACACGGCTCGCAATCCTTCGGGCAATAACAACCAGCCGTTCAATCTGCGACCGACTATTCCCCCGTTGGTGGATCTGAGCGCGGCCGGCCACGCTGGCAATCGTTTCGTGACCAGCACCCGACATCACACGACCACCACGGCCGTGCCGAGTACCACCGTTGAAACGGTCGAAGAAGAAGATGAAGATGAAGACGACGTGGTGGACACAACGACGACGACTACGACCACCACCACCACAACCGTAGCGCCACCAACGACGGTGTCCGTTCCTACCACAAGCGCGGCGTCGGGACCTAGCGAAACGTCGACGCCGGCGGGCCGAGGCCATCCGTCGACTTCTACGAGAGACGTGACAAGTCGCGTAGAAAGTGAGGACGAGAGCGGGGCGAGTCGAGATGCGGCCTGGAGCATTCAGGTGTACGGGACGTCGTCGCTGTTCGCTCTATTGGGCATGTTCGCTTTGTCGAATTTACTGCGTCTGCGAACCTCGACTCGCCGCTTACTGAGTACCAGCCATTGTTTGTCTATTCAACTGTTGGTCCTCTTCTTGGCCATCACTCGTTCGATTCACCTCCTCTACGACGCGTACAACCAGAGGCGACTCTTGCCACCGGCGCTAGCCTTTAGCATTTTCAACGTGGCCTTCCCGTGCCTCAGTTCCGCCCTGGCCGTTCTCCTCCTTGGAATCTTCAAAGCCACTAAGCTCCAGGTAAGATATTCCTTGGGCCCATGCAAAGCGCGCAAACAAATTAGAGAATGGGAAGACCCGAGTATACAACGGGACAGCGACGGAGAATAAGAAAAAGAAAGAAAAAAAACGCTTATTTATTTATTTCTTTTCTCGAATCCACTTGTCGCTTTTCTTAATAGTCTCTGTTTCTCTCCGTTAAAGCTTTCTAAAAGGCCGTTTTTCTTTTCTTTTTTTTTTCTTTTTTTTTTCTTTCTTTTTTTTTTTTGTTCTTTTCTCTTTTGCCATCGTCGGCTACACTCTCCGAAACGGTGACGGCTGACTGACAAGCATTCAACAGCATTTTTTCCCATGTCACGCTTCACTTAATGCGTGCCCTATCGGTATTTTAGGTTCCCCCATCTGCGACGTGAGTGGTGGTCGCGACCGCTATCAGCTTTAGCCAGAGGCGCACAAACCTCTTCTTCTTCTTCTTCTTCTTCTTCTTCTTCTTCTTCTTCTTCTTCTACTTCCTTTGCAGTTCCTTCCACCCTCTTTTACTCATTTCTTTTTTCTAGTCTTCTTCTTTGACTACAGTGCCTCTTCGTCGTTGGTTATCATTTTCTTTTTCTGGCAAGTCCCTCTTCGCCATTCTTTCCGTGGAAAACATGATCATCGTTTCTTTTTCTGGAAGAGAAAGAGAGAGAGAAAAAAAAAAAAAAAAAAAAAAGTGAAGAGTCATTTTTTCGACGACGAAAAACGCCAAGATGGCCGATGATAATAATGGGCGCCTATCCCTTTTCTTTATTCTTTTTTTTTTTTTTTTTTTTTTTTTTTTGGTATTTTCCATCTGTGTGCCAGCAGTCCCAACGAACAGCGAGCATCAACCGATTTCTTTTATTTCAATTTGTTTCCTTAAGTGGTTGGAGGAGTAGAGAATAGAGTGGAGAAGACGGGCAAAGAGAGTGAGTGGGCACAAAAGATGGCGACCAGGTAATTTTCTTCGAATTCAGGACAGGATAGTACATTTTCGTGGGTCTGCACCTAAAGGGGCTTCTTTTCTTCGTCTCTCCTTCTCTCTCTCTCTCTCTCTTTCTCTCTCTCTCTGCTTGAGCCTCAACGTCGCACCTCTCCAACCGTATCTGGGAGCCATTCATTAGGTCAGCATAAAAGCCGAGAGAATGTTGTGCTGCGTTTCGTCATACTGACGTGGCACATCCAATAGAATTCACTCGAAATCCGTGAACTTGCCGTTGTTCTCTATTTTTTCTTTTCTTTTTTTTTTTTTTTCGCTTCTTTTGTTATCATCATTGACGTTAAAAGGAGAGAGACTAGCGATGAAACAACCGTGTTCAAAAATTGAAACCAATTGAATACCTAGCGTTCCATGACACTGAACGAAAAAAAAAAAACAAAAAAAAAAAACAAAAAAAAAAAAAAAACTTCATTCTTCCCAACGCGGACGATCCGTTTAGAGGCCAAAAACCCAAAATGATTACGCGGGTCCTCTTGTCATGCTGACGTGAGATTAACCAAATGCCAGCGATCAACTGACAATGGAGGATTTCTATTCACGTCGCGACCGCCCACAAAAACTTTCGCTAAATTAATTCAACCTTCGCTATTTAACATACTGTGTAATGGCTTGATGGAACGATTTCACTTGTAGCAAACTACCAGCGAAAGGCTTAACAATTTCATTTTTGCTTGCTTATTTTGGACTCATTCGGGTCATTGAATATTGGCTAGCGACTTGCATAATTATACTCCTACCGGTCCCTCTTTCAATTTCTTGTCTCACGGTTTCTCATCATTAATTAATTGTTGTTTCTTTTTTTCTCTCTCTCTCTCTCTCTCTCTCTCTCTCTCTCTTTTTCTCACAGGTGATGCCGAGTGCGCTGGTGAAACCGGCTCTGTGGGCGGCATTGGTGGCCTTCCATTTTGCGTTGAGTCTCAGCATCGACATCGTTGTCGGCTCAGTGGGCGGCCTGTTCTCGTTGCACCTGGCCAGCCAGGCCTACTTTGTCCTTTGGTCGCTGGCTTTGTCGCTAGGCTATCTGGCGGCATTTGCGCCTGCAACAAGGGCTGCCACCAGCCTACAAACGGAGACGGTACGCAGCCATTTGACTGCTCTCCACGTCCACGGCGCTTCTCTCCCTAGATACCTGCCGCAACCGACGCTGCTGCGCGCTGTCCGAGTCACGCTCGCCGCAGCCATTCTGGCTCTCCTCGTGGCTGCTTTCCAGCTTTACGGCATGTTCGGCGTTTACGGCTTGCCATGGCGCCAACAACCGACATCGTCGGCTGGCAGTGCCAGCCACGGCATCGGTCTCGGCAATGGCGCAGTTCCAGTCGTCCTGACAGCCGAGTTCTTGGCTCGCTACCAGGGGCTGCAACGCGAACGCAATCTGAACGTTGATGCATTGCGTGAGGTGCTAGGTCTCCCTTCATCCTTGTCCAGCATGGAACAAGCGGCCGAAGAGAAGAGGCTAGATCATTGGCCAGTGGCAACGGAAAACTTTTGGCCGTGGTGGACATATCAGCTGGTTGCTCGACTCCTCGAGTTCATCATGGCTACCCTCATCGCCTACGTCGCCGTCCAACCGTTGCGCTACAATCAAACGACGCTGGCGGAGAAACAAGGCGACTCTAGCGGCCCTTCTTCCTCGTCAACCACCAAGAAGAGTTCCTTGTGGATGTTTGCCGGTCGGTCGCTGAAGAACGGCTCAATCGAGACGCTGTCGACGCTCTGCTGCCACAGCAACAGAGGTGCCATGGCACGCAACGGAGCGGGTGCTGGTGATGTGACCGCCGGAGGCGCCATGACTGATCTATCGCCAATCAAGTCAGTCGCCTCGGACGAGTCGCCGTACCCGTCGGTCAATTTGCGAAACTATTGCTACTCGAATCCGACGTCGTCTCATCAACATCAACATCAACATCTCCATCTTCATCAGGTTCAACAGCAAATGGACCGAGCGGCCATGGCCAATCATTCGGCTACGTCATCGGCGTCCTCCTCCTCGGCTTTCACAGCGCTCTACGATTCGAAGCGATCGTCGTCGCAAGCGCAACACCAAAGGCCGCGTTGCCCTATGAATGCGTCGCACCCGCAGGTCTCTTCCGTTTTGGTCAACGACAGTGGCTTCATCCGGTTTCGGGATGGCGTCGCCAACGATCCCACCGATCAAATGGAACAACCCTACGAGGAGGTGGATCGCCAGCGCGGACCCTTGGCTGCGGATGCGCACCATTCGCACCAGCACATCTACCAAGAGCTGGGCTACAAGGCTCCGTCGTTGACCTACTACTCGACTGCTTCGTCGGTGACTTCTTCCTCCAACACCAACAAAGGCACGGCCACAACGCCGTCCGTCTGCACCTACGAGCATCTCTGCCGACGCGGGCTGGCCGGCTATTACGAACCTCAGTTGTACGAAATGCAGCTGCCCAACAACGCACAGCTACTCAGTTTGTTGGCCAAGGAGAGTTGTCAGGCGTTTCAGCCGTGCAACATCTACGGCGGCTCGCTGGCTGGACAACATCCTTCGTCAATGGCCACACAGCATTTACTGCGCCATCAACATTGCCAGCATTGCCAACACTGCGGTTGCAGCAGCTCGAGTCAGCACATGGCAAGCGGTGGCGCTGACAATCACGACGAGTCGCCAGCAGCGTCTGTGTGCGGTCAGAAACCGTCCAATTACGAATCGTATGGACCCAAACCTGAAGGGCAGAGTCCAGCCAATCAGTCGGAAGTTCTGCAAGTCATTGCGCCTCCAGATATGAGGAACATTCCCATTTTCCTGTAGCGCGTAAAACAACTTGAACGACGGATACAGCAGGCCAACGTCAACAAGTTAAAACTCCCCTTTTTCAACCAGATAAAGTGTCTCTCGGTCGATGGTGAATTCGTGATGTTTTGGGTTTTAAAAACACTAGAAATCCATATGCTGTGCGTCTAGCCCAAACGTTTTCCACCTACACCCTTGTTCGTGAACCATCTTCGGGTGCAAAAAAAAAAAAAAAAAAATGGATAAAATGTTGAATGCCAAGCTCTGTATGGCAGCTCAAGAACTCAGCCGGCATGGTGTACATAGTGTATATTTTAAAGAATGGTTACGGTGCCACAAATGTGGCTAAATACAGCTCTCTGGCAAGCCGCTAGCGACTGACGGAGCGAAGAGAAAAGGATAAGAAATGAACATTCAATTGAAACAGTAACGGGAAGCTTCGACTGTTTTGCCGCGCAAACTTTACAATGCTTTGTCCGTATGGAATACATAACATGAAAAACGTGAAATGTATGGAAAGGCATAAATAGCATAACGTCAGGCAACCTCTCAATTGATTAACGTACTGGATTAAATGGTGGCTGCAAGAAAATGGGGACGATGAATTAATCAAGAACAACGCTCACCCTTTTTTCCCCTACGACAGCCGAAAATTACCGAAACGTTCGTTTTAATGAAGCGTGCTGAAACCAAAACGAAAGGCTAATTGACCTGCATGACGAAACTGCGCGATACGTGCGATTGTTGAAGCACCACGACTGACGATGAGTGCCGCGTGCGTTTTGATGTGTACGACAGCACTGTGAAGGCGCACCACGGATCCGAATCCGTCCGTTCATTTTTACTTTCTCCGTTGCGCCTTCCATCGTCATCCAGCTGGCTGTGGTCTACCGAGAATCCATCAAATTCGAAGACCAACCATTCTCGCTCATCACGATTTCAGATGCAATTTGAACGAGTTTCAACAGGACAGGTACCTGTTCCGTCGAACCACCAGTTGGTCTAATCACAGGACATGCAAATAAAACGTTGGAGGCGCGACGAAAAGGCTATTTCTTCCTCTTAGCATGCCTTCACAGTTAGACATTTCCTGAGACGAGGCGACTGATAAAACCATCAACGGAATCCTCTGATCAAATAAATGAGATTGGTGGCAGCGATAAAGGGTTGCACAAACCTTGGGTCACACACCTCGTGGCCTTGGCCATTCGGACAAGTTTTCACTTCAGTGTACTGACCAGAACACGCCTGACGCAGCGCAGCTCGCCTAAGTGAAACTAACTACATCATCTACAAAATGCCCTTCTGCTGCAGGTGCGATCCGCTCCTGACTTTGGAAAGTCTGGCCACCTTAAACGGAGCTAACCGTTTGCCTCTCCAGGTACTGTACATTATTGCACTTTTTGAAAAATGTCATGTCATCTCATTTTCGACCTTCTTTCTACAGAGTTTGGAAATCTTCCTCCTCCATTTATCGGGAAGTTCTCAGAAGTAAACGAAAGGGATGGAAGCGATCTGGGCATGTTTGAATCCCGACAACAGCGCTCGCACCGCTTGCACGATCGGAACGCGTCCAAACCGATTGCGTATGGTGACAAAATTCGAAGAACAATCATCAGCTTAATTTAAAATTGCCAAGAACCACACATTTTGGTAACATGAAACGATGTAAATTGAGCGACCGAGGACTTTCTCAAATACGAGACCGTGAAACTGATTCCCAGTATGAAGTCGTTGGTTCTCATGAAAAACATATTCATTTGTAAATTGACGTGGGTACGTTGTGTTAAAAAAATACTGTTTGAATTATGTACGTAAAAAAAAATATTGATTGTTACTTATCACGGTAAAAACGCAAGCGTCACCTAATGACCATTGGAACACTGGACCACGCCTCACGGCATGTTGTTCATTTTCCATGCGAACATTCACTGCGAGCTGTTAACACGACTGTACTGTTCTCTTTTCCCATTTTCTTTTCCATATTCCTATATCTTCGCTCATGTCATTTGGAACACGTCGTGTTCCTTCCCTAGTCTGGCGAGTGTAAATGTTTGTGGGGACGTATTATGAATTGTGACATTCCAATACATAGTTCTTTTATTAGTACCCGTACTGCTACGATACCTTACTTTCTATATGGCTTCTGCATCTGTAGGTGGCGTCCTTGATATCAGCCCTACGCTACAGTAGGCGTCAATTGTAAAGTTGAACGTCTTCATTATTCCACGCTATACGATTTCCAATTACGTGCTAATAATATCGTGATCAGTACCTTAACCGCATTTGTGCTGGACGACGCTTCTATTCGCGAAGCAACGAATGTTCCTCGCCTATGATTAATGAAGCATCCAACGGCAAAATTGAAGCATCCGCAAATTAACAGGAAAAAGTTTCGGGTCAAGTATAAAAAAAACAAAAACATACATGGGGCACGCAATAAAGCGTGGAGTTGATCATGCTTGTTGAAAAGACAACACGTCTGTATTATATCCAACGGAAACTGAGTCGCTCTTTATTCGGACAATAGTTTAACGGTAGGGCCTCATCGTGCACGTCCAAGTGTCCATTCATTCATGGTTTCTACTGTACACGATTAAAATCACAGTTTTTTTTAGACACATGATTATAGATGGGCTGCATTGATTCGCCATGTTCAACGTATTGAGGCTAACAGCGAATATTTATAGAGGCCACACAGTATTCATAAACTGTTAATGCCAATCTAGCAAACAATCAACACCGACAGTAAAACAAAGGAACACTTCCGTTGAAATTCATCCAAATAATATTATCGTCGAACCCCGAGTTAATTACCTTTTAATCCCTTATCAGCCTTGCCATTCATTTCGTGAATGATATTTCCCTATGGAAGGAGGATCCGAGTGTCGATGGAAGCAAAAAACAAACATAATCGCACTTACTTTCCACAGCATATAATTTCTTTAAGTGTCATAACCTAGCGTACGATCCAACATCGGTAAAGTAACGCTTTCCGCTACGAAAACGCATTTTGAATAGCCATTACAATACCTACATCTAAATTTCCCGTTGCCTTGAAGCGAATTTAAAAGTAAGCCGTCATCTGCATACTTCTTAAGGAGCTCCTTTTTTTTTTTTTTACCTGGCCATTTTGTGGTGTATTTGGTTGACAGAGAAAGATTTCGCGGCCGTGAAAAAAAAAAAAAAATAAAAAATAACGTAACAAAAATAAGTTCTTGAACCGGATAGTCAGCATACGCGTAGAACATAAAGACATTCACCCACTCGTTCTTTACATTGACTTTTATCTCTGCAAACGGGTTTTAATCACTATAGGCGTTATAATATTAAGGCTTTTAAATTTCCTGTAGATAGAAAAGTTTGTACGAAATGGTCGAAGGAACACTGGCTTCGACTGAAATGGGTTTGATGTATAGCAATTAAAAAAGCCGTGCAAACCAGATACATTTGAGAAGTTTTTGTGATCATATAACAACAACAAGAGCCACGTAACAACACAAAGATGTGAGGAAACAAAATTTTACTTATGGCATAGATCAAGACAAGTGCATCTCAACGGTAACGAATATCGATAATGAAATACGCAAAACTAAAAACGAAGACAGGCTGTATACATGGCACTGGAGCAAATTGGTTTATTTCAACCGACAGGTTAAAACATAACGCTTGCTGGAAATAACTACCTGAAACTTTGTAATATTGTGCCAGCATACGTAGTGCTACAGTCTTGTTTGTTACAGTTACTGCAGTATTGTACCGTATTTTGTACTACTCCCCTAATTCACTCCGAATGCTTATGTTGTATGTTGACTTCTAAGTCTGTGGTGCCCGCCATCTATGAACAGTTATTTGAAATTTGTCAAGAGAGCAATCGCAGGCGTCGCTTTGAATAAGTTCATGGCGGGCTGATTGTACGATTCCTCTTAAACGATGTCGAGTTCTCGAGATGAAGGTATATTTCGTTTGTCTTACGGGTGAATGGTTTGGTAACGTAACGTACTCCAAACTTTGCAATGATGATTTTATCACTCCTGAGGCTGAGGGCATAAAAATCAACCCAGTTTGATGCCCTAAGGAAACGATTTTCAAAATGGCGCCTATTACAGGCGGGTTTTTCGATATTCATGCACAAATCTTTTTATCTTTGAAGTAACCCTGATTTGCATTCAAAAGATATTTGGCTAACTAGGACCTACAGTTCTGTCCAAACTTGTGTCATAGTGTGTTTAGGTATCAGTTTGACTAAAACCTCCACAATTTTAACTTTTGTTTTCATTCCCAAGGTACCGCTATGCAAGTTGAAACAGATGATTTCATTCTTTCCCTTACTTCTGCTAATTCAGAAACTGATGAACAAACAGAAGTAATAACAACTGAAGTTTCAGACTTACCTCCTGATTTGGTGAACACTGATGTGTCAGATTTGGTAAGCCTTATCCCTTTTGGGTTTTGTTGAATAAACGAAACTTTTTGGGCAAACTGATTTGTGCTAGATGTAGTATTATTGAGTCTACCATAAAAATTTTAGACTAATTTTTTTTTGCTCAACTGATCCCACATTTTTTTTCTAGGCCAACAACCCCTCTTTGTGGCTCGGATTAGAAGGAGCGTTGGAATCCAATGATGCAGTGTCTCATATGCCCAATGTTTCTAGCATTGTAGACGACCATGGCCAAGGCAGTGGCACAGTGGTGCATTTAGGAAGTGATCACCATAGTTTGAATATGAATGATCTAGGTCATTCAGAAGAAGTGGAAACGATGTCCATTGAAGCCATGGATGTTGATGTGCAAGTAAGATATAAATACTAGCCAACAATTTTTTGAATGTACGAAACTTTACTTGTTTTTTTAGAATCTGGAGGTGAACAGAAGTCAAAGTGTACAATCAATTCCAATGGAAAGTTTCATGGATCAAAGTGACATTGGATTCAATATTATGACAAATACGTGCGATGATAAGAGTAAATCATCTATCCCTCCCATGTCCGTTTCGCTGCCGGTTACCGAACCAGTAGCAAGAAATGTATTCCCGTTAAACCAAATCAAAAAAACAATTACAGCTTCAACATCAACCCAGGTTCGCCCATCCTCATGCGTTCTTTATTCTTCATGTACTTGACCTACATTTATAATCATTTAGGTTACCAAAGTAGTGCTTGCTCCCACAAGCCAAAATCAATCTGGGCACCCATTGCTACTTACAGTGCCAGCTTCAACAAGTGGATTAACATCCCTTCTAACACCAAATTCAAATTTGCGCTTTGTAAATGCATTAAACACAGATGGAAGTAAGATTTCGAGTACCGGGCCACAAGCTACAGGAATTCAGTCACAATCTGTTCGACTTATGAGCCCGACAAAAACCATTACGCTACAGCAAGCTCAACAACTTGGTCTTATTTCGCCCAAGAAAGTAGGCTTTTAACCTTTTTCAGCAGTGGAATTTGGTCAAATTTTTTTTTAAATTCAGGGACAGCCTTTAATTGTTAATAAGGTTGCCGTTGCCGCGGGAGGCCAAACTACTCCCGCAAACAACATTTTGGCCGGGAAACAAGGAGCAAAATTCGCAGGAGGGAATGTGACGTTGGTAAGGAGTGGGCCGACAAAGACCCCCACGAAGATTGCCCCAGCTCCACCACATTCTGCTGCATCGACTGTCTCATCTACGTCTTCCATACAAAGCCAACCAACGAGCTTACTCATAAAGAACGCTGCGGGTCAAGTTACGATGGCGGCACTCGTTCAGGCTCGACCAGGTGGCGGGAATGTCACGAATATGAATCCGTTAAGCCCCCAAAAATTTGTGCTAAGACCTTCTACACCAGGCTCGGTTACTTCAGCCCAAGGTATATAAAACATGTCTATGTTTTTACAATTGGAGAATCTTTTCTCCGCTCTCCTCGTTAATTTACCTATCGATGTGGGATAACAAAAAAATTTTCAAATTTTTCGTTTGTGTAGTCCGACAAAGTGGTGGGACACAACCAGCACAATACATACGGCTAACAACGGCTCAAGCATTGGCTGCTGGAATTCTTCCAGCAATGGGTACGCAAGGAGAACAAAGTGGACCTCAGCAGCATTTCCAGCTAGCTGGAAATAAGGTTGTATCAGTTGTTTCACGCAACATTTTTTAAATCAAAATGAAAATGTACCTGTTTTAGATACAATTAGTTCGCGTCGTCAATCCAACTGGTGGAAATAATGGAACGGGAAACTTAATCACGGCATCAGGAACCTCAAAAGTTATAATAGGCACACCCACAGCAAACTCTATTAAAGTGAGGATTCCTCATGTTTCTTTAGTTGTCAGAATCACCACCTTTTTTTTTTACCTGTAGATCCAATCGTCAAACAGCACAGTGACCCAGCAATCAGTCAAAGGCACTCTCCCATCCGTAACAAAGACGCTTGGCCAAGCAAAGGGTACAATCTCAACAGTTAGTGTACCGCAGGGAGCTCAACGTATAATACTGCCAGCTGGATCAATGAATTCACTGACAAGCAACCTTGTGATGGTTCCAGCTCAGTATTCTTCACAAGTGAGAACCCCTAATTCTTTTTCGCATTAAGTTTCCTCAGCATTGTTCGACCCATTTCTACAATTCCAAGACGTAATTTAAAACAAATTTTTTTTCTTCCTGTTATCCGAAGAATTCAATGGGGACAAATAGTTCACCAGCAACAACGAACTTCTCAGCTGCTACGACCAGTGCTGCTACTGTCGTGTCTGAATCGATTACATCACCAATAGTTACTAGTGCCAACGTGACTCCTCGTTTGTCCCAGCAACCAAAAGCAGCTCCTCCGCCTTCTCCTGAGTCAACCCAAACATCTGCAACCGCATCTCAGGCGAAAGCTCAAAGCGTATTAGAATCGAATGGACTGAAACCGCGCAAGCCATGCAATTGTACTAAATCGCAGTGCCTCAAGCTGTAAATTCATTCATAGCATTAGCCTTTAGTAATTTGTACTAAATTTTGTTTTAAACATCCTTACAGCTATTGTGATTGTTTCGCGAATGGGGAATTTTGTCACGGCTGTAATTGCGTTTGCTGTGCCAATAATTTGGAACACGAAGAATTGCGTCTAAGGGCCATAAGATCCTGCCTAGATCGTAATCCACACGCATTCAAACCCAAAATTGGCGTAGGCTGGGGTCCAGAACCTAGGCGCCACAACAAAGGATGTCATTGCAAACGCTCAGGTTGTTTGAAAAACTATTGCGAGTGTTATGAGGTTTGCTGATTAAACCGCTTTTTAACAACATCAAAATTAACAGGCATCCACCATTATTCATTGATTTCAAATTCAGGCTAAAATAGCATGCTCTGCTATTTGTAAATGCATCGGATGTAAAAACTGTGTTGATCCCGCCGGTTCACCTCCCGGACCTGGAGAAAAAAGAACGTCGAAAACGGCAGTGCTTCAACACAACCCTGGCAACTCGAACGATAACCGAACACTGAGCAATACACCGCAAAATAGCAAACACGATGACCGAACAGCTGATACTCCTAAGGGCTTTTCAATACCATCGGCGTCAGGGTCAAGGTAGTACCATTTAACAATTTTCCTCCATAGCTTCCGACATTATCATTTCTTTTCGACAGCAGGCCACCATTTAGTTTCATCACCCAAGAAGTTGTGGAAGCTACTTGTCAGTGCCTTCTTGCTCAAGCCGAGGAGGCTGAAAGGCTGCGTAAAACCTCGGCCGAAACAGAAGGTCTGGTTCTTGAAGAATTCGGTCGGTGTTTACTTCAAATAATAGAATATGCATCCAAAGCCAAAGGTATTATATTTTTTTTTTGTACGTTTTCTTATTCAAATAACTTTAAAAACGATGTGTACCAACTAATTCCTTATATTTTTTTTTTTCGTTTTTTTTTTAGTTTCTGCCAGCCCTTAAGGACACGCCGCCATGCTTAGTAATAAAATTGAGTCGGGGTTTATTTGTTGATAGGAATCTGCGCATGTCATAGATATATTAACCTACTGTGTTTATTTGTTTTGCAACCTTTCCTTTTGTTCATCTTGAGTGTTTTTAGATGTAAAAATATGGCTTCAAAGGGAGATGATTTAGGATTTTTTGACGTGGTTCAAATATACCATAACCTAAGGATTGCGGAGATGAATTTAGTTAAATGGATCCCTAAAATTCTTCTTTGAATGGATAGTGGAAAATCGTTGTACACTTACTTCAAAATCCTTTTTTTTTGTTGACGTGGGGAAGTTGCGTGTGTTGACGCTGTGCATTTTCGTATGAGTGATAAATAGTATAGCTTATTGAATAACCCGCTAGCTGATATGCGTTTTCCTTTTAAGTGAACTATGAAAATCCAACAATCTATATTAAATATTTTGTAACGGTTTGTTATTTGCTGGACTTTTTTTACATTTGGTTTTTAAAATACAAAACGGCGTTGGGTTGCGAATTATGTGTTATTGTACGCCAATGACTCGATCTCATCCTCCTGTTGACCTTTTTAGCCCTTCAAAGCATACAAATAAAACAAAAGCGCGGCTACCCGCCCCGATGCTACCCCTTTAGACCTCCAGATAGTGATGTCGATTTGCGATATTTGATCTGAATATCACGATACCGATATATTGCACAATTTTATCGATATATTTTGTAAACCGATACGATATTTTTTGAAAAAAAAAATTTAAATCCTACTTGCGGAATCGAACATCTAGACTTCATGTTACAAAACTACCGCACTACCTAACAGACTTTACTACTTATAATTTTTGTGATTCGCCTGAATAAGAATTGAAATTTTAAAACTATAAGCAAAACATTATTTAAGTAAAATGTGTTCCATTGGATAGATGCGACCGATATGATATTTTTGGCTTTTGATTGTGAAAGTGATTTTTGAAGCTATGTTTCGACAAAATCGTTATCTATTAATGTACAATATTGGATTTGAACCTTCAACTTCTACCCCGTCAGCTTTGCTTGCTGACTGATAGACCACTACAAACATATAACATGCACATAACCAATTGAAAAGGTTTGTTGAGTTTCCTAGAAAATGTTCCAATGTAATGTAACCGATAATATGAAATCATTGGTATGTAACCGATAAGAAAATTTTTTTTAGAAAATTTTTTTTGGGTTGTGTGCTGTATAACAGATTTGAACCTAAAAATGTCTGCTCGTCAGCTATTCTTCGTAGTAATAATAAGGTACATATTAAAGTTCTAAAATACAACGATATAGATATGTCGAGTGGTGTATCCCAAATATCAATCCGATATATCGGATTTGCGAACGACGTCGATTATATAACAATGTAATGCACAGCTAATAGAACAGCCTATGGGTTACTGGTTACAGCAACTGAAACATGCCCAGGTCAGAGGTCCGAGCCCAACAAATCAATATTTAGCTAATTTTCATTCCTCAAAAAAATGGTAATAAATACGAATTTCCAGAAGATAGCAAAGGAAGACATCCAGGATGATGGTAATGTAAACGGGTTAAGCAGTTGGGGTGCATGAAGAAGTAGGAGGTTGGAGGCGAATAAAAGTTGAATTGGTTTTCGTGCTTTTAACATATTCCCCAACTTCTTTTCCGAGAAGAGGAAGTTCTGATAAGTACAAAAAATAAATCGTTTGTTAATTACGTGAGAAATTCGCGTTTGGTTGTTCTTTTACTGGTAGATGGAATTGCAAAATATATGTGTCATATTCACATATCGGATTTTCTGATATGATATATCATATCGGTTTTCAGGTGTTTACCAATACGATATATCGATATCGACATCCCTAGCTGTTATACCCAGGTTTGAACAGTGTGAGTGAGAAGTATTGGAAACCGCTGAAAAAGGTTCTATCCGTGTCTGAAATGAATTTTTTAACGTTAGGTTGAGAAGGGTTTAGTTGACTGTAGCAAAGTTCTCAACAAATTCTGATATAAAAATGAAAAATACCGTTTTCAACGAAAATCAGGCAATGATCAAAATTTTCTTGGAACGTAGTCGGGAGTTAAGCAAATGTGCAAAATGGTATGAAGATCAGATGAAAAATGCGACAACCTAATCATGTGTTAAAGGTCTTTTAATTTTTTTTTTAGCAACAATTTACTTCATGACCCTGTGAAAGCTATGTGTGGGCATTTTTTTTGTCGAACCTGCATTTTTGAGGAAACTCACAGTCATACAAATTCTATGCAGATTCAGTCATGCTGTGTTTTTTGCCAAGGCGTGTGCTCAGACAGTTGTGTTGAAGAGGTCAGTTTGAAGATTAGCACACTCTCTTCTTGTCTTCTTCAGTTTGTGAAAGACTTTTGTGCTGAGGGAGGCGTTACAGTTGGTAAAAATTTTGTATTAACAGTTTTTCAAATGCATATTTGTAAGCTTGTTATTGGCATCATTTGATTTTTCATCACAAAAACAATTCAGTAATAAGTTTGTTCTTAGCTGGTTCAGTTGACCTAAAACAGAGCTCAGCAACACAGCTGTTAATTCCTACGGAAAAAAATCTACATTCTCAAGAAGAAAATCCAGCAATGGAAGCTGAGAGTTGCAGTGGCTCAATACTCATCTCTGGCTTATCACCTTCAGAATCAACTGGCCATAGCACTCCACAACCAATACAGAAAGTTGATCAATGGCTAATGACTTACCCAGATGAAAGTCCATTAACTATCCACAAGAAGAAAGATTGTGAAAATGGCGTTAGCTTTAAAAATTCTGAAACGCGTTCTTGTCAGTCCCTGAAAGTATCATCGCCATATTTGACCTCGTCATCAAATGGTAACGAACTATCTTACGACATTGTTTCAGCCCCCAGTCCACCACCACCATGCGAAGGCATCGATCATCAGGTAAAACAAAAATGGTTTCTTTTAGCTGTTTTGCGGTGATGAAAATATGTTCGTTAGATTAAACGAGGACGACCACGGCGTGGAAGGGGCCGCCCAAGGAAAAATGCCTTGCCAATTAGTACGGGGGAAAATTTATCGAATAAACGCGACCGTTCGAGCAGCATTACGCCAGAACTAAAAGTGTCAGGTATCAAAACACCTATTTCACATCCCAACATTTCCGAAGAAATAGATGAAGCTGTTACGCCCAAGTGCACGAAATCTGTCACCACTAAATTGCCTTCTTCTGTGTTTCCCGTATCGAAAGATAACCGAATTTATCTACCCAAAGGTATTAACAATTTCCGACAAATAGTTTCGTTTTATTTTATCATTAGCCAATTTTTAGGCTTACTTTATAACGAAACAAGCATGATGCAAGACGAAACAAGACATGTTCTTGTTGATACCGGCGTTTCATCAAATCAAAAAAATTTTGAGAAAACAGTGGATGGTTTTGATAGAGAATGTACCCATGGGGAATGCTCAACAGCAAACCGCGAAGATACATTAATTCCGGAATCATTTACACCGAATGGATTAAACCATCACCTACTACTTTTAACAGTTACTCCGAGTCCTGAGCCTGAAAATTCCAATTTGGCTATAGCGGTAGCTCATCATCGGATACCAGTTTGTCGTCCTAAAACGCAGAACCTTACAACTTTCGCAACAAATAACTGTTACACGTCTACCGAGAAATTACGGAATCACGATCCGTTTGCCGTATGTACCGGTAAACGGCGCACTGTGAGTTTTGTTTGTAAAGGCCGGATCACCCCTAGGATATCAGTTCATTCATTAAAAAAACAACCGGTCGTCTTTACCCGTTTGGGGAAATTGGGTCCTATTCTTGACAAGACGACAGCACAACTCCCCTTTTTAGATGACCCGGGTGTTGACTCACAGAAAATGGCCTGTTCTCAGAATACTCAAACCCCTTGCTCATCATTTGTCTCACTAGCTTCAGTTGCGACTCAAACAGAAGCGACTGAAGGTCCATGGTTGACTACGGAAGTACAATCACAAGCTAGCTTGACGAGTCAATGCCAAGTAAATGCCCTTTCGCATAATGCGTTACATATGGGTGAGCTTCCAGTATCATCTGGTAAACAAGCGCTAAAGGAAGAAAATGACGGAAATTTTAGCAGAAAATTGTCAGATGAAGGTAGTGAAAATATGCTCGCCGAGGCATTTAAGCGGACCAGAAGTTTGTCATTGAGTGACAATGAAAAGGACATGGCGGAACGAAAACGGAGAAAACCCTCGGCTCTAGGTTTCGGCAACGCAGATCCAGTTTCGTTAATGGCACTATCTTTGGAACCAAGTCCTAGACTAGCGAAGGAAGTGCGTCAACAATCACCTGAGTTGGATACGAGTGAAATTGCAGCCTGCAAAACTGTGGTGATGGAGAGTGATCCAGATTCGGACGAAGAGGATATTCTTAAATCTACCCCCCCTCGCTCCGCTCCATCAAATCCAACCTACTGCAAACGCAAAGTTATCACTTGTTCCGGGATTCCGGTAAGTCAACTTTAAATTTGCATACCCCTAGTTCTTTCTTTCATTCAGATCATGAAGTACTAATAACTATCTGGTTTAAATGCAGCGGTCGGTGGTCAAATTGGTTGAAGATTGGGCGCAGAGGGTTGGGGCTGAAGTATCGCAAACGTATAACTCTTCCGTTACGCATGTGATTGTTAACGTGGATGAAGAAAACTGTGCGCAGCGAACTCTAAAGTTCTTATATGGCGTCGCTAGCGGTATTTGGATTGTGGGAGTCGACTGGGTTCATAAGTGCATCCGTGAAAATAGAATGTTAGACGAAACGCCATTTGAAGCATTGGATATGGATGGAGAAGAAGGTCCTCGCCGAGCTAGACAAACTAGTCAAAGGGAAAAGTTGTTCGAAGCTTTCGAGTTTTGCTGCCAAGGGCCATTTACGGATGTGACGGTTGATCAGCTTAATCAGCTGTTGCATTTATGTGGTGCAGCCACTGTGCCTAGTCCGTCGCAACTAACAAAAAGACGGCTATATACGATGATTGTTGTCCAGACTGAAGATGACGTCAACGTGGAAATTGAACGTAAAGCGGCCGATTGGTTCAATAGGCACAAAGTAGTTAGCGTTTCCCGCGAATGGGTCTTAGATTGCTTGGCCGCCTATCAACTTCTTCCAGTACTCAACCAATTCATAGGTAAATACTCTGTTTCAGCGCTGAAGATGATGGGATTTGATGCACGCCTTGGGGTCCACTGACCTCTTGTCTGTCCCGATGCTCAGCATTATTTAGTAGTCCATCAAGCAGACATTTTGTGTTTATTTCTGTAGAAGAATAGATTTTTGCCTTTAAGTTTTTTTAATTCTCGTACTTTTGTTTTGGATTTTTCCAAACTCTAATAAATAAATTGAAATTGTTCCTCGTTGCCCGTTGTACCGCCTATTACAAAAACATCAATAGTTTATCAAATCCAAAGTAAGAAGATTGGAATGTATATTATTAGCACGACGCACCATTTAACATGGTAATTATTTTAAATAGCAGCAATATAGCTTTGTTTGGAGCCCATCTATCGATTCACTGTATGGTTTACTTTACTGTCTCTGTTTCTAACGGGAGTGAAACAGAAAAATATAATAACTTGCTAAGAATTCGAAGTGTTGCAGAAAAACTTACTAAAATTCGAGAGAAAAAAATTTTAATTTTGGTTCTCTAAAAAAAAAAAAATGTAATCATGTGCCGTTTTCTGTGTTTCGTACTTTAAACCAATCTGTAATTCAACTGGGTTAAAGTAATTTTAAAAAAATACTTCCTAAAAAGCAGTAACTGGGTTCCCTTTTATATTGGTTTGTTTGGAGAACTGGTTTTTTTTTAGATTTTTGCAAAAATCTAAAAAAAATTTCAGGAAAATATTTGTGTTTGCTTCCTTCAGTAAGGTATTATATGAAATATGCTGTTATTTCACTGGTGTGTCATTTTGGTTTGATCTCGTTGATCATTCCTTGTACATCTTAAATTATAATTCTAAATTTTATAATGTCATCACAAAATGTTGGCAGAGGCAAAGCCTACTAAATGGTAAAGACATGTAAGATCCAAGACCGTCTATAGCGTTGACAACAAAATGACACATAGTACCGGTAAGTAAAAAAAAACAAAAAAAAACACGCACTTGTCAAAAAGCGTACAACTCATTGGGCTCAGTAAGATTTCGTTGTCGCGGCCATACCTCGGGATCCGCTTGTTTTAATAAAATCCGATCAATCTCTGGATGATCGGATCGCCGATCTCCAAAAATGATTGGATGGTGAACATTTTTTTGGGATCGCCGATCAATCTCAAATGATCCGGTCGACGATCAAGTTTTGATCGTGATCGGAATGGCGTTCAGTTTTCGATAATGATCGCGGCAAGTCTGTGTGGGTTAACTATGTTATGAGAATGCTGATTCCTGTGTAAAGAATTATTTTTGTTTTGAGTTGAAGTCGAGAAGTTTGTTTCTGATGTAACCTTCCGTTTTATTAAATAAAAACAGATGATAGGGTTACACAAATGTTCAGTCATAGGGTACCAATTGTAGCCGAATACTAAGAAACTGTTGTATCCTTATATAGTAAGCATGCATGTTTGCATGTTTTGCTTGTTTCGGAGAAAAAGGCTTTTATTCTTGCTATATATTGCATCACTATTTATGCGGTTTACGTTAAGTACACTCTCATTCAAATGTAGTTGACAACAGATACCTCTTCTTTCTTTGAATTTTTTCATTAGGTAACGATTTCGATAGCCTACCTCTTCTTTTGCCCGTTTAACCTCCGGGATCTTATAAACTAAAAATTATCAATTAATCTTCCTTCTTTTTTGTTCTCTGCCGCTTCCACTATTTTCGTTTATTTATGTTTTTATTTATTTTTATTTATTTATTTTTATTTCGATTGTTTGTTCGCTTTTTCGTTTACTTTATTTGCTGTAAAATTAAAAAGTTTATACACTTTTTGTTTATGGCCGGAAAGGATGGAAAGGTAGGCTACAACCAAGAACAACTAATACTATGAATATTGAAATTAAAAACACTGAACCTGAAAGCCATCTATGCATTTCTTTCTTTTTGTACTCAAAAAACGCCTTATAACTAACGTTTTGTCCGGAAATGAAAGACTTTTGGTAAATACATGCAAATGAACTAGGCTTTCCACTTTTATTCTACCCATACACAGAGAATAGCAACTAAGTTGTTGATCTGCTTTTTATTATCTGTCGTCTACATAAGCTTACTGTTTTTTTTATTTTCAAAATGTTAAGTGGGATTTTAACTTAGACAGAATCGCAAAATGTAAAACGGAAAAGCTATGTTTTATATTGCAACCAAAAAACCTTGTCCGTATATGACACCATTTATAAAGCCTTTCACGTAATATTTGAACAGTTTTGACAAACAAAGGTTTCTGTTATAAATTTTTCAAGCAAATCGTTCTTTTAACGTTTTTCTTTGAGTAATAAACGAAACAACCTAAGGTCATACGCAGTATTGTTTACCCAGTTATCGTGCCACCATTTATTCTTATTTGTTTCTTTAAAGGCATTCGATACAACTTGATTTCACGGATACTGACGTAGCGAGTGAAATTTACAGCAGATCCGAAGACTAAAAGCAGCATCGTTGTGAAAGATATACAAAGTTAAAGTCATTTTCTTATACTTCTGTTTGATTTTCTTTTAATTTGGATATTTAAATACATGTATTTGACATGAAGACATTAAGAATAGCAGAAATTGTTATAATATTCAAGGTTGAAGAACTCCGACTACAACATAGAGCGTGATTAGTGGTAGTATTATCTCTTTCGAAATCAATCGAGAAATACAGTTAATTTGATGAGCACAGAATCTTCCCGAAGAAAGCTTTGGCCACGTAGATCTTCAGTGGGAAATCCCAATCCGACACATTCGTGGTTATCTCCAGTTACTGGTCGTTTCCAGTTCCATCCGGAACACAAAATCTAAAACAATACTTTTTTGGTCACTTGATCTAATCATGTTATTGTTTTCGTATTCTAAAAACAAATGTAACCCCCAATCCCCCTAACAAAATTTAAATTCTGAATTTACATTTTGCTTAAATAGCTTATTATTTCGTTGCCAGTATTTCATCTTTTCATGCCATTAAGTAAATTTTTATAAATTTTAAATTTAAAAAGAAGGGAAAGAAAGGAAGAAGAAGGGAAAGAGAAAAGAGATTCTTTTCCTACACATATTCAAAAATGGAAAAAATTGAAAAAAAATGATTTTTTTTTAATAAATATTTTGAATGCGCCAAACCGAATGAAATTATTGTTGGCATATGGACAAAACGCATGAAGTTCCCTGTGCGCTGTAATGCTGCCATTGAAAGCCAAATAGTTAACTTTGCCTGGATTTTTAATTACCTTTGGATCCCATACTCTTGAAACAATGTCTTGAAAAGGAGGAGATGCTTGGTCAAGAATAGAGACTCGATGTTTCAAAATAAATGGCCACTCTAAGGCCTCGTCATAATCTCCCTGATAAAGGAGTCAAATATATTAAAATAAAGTGCAGCATATGGCTTTTTTTTATGTTTAACGAGATGAAAACAAAAATCATTTAGTTTGTGTAAGTTTTCTAAATGTATCTTCTAAAAGATTATTTACTTAAACTGTAATGTATACCAAAAATCATATGCAACAAAAGTAAAGAGATAAAAAACTTCAAACATGAACGTACATACCTTAGTTAGGCCAACATGAGTGTAAACATTTTG
Source organism: Daphnia carinata (assembly GCF_022539665.2). Classification (NCBI taxonomy): domain Eukaryota; kingdom Metazoa; phylum Arthropoda; class Branchiopoda; order Diplostraca; family Daphniidae; genus Daphnia; species Daphnia carinata. The sequence continues at coordinate 4,865,215 of NC_081336.1, read as the reverse complement.
GCCGTTTTGGCGGGGGAACAACCTCATGTACATCATATAGCCGTACTCAAAAATGTAGAAACTAGGTGAACGAAGAGAGCGGCGAGGTCCCCAGCTCTTTAATTTGTATTCCATGTCAGTGACCTGTGTAAAAAAATTTGTTGTGCTAAATTCAGGTCATATGTAAAATTTAATTAATAATTGTTTGTTTTGCCAAAAAAAAAACACGGTAATTTTTTGAATCCCCAAATTGGAATGCTTTCAGTAAAACTAAACTGTCATATTGAACTACACTTTAGCTAAAACTCGACAAATAAAAAAACTATAGATTTATTTTTGAAAATTAAATGTAGGCTAACATTAGAACTCGATTAACATGAATTCTAAATACCAATACAAATTTTACGGAATGTTACATTAGAATTTGTTAATGTACTTGTAAGTTAATGAAGTTCTATGGTAACATATGTTGTCGAAATTACAAAATCAGGTTTCATTGTAGGTGGAGTTGTAACTGAAGTGAGATTCTTCATTTAAATGAAGTTTTAACATCGTCATACCCGTTTTTTCAAACCTGAAATTTTATTTGTTTTTAATTAAATAAACTTTATTTCAAGTGGAACAATTAGCAAACGTAGCTAGACATTTGCGGTTGCTATTTATCATTGAACGTAAAATAGATTGCATCAACAAAACGTCATTACATGATCGGAATGTAACTTCTGTTTCCCCGACTAGCCTTCAAAAGATACACAGAAATTACAGTACCGAAAAAAGAAACACGATGGATTTGTCTTTGTTAATGTAAATGCATGGATAAGTGAATGCTCTTGTCTATTTCATGGGCGGAACTGGCACGCTTTAAACAGATTCCTCTATATTTGTAGGCATTTTGATTGATTAACGTTTTTTACTTTTTCTCCCGTTGGTTTTCATATTATGTACAGTTTCCTGCACCTGAAATAACCTATTTATGTATTTTCACTGTGCCTGAATATAGTATATACCTGCGCAATGCTGCCAGATCTCTGGTATTTAAACATGCATCATGCCTATATCTACATCTATACGTATGTGTCTATTTAGGTATTATATATGTGACGAGAAGCTATGTATTTAAAACCATACAAAATCAATTCGCACAACTACTATTTTGGCATCTCTCTTTTTGATTCCTAATACTTTCGTCAAAATTCGCTAAGGGCTCGTATGAGAAATGATGGACACAAAACCTAACGATTTCATTTTGGTCATTTGTCTAACGAAAGTTGTTGTCAAATAACGTAAAAGAATTCATAGCCTAATTAAAAAGCATCGAAGAAGATAAAACTATGCATAAGATAAACGAAAAAAATTTCAGTTACTTAATTTCTTTAAAATATAACTTTCCCTTATATTTTCACTTCCATAAACGTACATATACGTAATTCTTTTCTTCTGATCTGTATGTAAGAGTTTACGCCAGTGAAATATAGTAGTGAGTGAGTATACCTCGCGCTTCGTCTTTTTTTTAGCTTGATTGATTTGATACGAAAGATTGGTATAAATGCAAACAACAAAGTAAAAAACGATGGAAGTGCAACTGTAAAGGGGTATTTTAACACGCTACTATTATTAACTATGGGAAAAAAATGGGGAAACAACTACGAATCTTTTATTTCCTTCAAAACTTCTCCCACCGATTTTTGGACTTTCTCAACTTCCCTATCGTAAAAGTAACAAAACCAATAATTGAAACTATGTTGATACTATCATGGAGCTATTCTTCAATCATATATCGCAAAATTTGTTAATTATTGACTTCTCTTTCCCCTTGTGACATTTTTTCACAAAATCAACACCAACCCCCCCCCCCCTCCTTTAAACTTACATCACGTCTACACTAAACAACCTAAAACAGAAAAACTTTAAACACTTAAAACAGAAAAATTAAATACCAACTAAAGCTGTTAAGGACATTAAATATAATCAACTTCGTCCTTCCACGTCATTCCAAAAAATAGTCTGCTAGGGAAGGAGGCGGGAAAAAAATTTTCCATCAACAAAATTGTTAAAAAAAACAGACTCTGAATCACCATTCTAATTCTTTTATTTGACGGGTCAAATGGGACTTCCCTCTCAAAAGAATCGCCGTCATTTTTGTTGCTGAGCTCGTAAAAAAAAGCTCCTTTTCTACCTTCCAAATTTTTGCCAGAAGATGGTAGTAGAAATACAAGTCTATTTTATTATAACGTCACAACACATCTTTTCTACTTTTTCACCGCCCCCTGTCACGCACCGCAATGTTTCTCACAACAATACCTTCCTCTAACATGTTATGTAAGTTATGGAGGGACCGCATCTAGCGACTCAACATTTTTTGTTTTATTAGATTTAACGCTGGCATTGATTTAAAAATCTTCAACGGAGCAAAACTTACGGTGCATTACTGTGGCAGAATATCATGAACTACTCAAAAGCGTAAAAAATTAGTCCAAAATCAAATACCTTCCAGAAATAGCTGAATACTCGTTTTCCACTTTCAATATGAATTGAGCTGTTAAATCGATCAATTTCATCTTGCCTAGGGTTCATGACATCTTCTTCATCAGGATCAGCTCCCGTGCTTTTCACGCCAGCGTTCAGGAACAACCCATTACCAGTATTTCTGCTTTTAATAAATCATCTTTTTTAACACCGTTATCAAAATGCATCTAGCAATATCACAAATTTTCGATTGCACTTTATGTCAATTCAAATTCATTTCATTTAAGATATTTTTCAATATATCTTTTGAACTATAAATTTTGTCTCGTGCGTTCAATAGGCTGATTGATCGCACACCTTTTTTGGTTATTGTACAGTACCCGCAAGGGTCTATGGACAAGGATTCTGGATTCTGCCAAGCTGTACGAGGATTCTGTGAATTGCCAACCCTTCAAGAATAGTATTAACGTAAAACCTAGCTTAACACCCAGCAGATAGCCGACATTACGTATATTCAGGGAAGAATTGGTTATTCAAGGAAACACATGGTTTACCTTAACATCCATTTATGCGTAAGAAAGAATGCGTCAAAAGAAAAAATTAAGATTTTTGTAACCTTAAAGTATGCTCATTTATGGGATTTAGTCAACATCGCAGTTTACTTGTTCATTAGATAGTTTATATTTCTGATGCAAATTGTAAATTTTTAAATGTGTGTGCAACTAAACCCAAATCTTGTCTTAAGTAAACTATTTTATTAAGAGTATATATTGTCACGGATTAATCACGTTAATAGGCCGGACACCCACGTGTGAATAGCCGTAAGAGCGGTAGAATCGGTAAAGGCGATTCATGTTTTTTCGTCTAACAAGTAACATATTTCTTCTAGAAGCAAGACGCAAAGCAATTTTTCCTACCAACTCGCCTACCGGTTTGGATGCTATCGCCCTAACAAATATAAGAGTGATATGGAGAAACAGGACTGCCTTAAATGTGTTCAGTTAGCAGTCCTACATTTCTCAGTTCTATTTCTAAAGGAGAAATGGAACTGGAAATTTTCAGTCCTATATGGGTTCAGTCCTATTTCACCGGTTACTTCCGAAAGTGGCAAACGTTTAAGGAGAACATTTTCAACAAAAACTTGCAATAGTACCTGAAGATTGTCACTGATAAGTTTTGGTTGTTGCTGTTACATTATGTTACAACAAAAATGCTTCCAATTGTAGGTTGTTGTGCTTGTCGAATGTAAGCGTCGTTGTACAACAACCCAAGAGAGTTGAAACACAATATTCTGACTATGAAAATTCAGTCCCATCTTGGAAAGTGAAACTTTTGAAGTGGGCTTACTTTATAATAATAACAAAAATATGTATTAACCTTAGACAACTCACCCAGAAAAAATCACTTCTAGCAGACATAATAAGTCATGAAACTTTAACCGAATTTAGTCATTCTTGAGTCCGCGGGGAACAAAAATCATCTTATTTGTCCAGAAGTGCTGGCAATTGAAACATTTGAAGTGCCTCCAGTTGTTTACAAAAATAAATTTGTATACCTTTGCCCCCCCCCCTCCCCGCCCCCACTCTGCTCTACATTATGGTATCCTGTTGAGTGTAGACTTTGGTTATTAAAACTGTAAATCTATACTTCACCTCATTTTTGTCAATCTATCTTAAACTTTCTTGCTAGCAGTCATATGTTTTGTCTACTGTTTTGTTTTTTGCTCTTAATATGGTAACCTCAATGTCTATCATAACAAACTGTCACCAGACAAGACGATATTTAGCAATAAGGAGTACATTGAAATAATAATAGAATAAATGAAAAAAATCTTGCAGTAGAAAAAGATTGCGTTAAATTTTAAAGTTGAGGCATTTTAAAAATTAAAGAATTTGCTTGGTCTTACTTTATAGGTGAACTGTATAATGATGAAGATGCCGGCCCTTGTTTCTCGTGATTTGTTGGCGTTGCATGGGAGGACTCGACGTGGTTTGAGTTGCTTGCTAAGAATTTTAATGGCAGTTACAATTCCATATATTTATACTGTACATTTATAATTTTGGATTAAATTATAAATTTTCTTATGACAAAAACTGTTGTTTTCTGATAGGTAGTGAAATTCACATTTGCCGGCAAGTTCCTGAAGCTGTTTTCAGTTACTTTTGAATATTATTTTGACTTTTTTTCTCTGGAATTTTTCAAAATGCTTAGCCATTTAATTCCCTTGCACTGGATCATCTAGCAAACTAAGTGAATCCTACTACTTACAGTACAGCATGCTATTTTAGTTTCATTACCCCAAAATAGTTTCTCATTAATTTTATACTAACGTATTTTATGTACTACATGCACGTGTACACCGTCATGGCCAATAACCGAAAAGTTTAATTCCGGTTTCAGTTTAAATTTTACAAGTACCTAATGTTAGATATAAATGTAAATTACACACTGTGTGGTTTATCACTGAGATATACTTTTAGTGACATGCGAAAGAGGAATTCTAAAACTTGATTGAAAATAAACCTGAGAACTGTAGATTAGTGCAAGCCTGCACAGATTCGCTCAATTCTGCAACTACACCATGGAGCTTCCGGTTGGCTCGGCGATATTGATTATCCTGTTGTGCTAATTTGTCTTCGATGTTAAGAATCATCGTTTTAATAACATTAAGCTGATCCGCCATTTGAGATTCTATGTTGTGTAGCCGATCTTCAATTTCTCCTAAAACAAGAAAAACAGAAACATTGCAGTTTAAAATAATCTCATTACGCTTCACAAAAAAAATATCACTTTTTTATAAACACTGACACTTCTTCTGTGGTCAAATATATTTTTTTCCCAAAAGGGTTGATTATGAACGAATGCAATAAGTGCATTTTATTGGAATATGTAAGACATTTTGTGACTGGGAATTAAAGAAACGCTCATGTCCAGGAATCTCAAATTCAGTCTTGAAATTCGGGAACTCTTGAATGAGATTTCCTTAATAGCAGGCAAAACACTAAGAGAAATCTATTTGACACTTAATGGAGGGAAAAAAAAAAGAAACCAAGCGCAGTAAAAATTCTCTGACCTATTATTATGTTAAGAATTACATCAATCGCTGATAGCAGTGAAGTGGTGTACAACTGGGGACCAAAAAAAACTGCCTTCAGCCTGCCCTTTTGTATGCACAAGCATAATCTATCTGAAAATACAGGTCATTATGCCACTTAAAAATTTAAAAGTCCATGCCTAAGGCTTGGTAAATAATGTAATCATAACCGTCAATTACCAAATATAGCAAAGCATCGTGAATTTAAAAATATGCAAATGCTGCGCTTCTTGAAGTCTTCTATTTCAGTCGGTGAAATAACAGACAACAAAAATAAACAAAAAATAAATTTTTTCCCTAATGTCAGTCTATCAGTGAATTCCAAATTTTGTTAATTAGCATCAACCAAGTGATTTACTAAACTTCGAAGTTTGATCATCTCTTTTCTTTTTAGTATACTCCTCCTATCACACCCTTTTACGCAAAATTGATTAGTGCCGTTTAGGAAAACTTTAATCCCTAAGTTTTTTCCTCGAAGCATGTTATTACGAAACTCTATCTAAGGATTCAACCAGCGGCGTGTTAAAAAACAGAAAAATAATTCTTTCCTACGATATGTGTCTTACCTTCTAAAAAGTTCGTCGAAAAGATGTAATGATCTTACCGACATCAAGACTGCAATGAATTGCAGTCGAAATCTGGCAGCTGTGATTGGCTCAGCATGTGGCACAGTGAAAAAATTGTAATAGTCAGTACGGTATACACTATGTTTTTTAGTTAGGCTTAACATTTTAAATTTGTAAATGATTGAAAACTAGATTTAATGCATTACGCGAATGCTGATTTATGTGGAGTATTTTGGACGTTAAAAATACGATCTCATAGAAATCGAAGACTACACATTTCGAAAAAAATACGGTAAATTGTATGTGTAGCCTACTAATATAACGACTAATGTTGCACGTATTGCGTATTGTAGGAATTCATTCTAGGGAGAAAAGGAACATGCCGATGCGATTTTGGAAGGGCACGAGAATCTACACCAGCAACTTGTAAGAACCTAGCTTATCGCGATTTCGGCTGCCGGTTACTTAGCTGTCATTTCGGTTACTTTGGAACCGTTTCAGTTTTTTAACAAGCTGGATACTCCTTTATTAAAAAAAACAATCATCCAAAAGCTACGTTCATTCACACTTGCAACGTGTGTCGCTATGTGTTTATATCGCGATGTTCGTTACGTGGCTTCGCAACCGCGAACGCAACCCACAAATTTTCCACGTGAAGGCTTATTTTAGTCTAGTTGTAACAACAGAACGGTAAAAATCCTTATGAAAAAGTTCCAGCGTGAACATAGTTCTAATTCGTTCTTAATTGTTAATTGTGTTAATTTTTATTTTTCAAAGAAAGCATATTTTCGAAATTATAAGGATATCGTGATCACTCCAGGCAACAGAGTTCACAGCTTTGCGTTCACCAATGGTCAATCGTGGTCAATATAGAGGCATATTTAAATAAGCATTTAAATTCTTACTTCAGGCCTTCGCCTTCAGCGTCGAATTTCAATTTCCGTTTTCAGACAAGCCGCTCTGAAGGATGAGAGAGTCTTATCTAGCGATTGTTTAATTGCAATGTATCAAATTAGCAAATGGCTTGACAGCTGCACAGCATAAAGTGTGCGATAGTAAAAAATTGTTCGTTAGCTTTTGCAATAATTCGCTACAACCGTCAACTCTTCAATATAAAGCTTAAACGTTTTTAACGTTTGTACCCTCGGCTGAGGGTGCAGGCAAGATATGGATCAAGGCTCAAACCTAGACGTAAAAGTGTTTTGAAAATCCTGTTTCAGCCCAAACCCTGGTACACTACTAGACCTCTACCGGTATTGAAACTTAATTTTGTTCCTCGTACTCGTACGTAAGATTTCATTATTTGTCCAGTAAACAAACTATTCATTGGATAAGTAAAACTAATTACGCAGCTCGAAGTAATAAAATATGTAGTCTACACGCAAATCCTTCTCTGGGAATCAAAAATCTATGTAAAAATATTTTAAAAAGCATTATTATAATTACGCATTTAACCCTAAGCAGTCACGAAAGACTGGAAGGCCTTTTGTAAGAAAGATTTTTAAAAATCAAATGATAATTTTCATGGTCATTAACCCAAAACCGCATATCAGCACGAACGTCGCATTGTTAAATTGGTCGGCTACTTTAATACGTAATCATTAGAAAAAGCGAAGTACTGAAAATCCATCGGCTGCATGCAAAACCGTAACCTGCTGCGAGAAATAAAACAACGCTCAATTCCATTGTTGGTTGTTATTACTTGAAATCACATAAGAAATACATTGCACAAATGCACTTATGCTTGTAGTTTCTTCGCTGTGCACTGAATTCGAATACAAACATTTTCCGTCAATGTAGGCAAGTGATCCAATTCGTTTGATTTAGAAGCATCCAAGTACGAATGTACAACTAATTAATGATTCATATGAAAATATGGAGACCATGTTTAGTTCAAAATTTCATAAGTGATAAGGTTCCATACTTGTTTATGATAACTCCATATCAAATAATGGAGCCCTTTGCGTAATGTAACTATTACAGTCTACTTGTTTCGTGTTTAATTGATGAATGAGGAAACCAAAATCGAGCAAATACAGAACTCCCTCATTATCGATTATAAAGCTGAACAAAAAACAAGATACAAGCAATGCCAGCAAACCCCAAAGTTAATTGTGTACGCTTTCGACCAAAGTTTACGGTGAAATGATAAAATCGTCATTTAAATACCAAGTTTCGCCTTTTCGGCATTTTCTCTATCCACATTGTGATTGTAATATCGAGGTGCCCGTAACATGAGGTAATGTGAAATGCTTACGTGGATTACATATTCCCTGAAGAATTGAACGAGCCGTGGATTCGGCAGCAGCCAAGAGCTCCTTTGAACTGATACGACAATTAGCCGATGATTGTTGAAAATCGCCGTCCGAAGAAAATTTCACGTCCTCCTGTTGGGTGCGCAAGTTTCCCAAATGCGATATATTGCCAAATGCCACACTGAATGTTAGAAGAGACTTCAGCAGATACGCATAAAAACTCGCTCTGAAAATTTGAATCATATTTTGTTGTTGCAAAGACACTTTCAATAGTAAATCGACGACTAAACTTCGCCTCCGTTTAAAGCAAATGAACACTTTACAATCGATTTCACGAAACAGACAAGTCAAATTCGCTAGTCCATGAGATTTAAGTCTGGTCTATATTTTTTGTCTATTTACACTTTTTATACTTTGTTTTCTCTTTTTTTAGTCTTGAAATAAATTCACGAAATTGCTGCTAATCCTTTTTGGGTGCCTCTAACACTCTACTGGGTCTTTCGCATTCGTGCTATTTGTGGCAGCAGGACCTAATTAGTCCGTGCGTGCTATACAATGACTTTTGAAGCTATGACCACAATTATACAACTACGTTTCAATCCTTCGCATATCGCGCTCAGGTTATCCATCGCCCCATAAATGTTTCAATAGTACCAAACTTTGCCTTGACTCCGAGTATGATGAAAGTAGGCCAACACGTGGTAACAATTCAATTTATTTCTGTTTTTCTATAAATATCCTCAGCGTTTTCCTTGGCTCTACCCCAAAAAGCTGGCTTCTTCACCAAGGCTAGGCAAACTACTTGGTATATACGTAGCTCTGAATAAGAGTCACCGCGCCATTCCTAAGTTGTAATGAAATTTTGAGACGAGACCAGTGTTTGCATCTTTCTGTTTTCGTGGTCTCGATAAGCTAAGATAATTTTGCGATTTTTAAAATTAAGATAAGATAAGATAATGCAAAAAGAGTAAAAGATACCGATAAGATAACAGATATATCGATGTAGGCTAGATCGACTAAATAAATCATCTATTCAATCGACTTTTTAATTGATTTCTATTAACCTTTTATTAAATCAATTGTAGATTGTGTTCGCACAATTTATTTCGCTAAGATCTGAAATATAAGAAGGTGAACGATAGGGTTCACTGCTTTAAGTATATATCATTTTTATTTAAAAATCTTTATCTTTTAGTATGTCTAAAACCGATAACATAAGATAAAAGTCGAAAAAATTGTTAAAGATAATAGATATGAAAAGATATTTAAAACGTCTTATCTTATCGTATCTCATCTTTTCAAAAGAAGCAAAAGATTGGTCGGAACTTAGATACAGGAAAAGCCTTTAAAACATGATAAGGAACAGTGTCATGTTTAAAGCCGTCTTTAAAACAGGATAAGACAAAGCCATCACGCTTGGAGGAACTTTAACAACTTTTGGAACTTAAAAAAGGACAGAGTAGGTCTAGGTAGATGAATATTGATAAACATTTACGCAAAGTATTGGTGTCATTAATGTACAGTAAGTAACTGAAAGCTACTGTCAACTTTTTCCGAAAAAACTTACAAATGCTGTAGGCCAATTCTACACAAATGAATATTACCAGCGCTGCAAGTCCATGGCAAATTGAGGAAAGGGCAAGGGCTGGAAGTGGTCGCACACAACACATTCAGAGTTGCCTATTACTTTGCCACCTGAAAGTAACTTTCAAATTTCAAGAGTATTTTGCTTTTTAAAAATAGCCTTTTCGTTTTGCTAGTTTCTGACTAAAATAGCACTCTAATCGGGATCCAAGCGGTCTTGACTATTGCAGTTACGCTTGAGAAGCATTTTCTGTTCTTTTCGTTTCCCAGTGTACCTACTACTTTTAAATATTGTTATAAAAATTGTTTTATTGGCGAGGATCTGTTATGCTCGTAAATACTTATATTGATACACGAAAATTACGTTGCGTGATTTTTTATGTAAAGCAGAGTCTCTTATCGTATTTTAGTATTTTTGAATCATGTATAGCGTTTTAGAAAAAAGAAAATACCTGAAAAAAGAGCTAGAAGTCAATTTTTATTTTTTGTTTCCCTTCCTACCATTACAAAATTACATTTAAATAATTTATTTTGTTTAAATTTTTATTTTTGGGAATATTATAAATAAAAAAATATTTGAATTTAGAGTCAATGAAAAGTATCCAATGAAGGCTATCCATTTCCTAGAAGACTTTTCTTGACAAATCATTTTGAAAAAAAACCCATAAATTTTTGTCATGGTAAGTGGGTCGAGTGCATTTCCGTAGCGCTAAGACTCCGAAAAACTTTGAGTCTTAACTGTTTTGTTTATGAAATTTCTTTAAAATTTTACAGAAATGGGGTAGTTCTCTAGTCTAAAGCTATCATTGCATCTAAATTCGCATGTTACGGACTAGCTACTGAGCTATTGAAATTTTTTATGAAATAAGCCCAGCCGCCAAACTTTAACTGCTGTAACACGACGATGGTGAGATAGGAAAAGTCCCTCCTATAGCTAGAGTAGTACCATCTACCATGCATAGGCGCAAGTGAGCAGACGATTTCCGAAATTGTTAAAGTAGCAACAACGTTTACAAAACTAGTCTTAAACTGGCACCCGTTATAATTATATACAAACAAAACAATTAACGTCAATAACAAATGAAGAAAGTGACTGAAAAGAAAGTAGCCAGAAAAGTGGCAAAATTTTTTGCAAATGTGTCAAATGATGTATCAAACGGCTTTATAGGTATAGAGAACTCTACACCGTCACGTTTTCTGTGCTTGATTAATGCAGGTTTACTGAATGGATTTACGAGAGAGGAAATATTTGATATTTTTATCGGTTTTGGGGAAATTGAAAAATTGGTAATGATTGAAAGAAAATCATATTGTATTCTCAGCTTTAAGAATGAATGTGCTGCTGTAGAAAGCTATGAGAAGCTAAATGGAAGTTTTTGCCTGAAAGGTGAAACAAAAGCACTGTACCTCTCTTACCTTAAACAATTTCCCAGTAAGTCTCCATGGTGATTTAAAACAAAATTTTTGTAATTTTGAGCTTTTTATTTCCAATTTGTATTTTTTTTTACTCTTAATTTTTCTTGCATTTCAGCAAACATGATTGGCTTGCAAGAGAGTCCAAAGGTGTGGCCAAGTGGGCTGAAACTAAAGGAAAACTTTATATCTGAAGAAGAAGAAGAAAAATTACTTGACTTGACCTTGTCTGATCCACAGACATTGCAGCTCAAACATAGAACTGTGAAGCATTATGGATTTGAATTCAAGTATGGCAGCAATAAAGTTGATCGAAACCCATTGCCAAATGCTATACCTGAAGAAATGGAACCAATCATCAAAAAGTTTGTGGAACTTGGCATGCCAAGACCAAATCAATTGACAGTTAATCACTATGCACCTGGGCAAGGAATACCTCTTCATACTGATACTCATAGTTCTTTTGAGGATGGAATTATTAGCATCTCTCTGGGTTCTGATATTGTAATGGACTTCATGAGTAATGATGATGGTCGGCGTTTAAGCATCGTTTTACCAAGACGTTCGTGTTTGATTATTAGCCAAGAAGCACGGTAAAAGTATAAAGCTTTTCTTCATTTTGGATTGAAAAAATTGTTGACTCTTCAGATACTCCTGGAGTCACGGTATAACGCCACGGAAATATGACGTAACTGAAGCTGTCGATCATGGATTAACTGTTAAGCGACGGGAAAACCGGACGTCATTGACTTTCCGCAAAGTCCGCACATCAAAATGTGATTGCACTTTCTCCAGATGGTGTGATTCGCAATCAGAAAATTCTATTGATCTCTCAGAAAAAACTGCCGACAACATCGAAAGAAACCATGTTTTTCGTGTTTATGATGAAATCGCTACACACTTCAGTGAAACCAGGTATTATAGAGATTCAATACTTCCTCATGTTGGAGAGTACCTAACAATTATTTGTTAGACATTCACCATGGCCCAACGTTAAAGCATTTATTAAGAGTTTTCCTGCTGGATCACTGCTGTTAGACATTGGCTGTGGAAATGGAAAATACCTAACGTGTTCGCAATCGCTTTTCAGCATTGGATCCGATCGATCAAAGCAACTACTAAATGGTTCAGTGTAATATAAATTGCTTCAAGTTTGTTAAGTCGCAATATGTAATTTGTTTTATCCTTCCTAAAGTCTGTAGGAAACGTGGTTATCAAGTTGTCAATGCTGATTGTCGTGCTTCCCCTTTTCGTGATGATGTAGCTGATGCCGCCATCTGTATCGCTGTTATTCATCATTTGGCTACCGAAGACCGGCGTTTGCAGACACTCCAGGACATAAGCCGTACTTCTTTATTATCCCGGCTTTAGCTTCGATACTATATTCTAATAATGTTTGCAGGCATTCTACGTAAGGGTGGTCGAGCTCTGGTGTATGTTTGGGCCAAAGAACAGGAAATGGCGAAAAGAAAATCAACTTATTTGCTGCAAAAGAAGAGTAACGTGTCGAGAACAGAAGTGTGTTCTACACCGGAAACGTACTCAGAAGCCGTGCTACCTGTGCACACAAATCGAACAGAATTTAAACATGCGGATGTTCTAGTACCTTGGAGTCTCAATTCAAAAGAGAGTACTGGAACGGATACACCTACTTATTTGAGATTTTATCACGTTTTCAAGGAAGGCGAATTGGACAGCCTATGTTCCAAGATATCTAATATTTCCATTCGGCGCAGTTATTACGATCAAGGAAATTGGTGCATTGAGTTTGAAAAAGAATAACAGAAAACGCTGAATAAAGTAGTTTAGTGTGCAATAATGGCTTTTCAATTATTACACATTCAAATTCGTCTTGAAGTCAACTGATTTGGGAAATGTCACTCACAAACAGAATTCGGTAACTTTTCCTCAGGCTTTAATGGGAATTCGTACGTGTGAAGTGGCAAAGATGTTAAAAGCCAATTCATCATCGAACCGCCATCAGGACAGACCATCTCTCCGTCATAAATAACTGGCAGAATAGAGTTTTCGTAAAACTTTTCTACATCTACTGCGCACGAACTCCAGTCTAAAGCTTCGTGTACTCCGTCGCTCCCATAACGGCGATTATAACTGTCATAGTGGGGCTAACATGTTTTAAAAAACTTTTTGATTAACAGGCGCAAAGGAGAGTTTTTCACCTTCTTACCTCCTCCAACAATAGATTTAAACTGGGAGCTGTAGGAATATTAACCCGCTCCATTTTGAATGCTTTTTCTAATATTTCTTTTGACGTATATCCACGCATGATAGCGACTGTAAGTCCTATCTATGAAAGTAAAAAATTATTTTTCGTCCTTAACTTACGAATAAATATGAAGTGTAGTAACCATTTTACGTATCTGATGCAACATGAAACTCTGTCCTAATAAAAATAAATCTTTAAATACGCTGCATTATTAAGAGTCAAAAGAAATAGGCTTACAACCTTTAATAGTGATTTTCACAAATTCCATATCTTTCACTATGAAAGGCAGGCTGCAAGAAAACTGCGTTACGTAACGTTTACAGCTAGGATCCTGCGCAGGCCTACCTGATGTGAAATTGTGGTAATTTCGCGTCCCTTTAAAAAACGAAAGCAGCGAATTGACTTGATCAACAGTTTCCGATATCAAACGGAACTGATGGGAAGGAGCCACTTCTTTAGAGGCAAAAGCAAATGTAGGCATCACATAAGCCTAAATATAGCGACAAATTATTTGAAAAGAAAATGTGACTCTAAATTAATCTATCAAACGATACTCACGTAGGATCGGGAATCACATGCAGTTTTGCTATTAAAACCTGCTGTAACCTTCCTTACAGCAAACACCCGTACACAGTGAGAAAGGAGTGAATTTAGCTCCTTACATAGATTTTCATCTGGTAACCCTGCAAAAAGAAAATTATTTAATCAAATAATTGCATTGAAAATCATCATGCAATTTTGCCTTATCACATTTTCTACATTAATTACTGTTCATTTTCATTTTCAAAATATAATGAATTTCATGCTGAAAATTTCATATTATTCTCAAACATACAATTATTCTAAAAAGCAATTGTTACATGAAACTTCAATTGATAACACAACAAAACAGTGAAAAATTGATATACCATGTACAACTTACTCATTTTCAGCGAAATCACTTGACGGATGGCAGATACCTATGAAACAAAAAGCTTAAAGGAGCTTTTAACAACAAATAAAGTAAAATTATACTCCTTTATCTGTTCGTGCTGCTCTTTGGAAATGTATAGATTGTGGTGTGTTAAGGGAGTCATCATCCATTATTCCAAGTTTTAAAAATGCTTGAAACAATTCACCTTCAATCGTTTTGAACCCTTGATTAAATTGCATTCCAAGGTATCCCTGACCACAATAACTTAAGAGAATGGCAAATTTCTTTTTTTTTTGAGAACGTGCTCTTTTGACTGTTTCTTCAACTGGTGCAGATTCGGCTTCATGGCTGATTTCAAACGGTCTTTTAATGGATTTTGCATCCTTTTGTATGCAATTTTGATTGGGAACTTCTTCCATTTTAGAACAATTTCCTGTTTTCGAAACCTGGTTTCCAGCTACTGTTACCAACTTCCTTTTTGAAAAAGTATATAGTTTGCTTCGAAACAATTTACATACAAGGCCGAAAATCATCAAGAATTAGTTTAAAAAATCGAATGTGTTCGTCTGCTGCAGTGTTGGCGACTATTTGGACTTCTTTCCGATATATCGGCATTATTAGATAATCGCTGCATCGATCTTTCTAAATAGTTTTCTCTATCAACAATAGATGACCCGAATAAAATAAAAACATCATTCACCTCTACGTAGATTTGGGGACAGAGTCTTTTGGGCGAGTTACAAAAAGGACTCCAGGGTTTCCGACTTTTGGTTCCAGGTTTCCGACACTTGGACATCTGGTCACCCGACGAAAGGACATCTGTCTACCGACTTTCGGACTACTGGTCCCCGACGTTTGGGCGCAACAGTAAATTGTTGCTGAACCCAACGAGCGCTACACTTTCCGACAAGAGGACTCCCGTGCCATCAACATTAGGACTTCTGATTTTTCAAATATTGATTTTTTTCTTCTCAATATTAGCAGACGAAGTTATATTTGTTTTTCATTTTTCTTTTTTGTTTTTCTATATTAGCAGACGAACTTTTTATTTGTTTTTCTTTAAAAGAAGGAGCTTAATTGTAATTTTAACAAAAGATGTTTAAACAATGCTGAGGAAACTGAAATTGATGTTGCGCGGAAAATTTCGACTGAAAATATTTTAGGAGACCCAATTCAGTTACGCTTCGATGCTTTTCGAAAATGGCAAGAAACAGTTGTAAAAGTTCCAATGTCACAATCTACTAGAAAGACATAGGTTAAGTCAATGAAAGTTTTGGTAAGAGGATTCAAAATGTTTTTGTTCTTTATTGATTATTCTGTTTGTTTTAAACCTTCTCCTTGAAGTTCTTTTCTACTTCTACTCATTATTTAAATGGTTCACAAATGTTTTATCTCTTATCCTATTTTTAATTTAAATTACAGGAGAACATGAGCTATATTGTATTTAATACAGTTCATTTAATAAACTACTATTAGACATACTACAGAAATATTTATTACTTATATCGCACATTATGTGGTCATAACCAACTTTTCCAATTGAACTAATGTTTTACTATTTCATACATCTTTCGTTATATACAGCTCTTACATATTCTGATATT
Source organism: Daphnia carinata (assembly GCF_022539665.2). Taxonomy (NCBI): domain Eukaryota; kingdom Metazoa; phylum Arthropoda; class Branchiopoda; order Diplostraca; family Daphniidae; genus Daphnia; species Daphnia carinata. The sequence continues at coordinate 4,849,114 of NC_081336.1, read as the reverse complement.
GCTCTAATAATATTTTATTAAATGAACTCTATTAGATTCAAAATAATTCATGTTCCCCAGCAATTAAAATAAAAATAGGATAAGAGATAAAACATTTGTGAACCATTTAAATAATGAGTAAACGCCATCGGTTTTTGAAAAAGAGAAATGGATATAAGCCGGCGCTCTTGTGCAATACATTGCCTACGGGATTGGAGGCTCATCGTTCCCCTTGTAACAAGGTAAATGAAATAGAACTATTTCTAAGGAGAAATAGGACTGATGCCGAGGAGAAATAGGACTGATGCCATGGAGAAATAGGACTGTCCTAAAAGTTTTTAAAAATCAGTCCTATTTCTCCCAGTCCTATTTCTCCGGTAGAAATAGGACTGGAAATTTTCAGTTCTATTTCTCCAGTCCTATTTCGTTTCAGTCCTATTTCACCGCCAATCGAGCTGAATAAGAAGGTAAAATTGAAAACAATCTTACGCATAGTATTGCCCAAACAAAATACATTCCTTCTAGATTTTGGAATCATACAATTCACACAGATAGCTTTCTTTATGTGACAGAATCTGGGAAAAAGCTCAGACAATTTTAAGAATATGAACTCCAACATGTATTGGTTTGTATTGTCAGCACTTACATATTCAACTTGTTATAATATTGCTTTGTCACAGGAAATAACACTGTAAAACTACCAGGATATTAATTAATTAATTAATTATAATTTTGAATTGGTTTTGAACTTGAACTTCCAACAATCGGTTTGAAATTAAAAAAACGTTGACAAAATGAAACACAATAAATAATCTACCGTATTAAAGCTTACTTTTTGGTATTTTTTATAACATTATAAAGGTTTTGCAAATTCTAACTAACGTAACGTAATTTAGCTCTTATTAAGCGATTAACTAATGAGCAATATGCGGTAAGTTGTTGGTGAACCATATATGTCTTTCTGGTTAAGTTATGCAAGGCTGTGAAAACCAACTTAAGCTCTCTTGATGTAGAATTACCTTCTAAAATAATTAAGCGCTAGCCTTAAACTATCTTTTAACTAACCGTCAAGCAGTTTCTGCCAACATCTCTGAAACCAGGTTGGATAAGGATGTAAGTAAAAGCGTTTCTGACTGGCCAGCAACAACAATGGCTACTAGTCACATAGAAATAATATGAGGCAAAAGGCACCAAAGCCCTTTTGACGCCCCCCAGCATCAGCTCGTTTGAAAAAGTATAGCACAATTCCAATTGTGTCCGTTTAATCAACTACAACCGGTACAACTATTTCAACATACCGCCAAACATTTAAATTTCCCGCCATAAAAAAATGGCCGCCAGCTCCTAGCAGCTGATGAGTCATTTATTATTTGAGATTTTTTCGATAAATACGCTAAATAAAATTGAAAATAATGCATCACTAGATGCACTAGTTCATTAGGATTAAAAAAACCACAACTTTATGCTGAATATCTAAGGATAAACATTCAAACGATGAAGCCAAAGTTTCGTTGTTTTTGACTTATTCCCCTTCCCCCAACATTTAGTGTAAAATGATAAACATTAATTATGATTTTTCTATTGATCAAATCGTCAAAAGTTTTAGGGAAAAAGGTTCCTCTTGACAAGATCTATCGATTTCTGTAAAATTTTAAAAAGAAAAATGTAAAAAAAAAAATTTTAAACAAGAGTTTCTACTTTTTTTGTTTTTCGGTTCAACGCAGTACTCGACCTAGGTGGGAAATAGAAAAACTAGAACTTGTTATCGAAGTTTTTTATTTATTATTTTTGTTGGTCAAATATTAAAGATATATATAGACCTGTTTAAGAGCTATCAACTTCTGTAAGATTTTTCAAGTTTTGCCCAAAAATGAATTAACAATAAATTTTTTAATTTTTGCCTAAATTTGGGGGAAGGGGAATAAGTCAAAAACAACGAAACTTTGGCTTCATCGTTTGGGTTTTTATCTCTAGAATTTCGGCATAAAATAATGGTTTTTAGAAACCTCGTAAACCAGAACATATAGTGATGCAATGTTTTCAATTATATTCAGCGTATTTATTGGAAAAAACTCAGAATAATAATGCCGAATCAGCTGCTAATAGCTGGCGGCCATCTTTTAATGGCGGCAAATTCAAATGTTTGGCCATAAGTTGAAACAATAGCACTGAATGTAGTTGATTAAACGGAGAAATTGGAATTGTAGTATACCTATTCAAGTTGGCAAAAACTGAATACCGGCTAATTTAAGGATAGCTTAAGGCTACGGCTTGGTTATTGAGCAGGTGATTTTTATCAAGAGAGGTACGATAGTTTTTCACAGCGTTGCATAATTTCACCAGTAAGGCATGCGTAGTTCATCAATAACTTACCGTCGTTCGCTCATCTGTTCGCTTGCTTAATAACAGTTAAATTTAGTTGTTTTAGTTTGATTTTTCAAAACCTTTACAATGTTATTAAAAAAACACAAAGGTATGCCGAATGGGGTAGATTATTTATTGTCGAAAACTTCTTGGACTTCGAAAACATATGGATTATCGAAAAAGTTAAAATGTAAATATCATGAGAGGAATTCTTGATATCGTATGCATTATTGGTTCGTTGTATGCAGACGTTAGTACAATTTTCTGGAAGGATAAGTTTTACGAGTCATACATGGATTTCGAATTTAAGAAATACGCAAATGATTCCATGTTTTTGTTGATGCCACTTACAAGCCCAAAATTAGGAGGTAAGTTTTTTTTTTAAATGATTTTTTCTTAATCCTTAGTAGTTTTTGAGGCGACGATTCTTTTTTTTTTTTTTTAATCTTTTGTAGTTGACATTTTATTTCGTTTTCTTTACGCCTAAGAAATAAAAAGGATATAAATCAAAAGCAGAAAGAAAAATAAAAGTCAATAGAAATAAAATTACCTGTTGTCGATCTCCATATTTTGAAACAACTTCATAGAATTTGTTTTGGCAGCTTTTCTGCAGCGTTAGCTATTTTCCTGAGCTTTTTCCCAGATTCTGTCACGTAAAGAAGCTATCTGCGTGAACCGTATAACTCCAAAATCTAGTAGGAATGTATTTGTTTGGGCAATACTATGCGTAAGATTGTTTTCAATTTTACCTTCATATTCAGCTCCTGTGCCTAAGTAGAAAAGAACTTCAAGGAGAAGGTTTAAAACAAACAGAATAATTAATAAAGAACAAAAAAATATTGAATCCTCTTACCAAAACTTTCAGTGACTTAACCTATGTCTTTCTAGTAGATTGTGACATTGGAACTTTTACAACTGTTTCTTGCCATTTTCGAAAAGCATCGAAGCGTAACTGAATTGGGTCTCCTAAAATATTTACAGTCGAAATTTTCCCTGCAACATCAATTTCAGTTTCCTCAGCATTGTTTAAACATCTTTTGTTAAAATTACAATTAAGCTACTTTTTTTAAAGAAAAACAAAAAATAAAATAAAAACAAATAAAAACTTCGTCTGCTAATATAGAAAAGAAAAAAGAAAAATGGAAAACAAAATATAACTTCGTCTGCTAATATTGACAAGGAAAAAAAATTATTTGAAAAATCAAAAGTCCTAATGTCGATGGCACGGGAGTTCTTTTGTCGGAAAATGTAACGCTCGTTGGGTTCAGCAACAATTTACTGTTGAGCCCAAAAGTCGGGGACCAGTAGTCCAAACGTCGGGTACCAGATGTCCAAGTGTCTGAAACCTGGAACCAAAAGTCGGAAACCCTGGAATCCTTTTTGTAACTCGTCCAAAAGAGTACATGCCATTCACCTCTACGTAGATTTGAAGTCCGTCAGTTCGGGAGTAGAACGCTTCTCTTCCTACACAGCGCTAAACCATTGAACTATTAATAACACAGAACGCGTATGGTTTTCGTTGGCAAGTATCGATTCAAATATCAGAATGACATAATATTTAAGTTTTAATTATAAGTCTTAACAGATGATTTATAACTATTAATATCGATGTTGCCTTAAACGTAGATTTTTGTAATTTATTTAGTACACAAAAAGGTCGAAATTAATAAAAATGTCAGTGTATTGGATTTAGTAGTTTCTTAAACTTAAAATCCTCGAAAAAAGATCTGTCAAATCAGATCCAAATCCATTCAAGTAAAAAATCGGTTTTTAAAGCAAATCTTTGAAAATATGGCCCATTATATTCATATTTAAAAATGAATTGTAATCGGCCATTAATTACAATAAAATATGAAATATATAAACATACAAATAATACATTAATACAAACCAAATAAACAAATACAATACATAAAACAAATTCTAGCTTTTTTTTGCACTACATTTAAAACGGTCGTTATAGCAGAACCTGTTTGTACACAAGAACATTAGTATCATAAATAAAAATAATATGTTTTACTTACTTGGCGTAACTGAGGCTCGAACACACAGTGCAGTATATAGCAGAAAAACTTTGGGCTTTTCCTCTGCTTTGTTTGCCATACCTGACAAATTTCATTGTAACCCCTGTACATCTCGTAGTATAGGGCTCAACCCTTATCTATCTATGAACGGCATCCTTTTGCTGGTGCAACGCACTACAGTTTGTTTCCTTCCAGCGTATTCTTTTAGATAAGGCCGATTAACTAATACATTAAAATAATATTAGGAAAATCAAATAACAATTTATAGTTTTACGTATACTTACCCACTGACGATTGATCTTATAGAAATCCGTATAATTCCACTAATATCTGCACTTTCATACACGGAACATATAGTACTGAACAAGCGTAAAGCTATCTGCCTCCCTTCGCTTTGTCCGAAGTTGCAAAAGTTTAGGAAAATCTTACGCGAAATACGTCACGCGATGAGCAATGCTATTTCATTCTGGGTCATCCACTATTATGGTAGAATCCTCTTGATAAAGAAGTTGAGGAATTCTTAAAATGTTAAGTTAACAACATTTCCTCTTCAGCCATCTACCATCTTCTACCAGCTCCTCTCTCATCCATTGTCTTGTATCTGACAGTTCCTCTTGCTCTTCATGAGGAATTTGCTCATACAGATGATGATTCATTAACATTCTTCTACTATTTACAGTTAACTTAACCGCAAATGTTATCAAAAGCTTCAGATGGTTTCTCACCACATAGAATCGAAAAAGGGACTACTCTTGTGACACTCTAATGCCTTCTCACTGAATTGGTATGACTAGCTATATTTTCATTACTGATAGTTGTATGAAGTAATGAAACATTAGTGCAACTGGAAAAGTTGGTTATGACCAAATGAAATCCAATATAAGTAATAAATATTTTAAATTTTCGAATAATAGTATTTTATTAAATGAACTCTATTAGATACAACATAGTTCATATTCCCCTGCAATTTAAAGTTAACACAATTGGTCTTTCAATTGGAAAAAGGATATAAGCCGACGCTCTAACGCCATATATCGCCTACCGGAATGGAGGTTCATCGTCCCTATACGAATAAGGTTAAAGGAATAGGACTGTCTTTAAGGAGAAATCGGACTAATACCATAGAGAAACAGGACTGTTCTGATAAATGTTAAAAGTCAGCCCTATGTCTCCCAATCCTATTTCTCCTGTAACAATGTGACTGCGAATTTTCAGTCCTATTTCTCCAGTCCTATTTCATCGGCTACCCAAAATTTCAATACTGTTTTCACTACTTCCATAGTCTTTAGTAGATTCACGGTATGATAGTATCCCTAATACTTTATAGTTCGGAATTTGATACGTAGGTGCGATAAATGAAACAACCTTCCGAAATCCCTCTTATTGCACAATTGTTAAAAGCAAATTGTCCGAAACAAGCATTTCGCCTAAAAGAGAAAATTTCATTTTGAGCGTATCTTTGGTATTATTGGTGTTGCTGAGAAATTCTTCATAGAAGATTGGTTTGATAGGTTTTGTTTCTTGATAGGTTTTGTTTCCCTCCTGCTTTTAATTTGTTAGTCTTATTGCAATCTCCTTAAATGTCGGATGAAATTGGAAAAAGAATCTGCATGGCTGTGATGATATTTTCCGTTGTTACAATACTTACATTGCATAATCATCATGCTAATTCTTCCAGCAATTAGTTCTCCAGAGAGGCAACTTCGTTTGATCAAAGGCTAGCGTTACCACAGTGTTTTTGTTAAATTTGCTGTGATGGATTTTACTCCCTTGTCAGGAACATCTTCGTGTTCAGAGGAAATTTCATTTTCATCAGGACCATTTGCTTCCCCTTCATATTGCTAACCTCTAATACGGCCTTCTTCCTCCTCTTCGTACAATAACGGATCCTGAATGGAAGGGGCTATTGCACGACCACGTCCTCGAACTTGCGATGTACTTCGTGTTCCCCTTGAAACACCACGCTTGATGCCACTAGCTGGACCGCCCATTTTTCAAAAACATAAGAAGGAAACATCAGTCATATACAAAAAAATATAAAGCCACTGAGACATCAGAAATGCAAATCCTAAGTATTTGTGCGATGCTAGAATGAGGACTCATAACCTCACTCGAGGACTATTGCTCTCTTGAATGTACCAACTGGCAATGACTGTCTGTGGCTATGAATGGAACGTATTAGAGGAAAAGAGTATTACAAGTAAAGTCAGCAACAACTGAAATTAAAATATATGTAGAGTTAATCAGTTGGGTACGAACAAACATAGCAAGTAACTTACCGATCAGAAATAGAAGGTATCTCTGAGATGTTAGAATGAAGACGACAGGACGATAACTTTACCTGAAGACTCTTGCTGCCTAGCATGTGCCAACTGTAAAGGATTGCCTTTGACCGTGAATGGAACGTATTAAAGGCAAAACCATCATAGTTGAAGTGACCATGAGTTACGCAATTGACCTCATTGACAACTTATAGACCTATAACTGTGACCCCTAAAAGATCTAAAATGTGCGGATAGCCCACCTTACTAGTGAAATCTGGAAAGTAATTTCTTTAACTTAATGATTTGGATTTGATTTAAATTTTTGGCGATATTTCAAATGAAGTCCAAATCGAAATCTTAACTATGAGAAGATTTTAAGAATCCAGTCTAAATCAGCAAATGATTTGATTTTGATTTGATTTGATTTGAGGGCCGAAATCTAATACGCAAAAAATTTTACCATTGTCAAATAAAAATTTCATGTAAGCATTCAAAATTACGTATTTTATTGATGTAAAAAAAAATTCTTTTAAGTCAAGTACTTCATTTTTTGAGTGCCGTTATTTTAAATCAAGATTTTTAATACTTCTTACTTTTTATTAGTGCACTAACGCCTCAGTTAACAATGATATAATTCCTAAATCGTCGTTACTCAGCTACGTTTCAAATATGCATTTGTAAGATTGTTGACAAAAAAATGCTGTAAGGATTTGAAGCCGAAGTACTTTGAAGCATGAACGCAACATTAATTTACAGCGTTACTCCTTCAACAATCAAACGTGGCATACAATGAATAATTGTATTGTTACCGAGTTAAGATCAAAAATCTTTCTAAAAATGTTTTGAGAATTTGATCGACCCCTCCTCCTCCTCCTCCAAAGCCTTCCTAGCTTGCAGATATTGAGCTAGGGGATACGTTTAGGTTAGCTTGAGTTTTGGGGGGTGGCACCAGCGCCCTAACATTAAACTTGCGCAAGGTGTGAATTCGCAGGCTCGCACTTTGGCATACGAGAATCAAGCTATTGAAATAAGTGTAAGCTAGAAAAAAGGTAGTTAGGAAAACATATATTATTTAGCATAAGAAAGGATCTGGGCGGTCGCTCTCCTACCTAACCCAAGGCTTGGGTAAGCTAGAAAATATAATTACTGTTAATGTTATAATATATCTATACCGTATTGGTAAACTGTATATCTATATGTTCTGTACATGTTAACGTATACATTAAGTATGTATAGAATGTACATAGGCCTAAATGAAATGAATAGACTATATATATATGGCACTACACATAATTTATCAATACAGTATAGATGTAGCATATTTAGTTCGTAGCTTATAGAATTTAAATATACTCATCAAATAGAAAATATGTATTGTAGGCTACAGCTTCGCATTGCAAACACATTTCTTTACAAAAATCAAAAATGTTCATTATCTTTTGCAAATAGTATTATATGCTGTATCAACCTGTGAACCTGCTTTTTATGAGATAATTGGTAATTCGCTGCATACTAGTATATCGTTCTGTAAGAATGAATAGCAAACATACCATTTATAGGTTTTATTTTGCATTCAACCTTTTTGTTGTGCATATAAGCTGATGTATAAAAACAATATTTATCTATACATTAATGAAATTTTTTGCAACACAAATCTGTTATTACTACGTTGTTTTAGTACACGCTGCCACGAGACGATAAACCATTGTGTGTCGTCTGCTGTTATATCGTAGAAAACGACATTTAAGCCCCTTCCCCATAGTCCCCGGTAAGACCATTCCACGATCGTTTTCCAAGAAATACACGGCACGCGTACGCGATTTATTGGAGCCCCAGCTTTCATTCAAAATCCTAACTGTTCATGTTCCTATTTTGCGTCTGTGTTTAGCTTGCTGTTCAGTTTACTAATTGAAATACGTAGTTGTTATCCTGTAGAATGGCGTCAATTCCCGATGCTTCATGGCAACCACCTTTTGCAGTACTTCAAACTACGTTAGTAACCTCTTACTAGCTAATAAGGATTTCACATGGTCATCTTCTAATGCATGATTTTACCTGCCGATCTAATATTTGTAGCATGGGAGAACTTGTCATAGAGTTGTATTGGAACCATGCTCCCAATACCTGCAGAAACTTTGCAGAACTTTGCCGTAGGAATTATTATGCAGGCACAAAATTTCATCGTATCATCAGAGATTTTATGATTCAAGGTAACGAGACAACATTTGTATTGTGTTGACTATGAAAGTTGTTTAAATTAGAAAATAAAAGGTGGTGATCCAACTGGTACTGGAAGAGGAGGAGCATCTATATATGGGCGCAACTTTTCAGATGAACTTCATGATGAGTTAAAACATACAGGTTATCTCCTCAAAAGTAAAAAGAACCACAGCGTCACCTTTTACATTCTTTCTTTATTTACAGGTGCTGGCATACTATCCATGGCAAATTCAGGACCAAACACTAATGGATCTCAGTTCTTCATAACCCTAGGTTAGAGAGCACCTACATCTAATTATTCAAAAAATAAAGCTTTGTGTTACTTTACAAATTTATTTAGCCCCAACACAATGGCTGGATGGCAAACACTCCATATTTGGAAGGATACACTCAGGCATGTCTGTTGTGAAACGGATTGGGTTTGTTGAAACCGATAAAGATGACAGGCCAACTGATGAAGTGAAAATTATAAAATGTACTGTCAAATATGAATGAAGAATATAGCTGATTTCAGTACCCAATTTAGATTTTTGTCGATGTTCTATGCTGTAATTATCTCTTTAGTGGAAATTTTGTTGATGATAGAATCCAACAATGATACAGTTTTCATTTCTACTTCTTTGATTTTGTAAATTTTTCTTAGCTCATCTTCATCACATATTCCAAAATTGCTTTCAGCAGGATTTGTCAATTCTCCTTTTACTTCAGAACATACAAGTTCCATATCTTCTTTACTCAGCACCACACAAAGAACTGAAGTATCCTTCTCACTCATTCCAAATATTTTTAAAGAATCTGAGATCTTGTTGATAATGGGAGTTTAAAAAAACTAATGCTCATCCATCGTTTGACAGTTTTTACCTTTCTTGTTGGAGACATATTATAAACAATCTCAGAAAACACTGAATGTGTTCGCAGTGCTTTATTCTGTTGACTCATCACAGCTAATTGAGTAGCCACCAATACTTGAAAGGTATCAAACACCTAGCACATAAACTCGTATTAATAATGTAGATTAGATGTTTGCTCTAAAAACTAAATGGTATACATATCGAGGGTTAATGGCAGCGCAAGGTAAGTTGGCCTTGATTATTCTTTCTCGAACTTCGCCAGCATTTGTCACATTTTTAAACAACAGCAATTTCGGTTCATATTCCTTAAAGGATAACATTTTTTAATATAACAAAATGTTGTTCAGGGATGGAATCCCTTCACAAGAATGAAAGTTCCGAAGAAATCACAACTCACAAGTCCGAACAGCTGCTTTCTGCTGCCGTATGAAAGAAGAGCCGAGGCCAGAGTAAAGTGCGGCCGCGGACTGGGCAAACTGCGGGCTTTCAGCTGCGGACTGGATAAACTGCTGACTGCTGGCTGCGGACTGACCCGAAAAATTTGGCAGCAGCCCGTATTTTCCCTAGTGTTGGCGATTATCTAGTTCTGTTAGACACAAATAGCATGTACTCTTTTGGGCGAGTTACAAAAAGGACTCCAGGGTTTTCCTACTTTTGGTTGCAGGTTTCCGACACCTGGACATCTGGAGCCCGACGTTTGGACTACTGGTCCCCGACGTATGGGCGCAACAATAAATTGTTGCTGAACCCAACGAGCACTACACTTTCCGACAAGAGGACTCCCGTACCATCGACATTAGGACTTGAGACCTTTATTTTTTACTTGATGAAGCGTACTTGAAGCGTTCTATACTAGAAAATGACAAAACTACAAAAGGAATTTCAAATGAATCATGCTTACCCTTGTCAATAATTGGCCAATCGACAGCAATCTTCTGCAACCGGAAGTGCAGGATCCTTCGATGTGTTCTGTTCCCAAAACACGAGAAACCATAGTCATCAAAGAATTGATGACATGAACCGTGACAGTGAGGTAGTGGCGACTATTCCAGCACGCCCATGCATCCGTATTGAGTGAAACCCACTCTACCAGGGATAACTCATGGATGAGCTTGTCGGCGGCTTCCTTGTACATCTTCATAAAGTAGTGGTGGGTGATGGTGCTGCGTTACGATAGTCTTACTCGCGGATCAATGGCCAAAACAAAAAGCGTCGAAATGGACATCATCAACGATAGAGAGGCAGTGCATTCCCCTCACAATAAAGAGCAATAGTTGGCGTACAATGTAAGCCAACGTATTACTCCCTCTGGGATAAGGAATGGTTATACCCTCTCTTCTAAATACAATAAATGAAATCGAAAATATAACGAGCTAATAAGTTCTATTACTTACCAGTCGAAGTTGATGTCGAAGGAGCTGAGCTAGATGAAGCGGATTGGCTTTGCTCACTACCTTGGTGTGAGATAGACTCAGTCAGCACAACAACTTCATCGGCAATGCCATTTGTCACGCTAGAATCATCTACAAAAAATAATATTTAAAGTATTAATCTTAGTAATTAAACAAGAAAATGTTATCGCAATTATCTTCATCGGTGCTTTGGTCATCAAGCCATCTTCTTGGTCTCGTCTTCGCTGCCGTTTTGGGACGAGCCTTATTCATTTTCGAATGCACAATGATATAAAGATCATTATGGTGCGTATCGAGATGCCTCATCATGTTGGATATGTTCCCACAAAACGGCAATTTAGTAGGACAATTAAAACACTGGCAGACTTTCACACCTTAAGATCCAACTTTTTCAAAATAAATCCGCACAGGTTTTTTCCACACTGTAGTAAACAGATGTGGGGTCGTATTCCGAACTCCGACGTAAGTCAAGTCAGACTTGCCGTTGCCATTGTTTTTTCGATTTTGATCGCCGATCAAATCATCACTGATTGATTTTGATTGGCGATTCGATCTTTTCAAAATGATTTGATCGGCGATCAAATTTCTGCGATTGCGATCATTTTGGGGCGAAATCTAGTGGTGGAAATTTAAACTAAACTGTCACCATTTCAAGTCAATGGCGACCAAAAAGGCGTCTGCTGCGAAAAAAGGATAAACAGCATCCTCAGCAAAACTTTTTAGCAAAAATTTATATGAATCATAAGTTTTTACGTTTGGTGGCGCTGACTTCAATCGCAAAAATGATCGCTGTCGATCAACGAGTTTTTTGATCGCCGATCAAATCAAAATCAAAATGTAAAGATTTGATCGGCGATCGTTTTTTTAATCGTAATCGGTGATCGATGATCGCGATCGCGGCAAGTCTGAGTCAAGTACAGTATATTGCAGAAAAATGTGGCGGTCTTCCCTATCCTTTGTTTGCCAAACCTGACACATTTCACTGCAACCTCCTGTACAATGCCGGTCCAGTTATAGAACCGGCCTGTGCGCGGTTCTAAACTGAATGGTTCTATAACCAGACATCCAATCTCAGCGCCAACTATCATCCATTCACTCATGACTCAAATGATTAGGCCTATTGCGATGTTAACGGAACTATTATAACCATTATGGGTAGCCTAAATGCCTACTTTGTTTCTGAAATGTTAGTCTTTTTATGTTCTGTAGCTGAAATAATACGAAATTGATTAGGGGCAACATCGAGGACAAGAGATATGAGCTAATTGAATCGTAGCTAAGAAAAAATTGCTTTGACTTGTTTAGGAATATACCAGTGAAGACATGCAAAGGTTACTACGTGATCTTCTATGCTTGAACTGAGAATTTTTTGGCAGTAGTTACCAATTTAAATACTTAGGAGTATTTGTGGATAAAGGAAACACCAAAACATTTATTTTCAATCTAAATTCGTTATTACAGTGACACGGCAATCATGCAGTGGCGTTATTCTTGAATTAAAGAACAACGCAAATATTTGAAGAAGGTAATGGACCCGAACCACTGCATATACTGTATATTACGTGATCATGATCATGCACTAATTGATTAGGTTTGATTTTGTATCTTAGCTAGCTGTAAGCCACAGGAAGCCTGGTGACAGGCATGGGCTGTGTCAGTTAATAACAGTTGGTGTGTCACATTAATGTATTCAGGTGGGTAAGTAAATTTTAAACTGAAATAAGATATAACTAAAGTGGACGTCGTCATAAAATTTCTATATAGCCTTTGAAAAGTATAGTTAATTGTAATTAAATATTTCTAACCCTTGAAATCAGTAAGTAACTTTACTCTAGTCAACAGGGGATACTACATTTTTAATTGACTTTTTTACGTGCGTGTTATGCGTCTACCGTCGTTAAGAGGTTCGCATTATCAGGCAACAGCCTAATGTTTTAACTAGTTTACTCTGCAAATTTGCTAAGAACAACTATTTATTTTTAGATCGTTAATAATGTGACTTTAAAGTCAATGTCGACTGTGGATTCCATCGAAGCAATTGTTGATCGATCAATGGAGGTATGAAACTAGCCGAAAAGTAAAAAGTAGTTAGAAGTTACAGGAGTTTTCACTCGTAAATTACTTGGCAGTTAAATGTGTTCTTTGTTAAGTTTGTCAAGTTGTTTGTAAAGTTGATTCTTTCATAAATATTCTTTTTCTGGACATGCTTTCCTGGTGTATCGACTTCCAGTGACCACGGACTTCGACATTGCGATGTTTGATTTTTACTCTTTGTCTGGGAATGTGGGAATTTTCGTCGTAGGAAGTAGTGACCACTAATTCAAAGTGTTGAACGGCTGCTACTACACTTTACGTTCGCTGTACAAGCAACTAGGTTGCCGTTTAATTTAGTGGCTGCAGTCAAAACGTCAAATCTGAATGTTTGTTTATTACGACACCACACATTATACAACGTTGCATTAATTTTCCCAACAAGTATAAATTATTCAAGTGCACACATTTTTAAATATTACAAGTTGTTCTAACGTTTAACCTTTATTTAAAGGGGTACGACTAAACGTCTTCACCAAGAGCTCCTGGATCTTGTGAAGTGCAGCTACAGCCAATTGCTACGTTAGTGGAAAACATTCGCACTAGTTCGCCTGTCGTCGAGTTGTGCATCGAAACTTGTACAGTTGTCATTAGCTGCTTGCAGTTGCGTCCAGGCCCAGCGCAGTTCCCAGCAATGCAAAGTCCTGAACAAATGATTTCGTTCATGTCTAAGGTAACGTTTCCGATTGGATTTTCTTGCTCTAGCGTTTTATTCTCCACCCTGAATGGGCAGGCAGTTTCGGGATGTTTTCCTAGTTCAACCAGTTCGTCAGTGATGGAAACAACGCGAGGGTGGCAATCCTCCCCTTCATCATCAGCCGACCATATTTGCCGGATACTTCTGCTTGTAGCGCCTGGCAAAGTTTGAAGCGTGAAACAGGAAGCAACAGCAAGGCAAAACATAGCCATTGATAAAATGCTTAATATTTGCATCGTAGTAATTTTGAAGATTTCTAACAAACAACAAGGATTTTGATGTTACGTGTGAGCACAGAAACTATTGTGTGGAATTTGGTACTTGGTTCGCCTTTTTTTATAGGAGAAATTTGAAGTGATAAGGATTAAAATGGTACCCTATGTACGTCAGAATCGGCAATCAATGGCTCAGTTTTTATTGAAAGTTGGGAATTTTATTGAACATGACACCATTTTGGTAAAGAGTGAGGGGATCATGAAGGAAAGCTACGAATTCCCGAACTTACGAATTCACAAGACTCGTGCGTCTTGTGTTCTACGTCACGTCGGGTATTTTAAAAAGAAAAAAAAAAATGAAACAGTGCAAACGGATGTCATTCGGCAGTGAATTGTTAAAAATGCGGATTATCGCATTACTATCCGGTTTTTTGTGGTTGCCGTATTCGAAATGTTTTTGTTTCCTCTTAGTTATATCGTTTCATCCACATAGTTATATGTACACTTAGTTGTCCAACCTTAATTGTGTTCCTGACAGTTGAACATTTAAAAGGAGGAAAAATCTAGAATAAGGGGAGGGTAGAGATGACTAATGCAATAATAATTTGTCTTTGTTATTATTATTCTTTTTGGCCAGGTAGAGCAAAACGACTGTAGAAGACGCAATATCCATGGCACAGTTGATGCAAAAAAGAGGATCCAACAAATGTGCGTCCACTATTTTTACTCGTGGATTCTGCCTATCGAACGGCTTGTTTCTCGTATCCACTGTCGTTGCAACATAGGATATCCTATTTTATTTTCCTAAATTGTGGATTGAACTTTTAGATGTCGGTTGCTACGTGACGAAACGTTTTAGCGTCTCTCACAAACGTCATAGTAATCCTGCATCGTCATTCATTGCCTTGCGTCCGGCATTACAACAGGAATTAAGAAGGAGTTCCATCGTTTTCAGACGGAACCCAGATTTTGAGATGCTGACGCCAAGAAGCTTACCACCATAATTTCCTGCCGGAAGACTCTGTTTTTATTGCGGTAAGTAGATGTGATAAAGGTAATCTCTCCTAACAAAATCTTTTTACGTCACAATACGTTTGATTGATTAGCCGTTCGGAATTTTACGTCACTTCAAATTTAATTGTTGAGGAAAGTCTGTAATTAAAATTGGTTGGCACATCTTTTGCCGGCGTCAGTTTCCTGTTTGAACTCTTGGTTGCCTTTTTCATTACTTAAATAAGGTTGCACAACTTATGTCAATTGAGAAAAATAGCAAAGACTAAAAACCATACATGCTGGAACGGGATTCATTTATTGTATCAATATCAGATAGAAAAACAATCCCAAACTTCAACCATCTTCCACGTATAGCGCATATCCAGAACTGGAAACGACTCATTTAAGGACAGAATCTTCATGTTAACGAACCTGCCTCACTGCCACCGAAGAATTTTAGAAACTTCTGAACAACTCTCTGCGATCATCGCAAGACAATGAAAATGTCGTGGTGAGGGTCTGGTCACAGGCTTGGCTCGGAAAGACACAACAAGTTCGGGAGTTTTCTTTATCGTGTCTTTCTTGGCAAGCTGAATACCTATCTGTTTTCCTGCTTGAACATTTTCTGGAAGCTGGTAAGTGGCTTTTGGAACAGGTTTTGCCCGGAAAGGCGGATCTGGTTCTGTATCTTTCTTGACTATCTGGTGAGAACTCGGTTTGTCTACTTAAACACCTTTTGGAGGTTTGGAGGTGCTGGTCGGGACGAGCGATGCTCGAAACGGATTGCGAACAAAGTCCTTTAGGGTCTTTCTGGTGCCTGGAAGTGATTTCACCTGGGCCGTCTCTGTCTATCGTGTGGTTGCATCCCACTTCGTTGGTGCGGAAGCCAGTGCTCAATTCTGCAGGCCTGGACAAAGTTTCTCGCAGGAATTTTAGGCTTGCGTTCTAAACGAGGCGATTTTAAACACTCAGAAACCGAACACTAACAGCCACTTTGATTGCTAATACCTTTTGTTTCTTGACGACTTTAGCGATTATCAGCGAAGATTTTCGGTAAAGAGACTTCATGAAAGACTTTCGAAGAAACATTAGCCGGAGGAAAAAGTAGGGACAAGTTTGGTAAAGCTTTCAAAGGAACTTGATAAATCCAACGAAATATTCGTTAATGTTGTGGCCAGCCAAATTATTGCAATATATAATATTAGTCTGGGATCGCGTAACCATTGCTCATGCATACATTTTCTACTTGCGATGGTAACACGAACGTTATGTTATTGATTTTTTAAAAATTATTTAAACTCATTTTCTATATAGTTCTAATGATTCCATCGTTTTCAAATTCGCAAAATACTACGAAATCCGTTTTTGAACCATTGTCGACGAGTGGGTTTCATTTGGCGTTCGAAATACATAACGCCTGCTGTTATCTAAATCACGTGAACAGGATTTTAAAACAAAAAGAAACTCAGAGGTAAGTTGGAAGTTCAGGTAAAGCCAATCAAGTTCAATGTCTGAGAAAGGGAGTGCAACGTAGTTGTATTTTTTTGTTTGTTTTTGCATACTTCCATTTAGGGAAATCAAATAGGAAATTGCCACAAGCGAAATTTACTTCTTTATTAGTGGCAGATTGATTGGGTTGGATTGCTGAACTAGAATCCTTCCTGGCTGATTAAACTTAGGGTTTGACCAGACTTGCCGCGCCGATCAATTTTCCGATCGCGATCTCCGATCCGATCAAACTGCGAAAGATCGGATGATTAAATCATTTTTAGCGGTTTGACCTAACTATATACGAGAGCTGTCACCCATCCTGGGAAATTCTCAATCGGAATGCTATCCATAAATACGTGAAATAGGACCTGCGCTGAAAATCTAGGGCCAGATGGCGTTGATTAAAAAACGAGAAGTTTTTTGGGATCGGATCTCCGATCTTTTTCAAATTATCGGATCGGCGATCAATTTTTTGATCGGAGATCGGATCGGCGATCAATTTTTGATCGCGATCGCGGCAAGTCTGGGTTTGACCCACTATATACGAGAGCTCCCATCCCAGGAAATTCTCAATCGGAATGCTATCCAAATACGTTTGGACCTTCGCGTTAGGGCCAGTGGCGTTATTAAACGAGAAAGCGGCCACTTCGGTTCTCTGACGGCAACCGTCATCGCAGTTTGCACCTTGCCATCACGACAACAGCAATCGGTAACGTTGTAGCAGCAATCGGCATCCACTAGTCCACCCGTCATTGCAAGTACAGCGAAAATAACAGAGATGCTGCATGAGTGTTATCTTTGACATGTTTCAATCAGCGGGATCATTAATTGGACGATCAATTAGCATTTAACAAAACGATTACATCAAGCTAGTGGATAAAATAAGTAATTGCTTTAAACGTACCAACTTTTCAAATGACAGGTGGATATAACTTTTGGTTTGATCAATGCCAAATGTTTGAATGTGAATGTCGTTGTCGGCATCGGCTTCTTTTATAGGGAATGGGAGATACCGAAGCGCGTGCAGTGTTCCATAGCTATGTTATTCCATGGCTACTTTGATACTAAAACTACACTACTGCGTAAATCAAATGAAATCATACCAAATAATTAGATAAAAGCATTTATGTACCATTTCAAAATGCCATTAAGCCGTTCGGTAGTTCAATAATCACATAGTCTACCATTGCACGCCGAGAGTCTTAGGTTGCTAAGTTTTAGTCGCAAAAGAGTAATTTAGTCAGCGTCATTATCTAATTGATTCGAAGTACTGTTGCCAAAAAGAAATACAAGGCCAACTTCAATAGCTTTTCAGTTACACTTTACTAGTGAACTAACTTGTTAAGCAAACAATCTCTTATACTGTTATTTATGGTTTGGTTATATGCGCAATGTAGCAAATGCAGGGCAAGACCGTTGTTGATTGAATATATGCAACTAAATTACAATCAATATGTTATGAAGCTGCTACTGCTTGATGATTACGATACAGCTCTCCTAATCCGGGCACAACAAGTTCTAATCTCACATATAGGTATGTGAAAATACTTTTAAATCTATACTATATAAAACAACAAGGAAATTGGGGGAGGAGTTTTGTGTGTCTGTCACACTGTGTTTTTGCTGTGATTGGCTGGCCGGGGGACTACCTGAAAAAGGGTTCAGACCGCCGCCGGCTGCAGTGAATCGGCGGGATGGGGATTTGGAAGACTAGAATGTGGGTGGAAATGTGGTTTTAAGCTACTTTTCAGTTCTTTCCAGTATTGCGTATAACGGGTGGGCAACAGCACGTAAGCCGACGGGAACGGATAGTGGGTGCGTTAAATAGGAAACAAAGATTGGCGTGACGGGCAAAACTGTGGGATGTAAGACGGGCAGAGGTAAAGCCTGGGTGGACTGGCAACTAAAGGAGCATTTTTGGCGCACAGTAAATGGGATGATGGGCATAGACTGTACGAGGGAAGACGGGCAGAGGCAAAGAGTAGATGGACGGGCAAATAAAGCGGTCATTTTGACGGGCTGAAATTGTGACAGAAGACGGGCAAATGCAAACAAAAGGTTGATGCGCCATACAGCATGCGTTTTAGCGGGCCGACGGTTAGAGAGTGGGCCGGCGGGCAGACAGGGGGTCGTCGGGCAACAACGGCGGGTTTCTTGGCAGGCATAGTAGGTTGACGGGCAGAAGGAAAAAGTGAGTGGACGGACAACTATAGCGGGGGTTTTAACGGGCAGAGACTGTGACGAAAGGGAGGGCAAATGCAAAAAAAGGTACATGTGCCCCTACAGCAGGCATTTTTGCGGGCAGAATGTGGGTTGACGGGCAGAGAGGGGGTCGACGGGCAGAGAGGGGGTTGACGGGCAGCGCGGGGGTCGACGGGCAAAGAGTGGTTTCATGGGCAAAGGTTGGCTTGACGGGCAGAGAGGGGAGATGGAAGGGCAGAAACAGTGAGTGGGTTGGCGGGCAAGAAAGGGGAACTCTTGATTGTGAAAAAAATTAAAAGTAGACGGGCGAAAAAATGGAGTGGAACGATTTTCTTAGAAATAGCGTAAGGATACGCTAGTGCCACCTGTACCCCGGCCCTGGACGGGCTCAACGTTACTAGTTGGCATAGCATAAATTGCACTTTCAATCCATACTCATCAAGTTTTATTACACTTGTTTTTAGCCCGTCTACGTTCTTGCCATTTTACGACAACGATGAGAGTAAACAGTACAAAAAATAGGAAAAATAAACCTCATCTACCAAAGGACATATGTATTGGCCACGTAACCGTTCCAGGCCGGAAAAACTTAGTCTTTCTTGATTAACATTGGCCATAAGCTGCGACGTCCAGGAATTTCCTGATTCCGTCCACATTGCATATTCCAGGACAGGAAGAAATGAATTGACATTCCAACAGGAATAAAGGAGGTCCTGTCGGAGGTACTGCGCTGTTTTTATTGCTGTAGGTAGATGTGATAAAATTAATTACCCTTCACAATATTTTGATTGATTAGTCGTTTGGAATTTTATGATACTTCAAATTTAATTACTGAGGAACGTCTAGATTTGAAATTGGTTGGCACGTCACTTGATGTCGTCGGTTTCCTGTTTTAAACTTATTCCATCACTTTTATATTCCGTGAAATGAAACGTATATTCGAATCTCGTAAGCACCACTATTTAACAATTGGTTTCTTACATTTTAATCTCAATATTTAATGCCCGTCGTTTAATGTAACCGAAGTCTCCTAGCTAAACATATACCGAAATAATTATTGTATTGACGGAGCCTTTTTGTGAGACCAACTCTAGATCACTTCATCAACAGGGAAGTCAAATGGACCTTTTTACGTTGCAACTCTTTGTAACTGTGACTCCAAGGACCAAAGTGGATGCGGTAAATGAACATGGCCTCTTCCAAATGCCTCACCAGCTCGTCTCGCAGCTCTTGGTTTTTGCTTGAAGCCAGCTCCATTAAAACATCCGTGAATTTTTGTAATTCGTTTGCCATCTCAATGCTGTACTTACCATACCGCTGCTCAACAGCAGTAAGAGAGATTCGTAACATCTTTTCGCATTCTTCATACTTTCCTGTAAGCATCCAATTGTTTCTTGATGTGATTATTTAAGGCTTAAAATTTTAAATTATTACCTATGAAAGCATAACACTGGGCTAACTTATCGGCGCTCTTTCCTAAATCTGGATGTCCTTTGAACAATGCTTTGTTTCGCAATTGGACACATTTAGTTAACAGTTTGATGGCTTCCATTATGTCACCCTGATCCATCGCTTCTGTTCCTTTATAACCAAACTCTCATTTGCATTAATTTTCTAGAAGAAACTTTTGCAAGATACCTACCTCTAGCATCCAGCGATACTGCTTCTAAATCCGCCTTCAGTTGAGTGAAATAGCTTTGATGCGTTCTGCATGATCTACACAGGGTCATCTGATACTGTGCAGAGGGCTGACTTCCGTTCGGGTTGACAAGAGATCCGCTGCAAGATGGACATGCGAATGAATATATCACGTCCTAATAATGGAAAAACGAATAAAAAATCAAAAAATAAATGTCTCTAGACGCATCGATACTTGAAAATCCTCAGTATTTGCATCACGGCAATGTTCACAGGTACAAACAAAGGAATACTGTGATTCCAGAAGTTCAAGCCTCTCAGTCCTTCTCATTCGACGATAGTGCGGCCCGTAGCAGTTGAACACTTCTTCCCCTTGTCGAACTTCCCGGATGGCACGGACTATCAGTGTACTGCCTTGGAAACTAGAAGCGAATCGGTTTTTAATTGCAGTGACGAGACATTGAGGTGGAATTAGAAAACCTGTTGATGACGGTAGGATCGCAACTGTGATTCATCAAACTGGCGGAAGGATAAATAGCTGTCGCGATTCTCTCTTGCCTTTCATTGGTCTCATCTAAAGCGCACAGTTCGGTAATGGCGTGAGCATTGCTAACCATTTGGCAGACGTGCACCAAAATCAGCCCGCCAACTAAATAACGAGCTTCCTGAGAAGCAAACTGGAAAAACTTAGTATGTTGCTCCAGCAGTAACGTTAAAAAGGCGGCAGTCTAAAATGAGCCAAATTTACCTTGTAAGTGAAATATATTTAGTAGTAAAAAATAGTAAATCACCAAGGCGTATTGATAAAGCTCATCAGGTGCCATTCGTTCAGTATGCGAGACCAGATGGAACATGACCTGATAACTTTTTGTGTCATAGGTGCTTTCGATACCGGGAACTTTCTTCACACTTTCCGCATCTTTAAGAAAACCTAATACTGTTTCTAGCCCATACGAAACAACTATCCTCGCTCCCAGGTGTGCAATACCGACGGAATTTAATATGGATTCAAGTCCGCATTCAAAGGTATGGTAGCAAGACGATTCCTGACGGCAGGCATTGCTACAAAACCAGATTTTGCCACAAGACAAACAACTGTAAAGGAAAAAATTAAGAGAATTAGACTAAACCCAGAGAAAGTTGCATTACAGGTAAATACGGGTATCGCTTTAGTGGCATCTCACGGGTGCAATGATGGCAACGCGCAGTCTGGAAGTCTGACAGAACCACCAGGGCATTAGGCTGTTCCACAAAAAGAGTTTCCCCTGCCATAATATCTCTGTTTGCTACAACATAACGACCTTTCTCCATGGAGTGCCTGCTTACTCATATTCTATATCTAATCTCATGATAAAACTGTAAAAGAAGTCCCACCTGATGTCTAGGGCAGCACTAGCTCCTTTAAAAGACAGATTCTCTCCACAGAAAGGTATGATCCTATCACCAAACCCCAAGTCTCTATCTTGAATATTTTCATTGTCTTGGTGATCCATCATCACTACTTTAATGTCTGATTTGATTTTATCTAGAATAGAAGGAAATTTAAGAAGTAAAATTTACTATGAAAATTAGGTAAGTACTTTTCTCCGAAACTTGTAAATGCATCAATGCTGCTTCTAACTCTTCTAGTGTTGTCTGGCAATCTTCCATAAGGCCCAATTTTCGCAAGCATTTAATTTTTCTTGTAAGGATTTTAGGCAGCAGATGATTAGGATAATTCTTCATTAGTGCCATACCAATGTCATGTAGGCAATCTTCAAATAGATTCAATTGGAATAGTGCTGCAGAACGATTTGCATGCGCCAAGCTGCATTCAACTTCATTTTCCACAGGGCAACTGAGAATGCTCTGTGAGTACAATTCTATGCAGGTTGCATAATCTTTTAAAGAAAACTGTCTGTTTCCTGTTTCTCTAAAACAAATGGCAGCTTCTAGACTTCTTTGATGTTTCACCTGATGATTCATCCATTTGAGCAGAACAACTCTAATTAAACAGGAAAAAAATTCATTAGTTCAGCAGGCATTGATATACATCGAAAAACGTCGTATACCGTAATTCCTCATCTTCGAGAAGAATTTTAATTCTCTCAGCATTATTGTTTCTAGTCTGATGAATTTTACTGACTTTCCCTTGTCTTACTCCAGTTTCCGTGAAGGAATCTAATAGTTCTTGCCAGTTGCTTAGCTCGCGAGACATTTCTCTCCCCAGTGTAAATCATAACAAACCTTTTTGTACACCATCTAGGGAGCAATGGCGGCAGCGTACAACGCCGAGAGAAAAATCAAAAGCTTTGATCCTTTTTTTTTCCCTTCATCTTCTTTCACAAAAGCACAAAATAACTGTGTGTATAAGAAGGTCTTTGCCACTAAAGCATTATGTGGCATCTTGGCCATATTTTAGCTCACCCGAGTGAAAAATAAAAGAAAGCAATATCCACTGATTGCTGATGGAGTGAGTCGTAATAGCAATCTAGTGATGATCTGCTCGAGACGTCCAACCGCCAGAGGAAAGGGACGCGTAACTGTTTAGGACAACTAAAGAAAATATAATACACATATATTCTTAGGCACAGTTAAAGGATGATATCCGATATATCCCCAGACGCAAACAAAGCATCACATTTATGAGCTTGTTTTATTGTGCGCCCCGTTTTTAGAGGAAAATTATCAACAAGTAATGATGTGTCATTGAAATACAAGAATGAAAGTAAAAACTTTAATTGGAAACGTAACGTAAGTAACGTTTTAATTGAAAATTTATTTGTGTGAAAGAACGTAAGCTTACGCGAAATTACCCGTTATTTTGTTATCTTTAATACACAGTACATTGAATTAATTACAAATTTAGTTTTTTATTTTAATATTGAAAATTTTAATACCGATACGAAGGGTACTGTTATGGGATCCGGATAGATAATGGGTATCGTAGTGCAAGTTCGTAAATACCAGTTGCTGTTTACCCTGACCGATCCACCTTTTCAAATGGTACACTTACCAAACGGTCCGCATTTTACATCGAAATCCGCGAAAAGTTTGTGAAAAATTGTGAGCTAGTCCGCAGATAACAGTCCGCAGTTTATGGTGTCCGCGTCCACACTTTATTCTGTCTCTTTAAGCAGTCTATAGTTCAGTAGCACCCGTTTTTCCTAGCGTTCAAATTCATAGTTTTATTTAAAATTAGAGTGCGTGATAGTTTTTAGGTTGCACTTCGTTTGTGGCATCCCTACAAATGAAAGATCACAGCAAGTCCTCTGTTGCCCAAGGTAAAATTTGTGATTTAAGTTAATCATTTGAATAACTAACAAACTCTTTAAGATACCCATTCTCATTCAATTGGAGCTGCATTGACCTTCATAGTCATACTTTTGGGAATTGGTGTACCAGTATGGTGGAATACAACAACAGTACAACGTGCTTCTCTACCTTTGGAAGAACTGTCTAGCATGGCAAAGTTGTCTGAAAATGAACAAACATTTCATATTGAATTCAAAACCATGGAAGATGCTTCAGTGTTGGTGGAAAACCTACAAAATGAATTGGCCGAATCCCAGGAGCTTTGTGAGTTATTTGGAACATCATTGAGCATTAATGGTGTTACCTACAAGCTAACAGTGATCATAATCATTTAGCGAGTTATAATTTCAGCATTGTTCCTTATCATCTGAATCCAAAAGAGGTCGACATACTGCTATCACAAAATTCAATTGATGCCATTGACATTAGCTTCGAAGAACTATCAGGAAACCATCTGCTAGATGGTTTATCCATTGTTCAAGTACCATCACATTATTTACCATCTGGAAAAATCTATGTAGGAAGGCACAATTTCCTGTACATTTCAAAAGAAACAAGTATACTTATCTTGATATATTGTACAACAAAGATGTATCATCAAGAAATCAAAATTTTTAAACCAGATTTAAAATCACTTTGCAGCATTTTTGCTTCAATCTTGTCAACTTACAATCATCATGAAAATTCAATGGCAAATCTTCCCATTTCTAACCAATATAATGTTCTTCTAACTTTTGCAATGTCCAACCCAACTATGGTACATCCTAGTCTAGTTTCCATATTTGATGGTATACATGTTTTAAAATGGTTTTTAGATAATTTTCTATGCTTGTAGAAATTACCAGTTAATCCATTAATGATCCTTAGAAAACTTTGCTGCATTTTCAAAGAAGTTCCGCCATGTTTCTGACCTTTCAATATCATCCCAAGTTGTTTACATTGGAAATGGACACATTGGAGCAGATTACAGTGCTGATAACAATGCTTTCATCCTTAATGAAGAGAAAATTGTCTCCCTCATCAATGTACTGGAGCCCCGATTAGGTATCGTTAATTTATAAAATGCCCTACTCACTTTGTAACAAATTGTTTCACTCAACCCAGGAAACCAGTTGTCATCGGATCCCACTTTCCACTGGGTACTTTATGTTCCTCATGAAGAACAGTCTCCCATGTACATCTTCAAAGGCTCATCGCCTGTCACAACGAACTCAGTTCTTAGTCCACGCTGGAACGGAGGAGGTTTACAAATTGTCAACGGAATAGAAAATTCTTTTGCAGGACTTGCCCTTTGTCAACTAAGAAATGCACTCGGTATTTTCTCCCTGCAGGTGATTGTGCCTTTGCAATATTAACGTTGTCGACCTTTTTTAAACTTTGACGAATTTTCATTTATTTTCCAAAAAAGAATATCGAGAATTCTTACATGTCCTTGGATTACGATGAATCTGGTGTTCACGACTGGGAATTGTATTTGTTGACAAGACGCCGTACGATACAATTTTTAAATCAAGCTACCATTACTCTCAAAGTAAAAACAGATTACTTTATTTTCTAATGATGCCTGTATTTTTCAATATTTATAGTTCTTTCAAACGTTGTAGTCTCTGTCACCGTTATTAGAACAAATCGGCAATATCGTTGTCAGTGAAGAAATAAGAGACTTGGTTGTCACTTCCGTCAAAATGGTTGATGCCGCCAGAAGAGCAATTCAAAACGGCGATTTCCAACAGGCGTACCGAGACGCTAAAGTAGCTAATATGTGTGCGGAAAAGGCTTTCTTTGATCCTTCGCTTTTGGCCTTGTTATACTTCCCCGAAGATCAGAAGTATGGATTCTTTTGTATAATTTGTTTTAAATTTGGTCTAATTTTTTTATTGAAACCTTTGGTCTGCTTTCTAGGTATGCAATTTATATTCCCCTATTTCTTCCGATAGGCATTCCAGTTCTCCTGTCGTTGCGATCGGTCTACATGCATTTCCTGAAACGTTAAAGTATTGTGTCCTGATTCCTTAGTCTTTTAAAAAGAAATGTGTTGTGGCAAACAGGATTAAATGCCGAAACATCCCCATCCTTTTATATTTTTATTGTATTTTATTTTGGATTTTAAAATCTGGCGTTTAAATTCACCTGTGCACACATTCTAACTAAATCAGATCTTTTCAGAGATAGGCATTATAGTTGCGCTTAGTTAGATTTGCCCGATAGCCTTAAGTGGTGTTTTGTGATTCCTGTTTTGGTTTTCGGTGGCATTGGTTCAGTATTTTCAATGGAACAGAAAGGGGTTTTAGAGAGCAAAATTCTTTCTTAAATTATTGTTATCAGAACTACGTTTTTCTATAGAAAGGTTACAACAGATTTGCATTGAAAGGCAAGGTTTTTTCACGATTTATTGTTAGAATTCACACATGAAAAATTAGCAGAATTAATGTAGTTCTATTCTAGATCGGTATTAAAAATTTTAAATATTAACAGTTAGGATACTGATCCTGTTGAAAACATTTTAACTCTGTTAACTTGTCCGTTTGAACTTCAATCCCAATCTGATTTCCATCAGGATCGACGCAGAAACATACCCCTCCGCGGCATTGGATTGGTCGATAATTACCATTGGTACAGCAATACGGTTTGGCTACATTCTGGTTGGTTAGCCAATACCGTGTTCTTGCACATTCTATTGAAAGAAGCCAAAATTTAAAGAAATTTACTTTCCTCACTTTTGATTACTGCTGTTACTAATACTGACTGCAGTTCATGGAGTTGGCAGTCGCTGGTTCTTTCTCGATTTCAAAATGTTCAATCTTTTCTCCATAAGGATCTGCGCAGTACAATCTGAAACAAAATGTTCTTCGTTAAGATAAGTGGCATAATGGATTTCGATTATTCATTAAAATTCGAACCAGTTCTACGCCGTCGTAAACATTGTGCACTTTAAAAATGTATCCATGAAAAACGCTGCAGTTTCTACAGCTTTTACTTCTTAAGAATGAGATATATGGTAAGCTAACTAACATACGTGGACTTGGTTTGAATAACGGGCTGGTAGAATCCATCAGGTGAGCAATCTAGCTGTTCTGTTCCAATCAATATAATATTTTGACGGTTGTAGCTTTTGGTTAACATTTTAGCCTTTATCCTTTCCAATTCGCAAGGCCGGTAATAGTTTGGTGTGTGCAGATCGGTTTTATCTTTTTGGAGCTTAGTAAATTACAAATCATCTAAAATAAAGTATCGGTATAAATAGTTACAGCAAGGAAGCTCCGTAATAGCTGTAATGGGTTGAATAGAGGACGTCAGAGTCTGGTTGGCAGAGTCAATACAAAAGCAGGCTTGATTTACACACTGCAGCCGGTCATAGTTTCCGTTTGGTAAGCAGTGAGGGAACTGTACGGTACGAAGCGAGTCCTGCTGCGCTGCCGACTGATATGCCCGCGAACATTCTAAATGAATTATTTTTCTTTGTTTTAAATTTGATTTCCGCTATTGGAAAATGAAATTTCTTGAAACATACCGCAGTTCATTGCTACGTCACTGGTCGCGTAACTCGGCGGAGATTCACCAAAAATTCGGTTGTTCTCCACGTCGACGCAGTAACAGCTAGAAAATTATCACAGTGCAGTTTTTAGGAGAAACGGAAAACATCCAGTAGCAAAATATAATATTTTTGTTATACCTGCTGCCTGGCTGACACTTTCTTGCAATGAAATCTCCGTTGTCGTCACACCTGGGGCGTGTTTCATACATGCCCAGGGAACCGCTTGATTTTCGATCGTCATAATCCATCTGGGCTTTGAAGCAAGACGTCTCCACTGAATTCAAAATAATGCACTTTCGTTATGACACATGCAATACGTATTAAGTTCCGAGACCTTTGCTTTAAAAAAAACCCACGTTTTACGCATTTATACTCCGATCCTGGGGTCTGGATTGCGCAGGTTAGACCTGGTCCACATTCTCGGTTATTCATATTGACACCGCAAGCTTCGTTTTCTCCTATAAGAACAAATTAAGGTTATTATAACTTATACCGTTCCAGGTTCGTACGTAAATGTTCGAAATCGTTAAATGTAAACAGAAAAATGCAGAGTCTTAGGAAACACACATGGCATAGTACATATGATAAGGAGGGTGGGGACGAGAAAGGAAAAAAAAATACAAAATCTTTTGTACTTTCTCAACAGTTTACAAGCAAGCCAGTATCTAATACGGTTATTAAAACCAATTCAGTGAGCCAATATTCGTTACCAATGTAAAAAATGCACAGCTTGCAACATCCACAGGGGCTACTTGGATCGGCCATCACTTTACCAAAACTGCAGTCAACACTTGCGCAATTGACTGAATCGCAGCTCCCTTCCTTACAATTTGCATCACCAAGGGGAGGAACTGCAGCATGACTGCTAGCAATGAGAGAACAGGTAGCAATTAGCACGATCAAAAGGGTGGTACTCCATACTTTAACTTCTATCATGTTCGAATGGAAGTTGTGAGCAACCAATACAAAACCATAGACTGCTATGCTGTTGCCGTTTGTCACTTAGGGTGATATTGCTTTGGTATGAAACCAACTGATAAGCAACGTTTCACGTAACACAAGCTTTGATAAGACTTTTAAAATGGCTTCGCCAGCTGATTCACGTCCGTGTTGGGCAATGAAAGGTTTTACGTTGGTGCCTTTGAAAATCACCTTTCAAATGCCTAAGACAAATCCGAAAATCTCCGCACATTTTCTAAAGATGGTACTATTACGATCTGCAAATTTTCACAAAAAGTGCAGACTTCCAGGGTCTAAATTCTATCATATCATGTGGGTCCACCAGCCCCTTGGTGGTGTTATCTGGTGGAAAAAGAACTAAAGGTCCACTTAATAATTACAAGTTTTCACTGTGTATTTCACAAGTTAGGATTTTCTCGATTTTTTTTTTCGGTTTGCAGTCTACGCTGCACAGCAGAAGAAACACAACGATGAACTAGGTTGCTGTCTGCAACGTAAATTGAATTGCACGCATAACAGCAGACGGTAACAACAGAAATATTCAGTGCAAAAACGTTATCCAGTAGACCAAGTTGAGAATGATGAATGCAATTGGGAAAAAGAGACGCGACCAATGGTCAATAAATAACGCCACTTCGCGGCCGTTACAAAAGGTAACGTACTGAGGCCCAGGCGGTGGCGGCGGCGGTCCTCGAGCCGGACTTGACGGTTTCCCTCTCAAGCGAAGAGATGAGTTAGTTCCGTTGTAACCTGAAGGCTGTACCAAAGAAAGGTCATAAAACAACGATTGAACTATACGCTAACTAGCAATTTTGATGCAGTATTGCGATTAGCAAATTTTTTTATTTATCGATTTTTTCGCAAAAGCAAGCTGATCACGTGCGACATCGTTTGAGCCAAGCAAAAAAGGGCGGTTCAAGGTGAGCGGTCATAGCGGCGGCGGTATTACTACACACTGTCCGGCACGAACCGGAAAAACTAAGCAAAACTATAATTGAATAAGGGAAGATTTACGGTGGAATGAAACGCTGTAGCTTGAGTCACGCGTAGCTAGGTAACGTGAACAAAAGCTAAGTCAGCTGATTCCACTTACTCGATGGATGGACAAGTCTTCTTCGGAGTATCCCTTCATCGGCTTGGTTGCCACTATAGCGACAGGAGCTTAAAATGTAAGATTGAGTAGAGGAAAATGTAAAGGATCGCATTACCTGGCCCCATGAAACTGTTAACGACGGCAAATTCCATTAGAGACATGAAGACAAAAACAGTGCAGGAAGACATCCAAACATCAATCGCTTTAACGTATGAAACAGGTGGAAGAGATCTTTGGGACTGCGTGCTCTGTGTGGCTGTTGAAAATATTTCATATCAGTCACTTCTAAAATGAACTGATCACTCTTCAGATGAATGCGTTTCCATTCTGAATCGTAACCGGCTTAGTAAGAGAATGTCATTTATAAACTTACACAGAGTCAGCAATGAAGTAACGCCTAAAGTAGCTCTGGCCGGGATGGCCTCGGGTTTGATCCAGAATGATATCCAAGACATAACGACAATTAGTCCTGATGGAATGTAGGTGTGAAACAGATGATATCCCAAACGGCGGCGAAGGTTGAATACTATAGCCAGACAAGTGAAATTGCCTATTTGGAAGACAAATCAAACACTATTCTGCAGATACTACTGTAAACTTATGATTCCTCTAAGCTGGCGACATCACAAAGCAGATGGACTTTACGAATGCATATCGGTAAATCGGAACCGGCACATTAAATATCTACGAGTTGATAAAAACTATTGTGTTTGTCGTTTGAATTTACCGGTGGAGTACTCGAGCGTGCAGTCTTCCGTGGTGTTCTTTGCAATATCTAGTTGAGGCAGTTCGATATCAGGATTGGTAACTAGAGGATCCGTGAAGTTCCATTTGAATACTAGATCGTGGGTGGTATGAGACACTTGCAGAAAAAGGTGTAGATGTATTATTTAGAAAGCAGATGCTATAACTAGAAAAGGTAAACAGTAGCTCACGGCTTTCGATCTGCATTGAACAAACTTGCGTGTCATGCGGATAATTTTCAAATTTCATAGCGCAGGATAAGACTAGCGTCAACCTTTCCGGAAAAAACATGTTGTTATTAACAAGAAATGCTTAAAGTAACGGCAACATTGCGTTAAATTCGATAAAAAACGAGGGGTCGGTGACGAATTTGAATTTCGTACACCTTGTCATGAATCATTTTGAATCAAAGCCACAGGTTATGTAAATCTTAAGCCCGAATAAGAATCTCTGTTCAAAATCTATTTTGAATAAACGGCAAATTTTAGACTTTCGTAGACTCTGCCAGGGCGTTGCCAACCTCTTAGACAAAAAGTACTTTATTCTAATGGTTTTGTCAACATTTTCAGCTTGTTGTGAACGTTAGTCTAATTTTTGCTAACAGAAGTGTAGGAAACGGAAATAAATAAGTACTTTCAAGATATTTCAAAAAGCCGCTACAAGAAATCGTCATTAAACTGCGCAGCTCGTTCCGTCTTTACAGAATCGACGGAATTCTTTATAAACTAAGTCTAAAAATTAAGAAAGATTTATATTACTTGGCCATGTAGATTAGAGTCTTGTCATGATACAGCCAGAGGTAGTGGTTTGGTACACTCATCTCGTGAAATGTAACTTTTTTGGCGTTTTTGAAGAAGCAATCAGGTCGCCAAATGTTTTGGAGCCATCCGACATCAAGGATACTAACAAAAAACAAAAAAGGAACAATTTTATGCACTTTCATATGCAGATAAATTTCACTATGAATAGCAATCATTATCCATTCGGAACTTCATAACGCGAAGAGCACAAATCTTGATTTTACAATTATTGCACGAAGTTAACCATTGCTTTGCAATTTTCTATTTGTTGTTACCGGTATTCTTCTGTCATATCCTCTGGTAGCCGAAGACGATGATCTCTCCAACTCTGTGCGAGGAAAATGTCTGCCACGTATGTCTGTTGAAGAGGAAAAACAAAACACACAATCCGTCAAATGCAAGTTGTTGCTTAAGTAATGCCTAAAGCATGATGTTAGACATAATTAAATAATATGTCATGAAATGCTTGCCCGACCATAGATTCTTCGTTGATCGTGTCGATGGATAAGACGGTGACGTGAAAATAAACCTTGTAATGTATTGGTTAGATATTGAACATCATTCAACGACAGCGTAGAAAACTTACTATTGTGGGTTGGCCGAAAAACTTTGGGGCTCTGTTTTTGTCGTATGATTTGGAATTTTTTGGTAGAATGTCTCCCAAGACCAAGCTCGTTTCTTCCCTTCATTATTGATTGAGGGTCAAATCGTGTTTAAAACATTTTATTTGAGGAACAATTAAAGAGTAAAGTGAACCTGTGATAGCCACCCATAGGCTTCAGAAGCAACGCTCTTACATCGACGATCCGTGAACCAGGACCCAATCCAAGTTGTTGGCACCATCTTCCAAAGCCACAACGAAATAGTAAAAATGAACTGAATAGCCATCATTTTATAAACTATACACATGCGAAAATGAATACTTACGCATTAGCTTGGGACGACGCATCGTCTAAGGAATGCTTCACATCAGACGAGATGTTGTTGTCGGCTTCTTCTTGTTCAATCTGATTTATTTGCAAGACCGATTCTAGGATGATTGAGGCGAAATCGGCACAAGGTGTCAGCCTCTGATTACAAAGTTCCGACAACCAATACTTGACGTCGTAAGTTAGAGTGAGGTGGGTGTCGTTGAAATCGGATCCGTCTTGATGGAACTTGCTGTAAATCATCGTGTCACTGAAACCGTTACGAAGCGCAGTGACAGAGGCTTGCAGAACTTCGATAACGTCTTCTTTTGTCCAATTGGCATAATGCTCTAGGTTGAAGAGCAAAACAATGCTGGAGGCTTTCGCGTTCTTGTCTTTAACCGTCATTTGCTCGAAAAGGGCGTTGAGAAGCATCTGAATATCGTCGACGCCACTGATTTCCACCCTTTCCACAGGTGTACAGATCTGTAAAAAGTCCCGTACCGTCTGATTATAATGAGCTTCGATCATTAAGATGGAAGACGGAAAATTATTCCGCTCCGATGTGCAGTTAGGATCCTTGCTCTTCCCTGGGCCTTGGCACCGGTGGGGATAAATGGGTGCTGAAGTTACTGTGGCCAATTCTTCTTTTATTTCATTTCTAGATTTTGTGTCGTCGTAGCCGCCCACTGAACTCTGGGAAGACGTGCTACCAGGTCCTTCTATATTGTCCGTCGAAACCCCCCGATAGTCTTCTGTTTCAGTTTCAAATGCCGACTGGTCTTGGAGAAAAGTATGATGGCGGTCGGCCTTACGTCGGTGGTGACGAATTGGATTCTTTTTCTTTTTGTCTGATGACAGATGGCCACCACTTCTGAACAGCTCATTTCGGTCTAGCATTTGTTCTACGTCTTTTCGTGCTCCTTTCTTATGTATACCCGTTACAGAAAAGAGATCCATTGCTAAATCTGGATCCCTGATTGGAATGATTGATGGCTGCTGAAAGGGGCTCGAAGAGCCGAACCGCTGCGAGTGTTTAGACACGTCAGGCCAACGTTTACCTTTTCTGGTAAGAAGAGATATCGTAGGCACCCTGTTCGAATACAAATATATTACAAAAACCAAATAAAAAGTGAATAAACTAATCAAATGGTAGCAACATCATGTGAAAAATGCTGGTATTGGTTATTATCGTTACCCATTTGTTTGTTTGTTTTGTTTCTTACATTTTTTTTTGTATTAACGCAAATCGTTGGCATGCCGCAATTCATACGGGTACATATTTTTGCGTTGATACTAGCGTAAATAAAAATATCCACGTAATACATAATAAATAAAAAAAAATTTCTAGAATGACTTAATTTACCTTAGTTAATCATACTGAATGATACATGGTATTTTGTATTTGAATGTAACTAGGTATTTTTATGCAAGTTCTTCTTCAACGAAGGCAGTCAACGTAAGACAAAAGCCTAACAAAAGCTTAGGGATAAACTGACGGACTATGTCCTTTTACAACCATCTCAACAGTAGCTTTTCCTGTTACCAATCATACATACCAGACCGTCAGTTTGAAAAAACAGTAAAATGGAAAGCCATTCTTCTTTCCTTGCAAAAGGAAATCCCATTTAAAATGGGAAAAAGCGAAATTTCCGAGATCAAACAACCCATTGAACGACAAATGTCAGCTAATGGGTTAACTCCTTGAACAATAGCTCAAGCAATTTCGAGTATTGTTCAATGAGTTACCTTAAAACTAGTTCATAAAAACACAATATTTTGCCCAAATAAAAGTAGATTGGCAAAATGCTCAAGCGCTCAATTACACGAAAGTAATTGATAAGGAAGCGTGAAAAATTACTCACTCATGTCCACTGCCTGCAACGAAGACGGTCAGAACTAGCAGAGCTGCTTGAATTATCCACATGATCGGTGCTAGCTATTAATAAAAGCAACGCGGTCGAATCCCATCTAGCCTCTAGCGCACGGCTTACACAACTGCAGAAGATTTTCGTTACACGACGTTGCGATAAGGAAGCCCAGCTAGTGAGTGTCTACCTACCGCTTCTGGCCCTGGATTCTCTAAAAAGAGGTACGGTGCTCATAATCAAATTAAGAAGAACGGTTTCCTTGTTTTGCCTACCCTTGATATAAGTAGCAAGAAAAACGGCAAAACTGAGCTGGCCCCTTTCCGAAGACGTTGAGATAGGGATAATTTTTTTGTTTTGTTTTTTACATTTTTTTTTCCCTTTCTTATAAACTGCTAAAGGACGAACCGTAGGTTGAGACCTCGTATTGATTTCATTCGGTATAAGCACAACGCTATCCACGTCAGATTTACAAGAAAGGGCGACAAAGTACCTACCTATTGTAGAGTTAAAAACCATTGTGGCACAGACACGTACCCCGTTGAACTGAAGATGTCGCAAAAAACCACTTTCCGTTTAGTTCTGTAGTCAAACTATCATTAGCGGGCGCGCTTACACACAAAATAATGTTAAAAAGGGGTAAAGACGTTTGTTGTTGTTGTTTCATGTTGTTGTAATGTTTTTGAAAGGCGATCGAAGTTAACGAAAAAGATCAGCAGATTCTGTTGCGGATTTTGAATGAGTGCGCATGTTAAACGCCATCACGTTATTTCTTCGCAGTAAAGATTTCGTTCTGATAGCACTGTCGTATACGTCAGCTGCGGTTTAACTGTGCCGATTTGTAACCTTCAAGCGCCAACAAGCAATAAGCGTTAGCCACCAAATATTAGTTACACGAAGTAATAATTGAATTAGAGACAACGAATAAAACAGAAAAGGAATTTAAAAAAAAGAGAAGCCTTCATTAAATTCTTCCATAATGATATGGCTAGAAATGGCGACATTTAGACTGAGTTTGACCTTGCTTGATATACTGTATATATATATATTTCATACATGTAATATGTGTATAGACTACTAGGGACCTTGCTGACTCAATGATCAGGCGTATGCCTTTTCAAAAGATATCGCGTATCCATCTGTTTGGCAGAGTGAAAGGTTGCGAAAAAAAACCGCAAAAAAGGAACTGTAACTGAGGATCCTCGTACCCGCAACTTGATATTTAGCTAACCCTGCTGTTTTACTATGGCAACTCAGAACACTCGTTGCATGGCAAGAAATTGCAAACGCTGTAAGCATGGCGCAGAAATCGGAAGAAAAAACAAACATAATAATAATATAAACCCACAAAAAACACCACAAAAATCAAAAACGAAAATAGCGCACAAACAAACAAACAAACCGACGAAAAACATCGACGGTCTTCCCAACTGGGCAAACACATGTATTTAGAACAAGTACAAAATTAAGTATTTTCAATTTTTTTTTCTTTACGTCAGTGCCTAGTCCTTTTCTTTGCAGTAAACCAGAGAAACCTATCAGTTACTAAATCATCGTCGAAGGTGCCTCATTTCTGCCCAATGGGTGAAATGCGAAAAGAAACAGTGCATGTAAGAAACCGGAAAATAGTTTCGATTGGTCTTATTATGAAAAAAAAGGACAGGAAAATAATAATAATAATAATAATAAAGGAAAGCCAACAAGTCAGAAATTGATGGTCATATGAGAAAATGTACAAAGCAGAGAGCTACAGAAATGATCGGTATGTCTTCAAATTGTTTCACAAGTTTGTTTCACAAGTTGATGTTAACGTCTTCCAGGTAAGTGATCCAATAGAAAGTGTTGAAGATAAGGTAGGCGAACGGAAAAAAGAATCGAGACCATTTGTCTATAACTAGAGCCACCTAAGTCAACGAGAAATATTGGTAAGGCTTAATGAAGTCTTCATATGCGCAGCACTATGGCTCACCTCACGACCGTAGCAAGAAGTGACGTATTTAGGAGTTGTTCTCCGATCTGCCGTATTAGGCGATTTCGCCCGGAAACGTAATAGGCCGTTGTTGTGCCCTGGCTAGAAAATCAAGATTAATGGAAAGATTTAGTTAATCTACGACTGAACAACTATACTGTAAAACTCTTTAGGTTTCTCAGGATTAATAAAAATAAATAAATAAATACAAGTATAGACATTTAGCCCACCAAATCAAGAGCACTGGAATGAAGTTCTTCGTCAGATAAGACTTTGGGCTTTGCCGGAGTCCCAGTTCCCATGAAGTGGTTGCACACCTATCAAACGTGACGAGTTATTAGGTTCGAAAATTCGGTACGCGTTGCACTAATTCATAAAAAAAGTTGTTAAAAATCTTACGGCAAACTGCATGAGAGACATAAACACGAAGAGAGTGCACGATGACATCCAGACGTCGATAGCTTTAACATAAGAAACGGGGGGCAGAGACCTTTGTGACTGTGTACTTTGAGTAGCTAAAGTAAAAAACAGAAAATTGATCGTTGATACAATATTTGAACTTGAACAGCGTGAACTACCGAGCGTGAGTAACGATGTAACTCCTAAGGTAACCCTAGCCGGAATTGCTTCCGGTTTGATCCAGAATGAAATCCAGGACATGACTACGATTAACCCTGACGGGATGTACGTGTGAAATAAGTGATAGCCCAGTCGACGTCGCAGATTGAATACCACGGCCAAGCAAGTAAAATTTCCTTCACGGTTGATATCCGTACGAGTAAAAGGAGGACAAAAAAATGGTGGAGGGGAGATGAAAAACAAAAATCATTTAACCAAACAGAAAAAAAAAATGCCAAGTTCCCAACAAATTGCGTACCAGTTGAATATTCCAACGTACAGTCTTCTGTAAAATTTTTTGCAATATCTAATTGAGGGAGCTCGATATCTGGATTTGTCACCAGTGGATCAGTTAAGTTCCATTTGAACACCAAATCGAACGTCGTATGAGAAACTAGTCAAACAGAAAATGAATGAGTTCGCATGTGAAGTGAATCAATGTAAAGATGCAAAAATCTTACGGCTCTCGATTTGCATGGAACAGATTTGTGTATCATGCGGATAGGATTCAAACTTCATGGCGCAAGACAATACCAAGGTCAACCTTGCAGGTAACATGCGATAATGGTAAAAAAAATGTTTTAAATCTTATTAATTTATTCAGCATTTGAATGCTGTGTGTCTGTACACTAAAATCTTGATTCCAAGAAAGTAGTAGAAAACAACGATGTCTCAAAATGCGAGAGGCTCAAAC
The DNA here is from genome assembly GCF_022539665.2 of Daphnia carinata. Lineage (NCBI taxonomy): Eukaryota > Metazoa > Arthropoda > Branchiopoda > Diplostraca > Daphniidae > Daphnia > Daphnia carinata. The sequence goes on along the minus strand of NC_081336.1, from coordinate 4,812,190 downwards.
TTACTTTGCCATGTAGATCAACGTTTTATCGTGGTAAAGCCACAGATAGTGATTTGGGACACTCATCTCGTGAAAGGTAACTTGTTTGGCGTTTTTGAAAAAAACATCTGGACGCCAGATGTTATGGAGCCAACCGACATCAAGAATGCTATTGCCGTTAAAAATAAAAACGTTTTTTAACTGCCTGAAGTAATTCGCAAAAAAAAACAAAAGTTAACGGAAACTCCGCTAATCGCGAATTGTAAAAAACTTGATGGCACGCGATTTGGCACTACCGTTCCATGGAAAAATCCAACCCGTAGTGATTTTTCTCCTTACCGGTATTCTGATGTCATGTTTTCCGGTAAACGTAAGCGATGATCCCTCCAACTTTGTGCCAGAAAAATATCTGCGACGTATGTCTGCAATCGAATCACAAAACAAAATTATGTTCTCCACATGAATACGTTCCAGCAAGGATACCATTGATTCTTCATTGATGGTGTCTATTGAGAGGACTGTTACGTGAAAATACACCTTATGGAAATTATAAAATTTATAAGTTTTTGTTTTTCAGAAACAAATTTTAATGCTTACGACGGTTGGCTGTCCGGAATATTTCGGAGGTCGATTTTTATCATAAGTTTTGGTATCCTTGGGTAAGATATCCGGAAGTACCAAACTCGTTTCATCCCTCGAAATTGAAAAAATATATATATCAATAGATCAATCAATAAATTAAGAAAATGTAGAAGCTGCAATCTTAGAGTATTTATACCGTATATTTTTAAAATTAAGTATAACACGCCAAAAACAGTATTCCTGAAACAAGGTTTCAAGGGGAGGAGGGGTTGGGTGGGTGGTTGGTAAGAGGTGAAGACCGAATGAACTCTGTCGGTAACCGATTTTTTTTTACACGTGCCAGGCTAAAATTATTTTTAAGAATTGGTAAATAATTGATTATTTTCAATCAATATACGGTTCTGTTGTACTACTACAAAAAGTTCAAATGCTCTGTTCAACGGCATCGACATTCATCCGAGAGGCCCATAGCGGAAGGCAGACATTGATCATTAGAACTGCAGCAAAGTCTTAAAAATAAATCCACAAAAAAACTTAAATGGAAAAAAATCGTCTTGACGAAGGAGCCAAAGAACAATGTGCACTGGGTTAAATTGTCATATTTAAATACACTTTTTCCAATAGTTAAGTAAATACAAGCAGGTAAAAAACGTTTTGTCTGTAAGAGAAAATCGATCGTCGTGGCTGTTAAATGTGCCTGACAGACTCTGCTGTGTAGCAGTGTACAAATCAGTGGTGCTGCAATAATAGGTAAATGGCGAAACAGAACTTACTCGGCTTGGTTCCCAGCAAAAAGTGTGATGAAGACGAGAAGAACGATTTGGAACCATATGATAGTCCACATCGTTTCCGTTTACGTCTATGATTAAGTATCGTTCCTCATACAGGATGTTTAAGCCGAACAGACTGGCGAACAGACTGAGTTTCGACCTAACTTTCAATTGAAACGGAGCGCAAAGCAACGATACGACGTATCAGAGAATAACGATGAAACCCTAGCGTGGGGATTGGGGGAGTGGAGGGTTACTTGCCTTGCCTTTAAGCACACCTCCACTAATTGAATTAGCTCCTAGTTCTGCTTATTCACTCGCTTTCCTCTGAACATATTTTTCAACCGTCCAAGACAAGAGACGGGGATTGATGACAATTCGACCATTACACAACATTGGACGAAGAAAGCAGTAGTCTATTTTTTAAATTCCGCGCATCAAACAGCCAATGCGTCTAAGTTCAAAATATTTGCGCTTTTTATCTCTATTGTAAAAAAATGCACGTTTATTAATTCATCGATGCTGTTTTATAATACAATTCTGTTGCGTTACTTTAGATCTTCAAAAATCTTCTAATGCGCGTTTCAAATAAGATTCAAACTGTTTATCCTCACAACGGGATTGTTCCAGTCTTATCTCTAACAATTCATAACGGTCCTCTATGCCGGACGGTGTTACCGTAAACTGCTTTACCGGTGAACATCTGACAGGCTTTTTTTCTGGAGTATGAACGCGGAGAAGAATCGATTCGAAAAGTTTGTTTTCTTGACGACTTCGTTTCGAAGTATCAGCAATAGCAGCGCAGAGGGTTGCAATGCTATCTGGTACATCAAGCGATTTGGATTGTTGATAAAAGGATACTTCAGTTTCCTTATAGTCAAAACGCTGTGCATCCAGTTCAGCGCAAAGTTGTTCTGCCATTAAATAAGACAACATAAAAAAGAATGATTAAGGTATGAAAATAAATGTGTAAACTATTCTCTATCCCACCAGTTGGTTCTAAGAAACCTCTAGCACGAATCCATGCGGCGTTGGACTGGATTTTATCAAGGGCTCGGGGAAAGTATCCAATTAACTTGGACGACCCTTCATCGGCAAATTCTTGCAGACGATAATCAACGCATGCCTGGAAGAAAAGTCATTACTAGCGTGGCAAATACAAAACTAATGTGTTGCTTATAATTGAACATACTTGAAAAATATCAGTCCATGGAATAATCTCTTTGAAAGATGTTCGACTAGGTTGACGTTTTTCATAATGTTGTTTAGCCTGCATCAAAACGGAATCAATCCTAAGATGCAATAGCACAAAGATCTATGATTCATTCAGACAAGGTAAATTCTTTTTCGTTGTACCTTGACAACAAAGCCGTGACGTCGGTCCCAATGGAAATATCAGTGCAATAGTGGCACAACGATGCACACAATGACGGAAAATCGTGATCATCAGACTGCCAGTATGGGAGAACTAAATATCTTTCAAATGACTGTAAAGAAAATCCACATTAACGGTAGACGTTATTTCTACTCATTCCTGTATGATCAAAGTAAGTACCTGTTTTGCAGTGTACAGCGACGCTTTGGAATTCCAGTTTACGGGAGGAAGAACGAGATCAGGTATTTTAACAAATTCCGGAGCAGGCCATCGAATTTTACCGAGCTCGGAGTCTGACAAGACGTTTTCTAGAAGGCACTTGACAGCATGATTATAAAAATTCAGCAGACGAGCTAAAGACTAAGGAACAATGACATTTTAGATCGCTTCGGATGAATTCAATGGACACCAGTTACCTGATGAGGAAGGTTGTACTTCAACCGTAGTTGCATATCCCGATAAATCGTAGGAAGGACTTTATGAGAAATAAAACTGTTTGCCAGTTCCCACATGGTTGTTGTGCATACGCGACTGGCCGGCGAGATGGCGGTTATTTCTCCGGCTTCGACCAGAGTTGTGAAAACTTCGATGAGCTAAAACGGTATTTCAAGTAGATGAAGTTGGTTTTAACGGAGCGCCAGTAAGAAGAAAGAAAAAAATTATAGCCTACTCACTTTACAATGTTTATCGATGCTCGATTCTTCAAAGCTTAGAGTTGTGTGGTAGCATGGGTTTAGAATTTGCACAAGATAGTCAAATTTTTTAGAATAGTTTTTCGATGCGATAGACGCGACAGACAGAGGGAAATACTTCGACTGAACTTGAACCAACTGGGCTAGGCTATGTAACGTGGTTTCAACCTCCGAAGTAGGATCGTAAACCACAAGAAGAGCATTTGCTCCTAGCAAAAGCTCAGATATTTGTTGATAGCTGGTCGCGAAACGGACGCAGAGCGTGATACGATTTTGATTTGTCCTTGTTTCCGTGTACAGCCACTAGGATTTTTTTTTTCATAGGTCATAGGTATTTTCATAGGTCAAACGATACGTATTAAAAGAGACTTTCTCATACCCCGTCTGTAGTTTGCGTTGCTCCAGAGAAGCCAAACCAATGCCGAAAAAACTCTCCAACTTCTTCATTATTGATGGCTAAAATGATAAGTTTCCAGCAGCGGTTCCGTTCTTTAAGGGGAAAAATCGATGTCGATCGCTCAAGCAGCGGGAATAAATCAAATTTCTTTTCGGCCAATGACAAACTTATTTTCTTTAAGTTAAATTGGAGATCTAAGAAGCATAATGTCATATGAAATCAGGTATAAAAATGGTTATTCATATAAAAATAGTTACCTGAAAGAGAGTTACAACGTTTGACAGAAACACTTTGCTCGACAAGAGATTTGCGCTTCAAGGATACGCCCGGGGACTCGCCTTTAGATTTCAATGAGGCTATTTGTTGACTGAATACCATACGCGACGGACAAGCTGGAAACGTTTGCTTTTCTTTCCTTCGGCGCATTTGCAACGCAGTGAATCTACGCCACTTCGCAATACAACGACGGATTTTACGTTTGCTGGTCAAATCTAAGACCCGAGATACCATAATTTCCCTAAAATGTGCAGTGCGAAATTAACAAGGATCTAAGCAGATACATCAAAGCTAAGGAGCATGTCTACTACCTTGTTTTAACAGCTTCACAGGCAACGTCGGATGCAACTACTCGGCTTTCGATTGCGATCAGCTCACTTACTAATGCCTCTAGTAAACGACGCGCATGCTTTTCTTTTATGGCGCTATCATGTAAACGAGCAGCCATTTGAATTTCTTCAATGCAAAGAGATTTCACTTGATCGTGGACTACGTTATCCACAATGTCACCAAAAATCTTTGCAGAAACACAGCAAATATTATTCAAGGCTAAACGGCAACCAAGTCTCAATTTACCTGCACAGAGAAGTGACGAACTTTGTGTTCCAGGTTTAATTTATGTTGCTCTTGAAATTTAGCAGTCTGCATTTCAAATAATACTTCACTGACAAGTTCCGAGCAAAACTCGCTAAAGGTTGGAAAAATAAAACCAAATAAATAAGCAAAATAGATAAACAGAATGAACAGAAAAAAGAACAAGTATATAAAATGACATGGAAATAGCTTAGTTATTATACCTGACAAAGTCATTCAAGCACTGTTTGAAAATCCGATGAGTGGTTTGCACTTTCGCGTTTTGAATGGCAACTTGTAGAGCGATTTCTTTTGTAATTTCATATACTGTTGAGCTAATCAGTTCCCTGTGAATTCTCATGGTAATATTTTCTATCAAATTCGGCACAATCGAGATAGAAGCAGGTGGTTTAGTAGTCGACGGAACAGCTGGTGGGGCTATGGTGGTAACAAGTTCTTCGTGTTCTTCAGCTAACCATGCTTCTTGAAGCAACATACCATTGCTATCGAAACTATTAAATGGTGTATGATGTAAAGTGGGATCTTCTGGTACATCATTTTTCGCGATGCATTTGCTGACCGAAGACGTTCGTTTACTCTCGATAATTGACGATCGTCGCATAGGTGGAAATTTTTCGGGAAGTTCTATAAAACTAGTACGATCGAACTTGACTGCTTTTTTGTCGAAGTCGATAGGCAGTCCGTGACATTCGCACCAAGTTCCTGCCTCTTCCTCATCTTCGTAACCCAGCAGGCTTACTAAATTATTGAGTTGTATCTATATACAGAAAGAAAGGGGGAAAAAATGGAGACGATTGACAGGCGGTCACAAAAAAAATATATAAATACGTATTTACTTGGCCTTTTTTTGGTGGTCCATATGCCTGTAACATTATCTGAAGAGCTTGATTACGCATTTGATTGAAGTAGCGCTGAAGGAGACAACATTGTAAATAATCTTGATTTGATCTGACTAATTTGAAGAAGCGAACGTAATTACGACTGTTCAAAGCATTGACAAATTCAAGGGCAGATCGCACTTCAGGCGAATCGCGAACTTCAGCACGTAATTGCAGCACTTCTCTGAAATGTCAGACCACATGTTTTAATTCAAGAAATGCGATTTTTATTTTTAACCTGCAATACCTGAGAATTTCACCATCATTCAAGTGTAAGAGAACATCATAACTTCTGAATTCAGCTTCATTTGGACAAAATATGTTTTTAACAGATAGGTCGTAGTACATGTGTTTTAGCGTTTGTAAACATTTTGTAAGGTTTTCGTCGTTGATTTTCTGATCAAAATCTTGCATATCCAATTCACATAAGCGGCTTGTGCAATGGATATGAAAACGAGCACACTTCTCAACTAAATCAACAGACCCTTGTTCACACAAACTTTGTTGGGTTATGTCCTAAAAAAAATATAATTCTGAATATCCTTCAATAATGTTAGAAACTTTTTGCTAGAGGTTCTGCAGAGGAATTTTTTTTTACCTTTCTTATCCCTCGCATTCTGTCCCACAAAAAATTAAACCATTCAGCCAAGTTTTCACCAGGTTTATCACAACGATTTACAATTCTAGCAATAAGATAATCCATCGTCATTTGTAAAACAGGAAGTGGTCTAAGTTCATGTGCCAATGGTTCAGCCTGGTCAGCAGAACTTCTGGAATATTCTTTTACGGCAAGTCTGTGATCAACTTCATAATCCTATAGTTCAATAATGCATTTAGTCACATGCCTTTATAATCATAAAACATGTTTAACACTAACCTTTTCATCAGAAACAAGCATTTCAAACAATGCAAGTCTATGTTTTTCTGCTCTAGAATATCTTTCCTTTTCTGGACACATATCCAGACAAGTACCTCTAAGAGTGATAGCTTTTTTTGCATTGCCAGTCTTGCCTTTTATATCTCTTGTTAAACGAAGAAGCCTGTCTCTTGCATCAAGCAGCACAACTTTGTCGGCAACATTGCTGGCTGGTTGGGTGAGGATAGCTTTTAATTGTTCTTTAGTAATCTGTATTGGCAGTCCTTCGGCAAGGTTGATTACATTATGGCTTTTTTTCTGTGACAGTTTAATGAACTCCGAATCTTCTGATGCAGCAACTGTAAGATCATTTTTACTGTTGAGACTTTCAGGGGCATTTTGTTTTCTGCCTTGGGATCTCATTCTGCTTTGGCGAAAACGGGAAGAACTAAGAAAGGCAAAAACGTAAAACTTTTACTGTTTCAGTATGTGATTTTTCTTCTTTTTGTGTGTATGTTAGGAGCTTTCTGCAGACGACACCGAACTGCGTTGATAATTTGACCAGTGAAACAATTTGAACTAGTGTTTATTGTCACCACTAGGGCCGTATGAGGTACAGTACAACATTGTTTTGATTGGCGTGCCAATACAGTTTGGTATTTTAATATTTTCTGGGTTCTGGCATGCTAATACTACAATAGCCTCCATGTAAGGCTCGGTGACGATAACCTGAGACTTAGCTTACTACCAGAAGATACTGGTTCGACACAAGTAAAATGTGTTTTCATTAGAATTATGTTTTTATTGGTTCAGTTGCGGCAACAGTACTTTACGAAGAAAATCGTTGTCTTGTGTATTCACCAGGCGCTGAACGGCGCCATTTGCCACTTATCTCTTTGTTTGCCATTAACTGTAGGGAAACCGGTTCTTTCACTATTGGATCTCTCTGTGAGCTCCGGGTATCACCCCCTGACAAACATCGTCGGACCTTCCACCTCCCAAAACCTACCTGCAAACATTCTATATGAAATTTGTATCCACCCCCTTTTAATTAGAAATATTTTGTATAAATATTTAATTAAGGCAACCCTTAATTACAAATAAAATAAATCAAACATAAAAATTTTCAACAATTTCTTTATTCGCAAAATGTATATGAATTTCTTCTACAATAAATAGTGCAGGTTGAATTTTCTTCAATACACCGTAACAAACCTATACAAAATTAACATAGTTAACTTTGACTTTTAGTGAAAAACTTATTCGTGTTTAATTTATTTATCTTCAAAATTTGCAAGGAAGAAACCTTTTCGGTCGCATCTCTCCTATGAATGTCGCAACCACTCGCGAATATAAAATTGAGTACCATCATCTAATTTATCCTCCATCTGAATACAGAAATCTACACAAACAGCACCTATTTTTGTAAATAAGTTGTTATTAAATGTAGTAATGTAGCAAATGTAGTAAATAATAGTAATAGTAAATAAAAGTTATTATAAAAAATGGCAGTATTAATGTTGTGTAGCTCGCGGAAGCAATTTTTTCCGCTTTCTTTAGTTTTTCCAGTCCACATAAAAGAAGCGCAAATTTGATCCGTGAAAAGTGTTCCCTTGATGCGATAGATCATATCACTGAGTGATCTTCCGCCTCTTCTTAGTGACACCAGCTATAAAAAATATTTCCAAATTTATTAAAAACACAACTTTTTCAAACTTTTTACATATATACTTACATGTTTTTGTAGCATAGAACGCACTCCCAATGTTTTTTCCAGTTCTTTCACTTCTCCAATGCTTTTAAGGGGTAGAGCGAAAATTTCTTTTAGACAATCCATTTCTTCCACGTTGCATTGACATACACCACCAATTTTTTTTAGCCTCTTAGCCCTTAATTGCTTCAGAAGAATTTTCATAAACTCAAGGGACCCTTTTTTTGTAAACTGGAACTCTAAAAAGGAAAAATGTTAATCTTAAACTTAAAAATAATTACTTCACTGCCGTTTCTACAAAGCCCGTTTCCATTTCCTTTCCGTCCATGATACCCGCCTCCACCTGAAACACGATGCCCGTGTCCACTCCGTCCCCGATTCCCGCTATCTACTCTTTCTCCATTTTCAATATTGGCCTTTCCTCAGTTTCCGCTACCTCCGCGTCCTCGATTTCCTTTACCGCCACGTCCACAATTTCCCCCCACACCGTTACTTCCAATTCCGCTTACACCCCGTCCTCGGTTTACACGTCCAATTACACTTTTTTTTACCATGCATGGTAGTTTGCATGGCAAAAATTGTTCGTCCCTATGCAAATTGATCTTTATATTTTTTAGGATAAGCCTGTCGGTATGCGACTGAATACTGAAGCACCATTACAAATTCGTTACAGAAACCCAAGACTAACTTCAGGTAATAGAAAAAGGAAGTAGTAAGAATGCCTTAAATGAACCTGATGGATTTATTCACTTAATACATGTTCAAGTTAGTTTTAAATATCTGTGCCATGCAAAAATGTAAAACTGGTAGTTTGACATTTTTAACTTTTTGGTAGAATCCCAGATAGCCGTATCAGACTTGGGATGTCAAAATTCGCTGGAATAGCTAGGACTGTTTTCTTATTTGTGACTACTGATTATAGTCTATGCTGGTCTATGGATAGGACTCTGTTTCGGAAATCATACTGATTTTTTAAAAATCCACCGACAAGGCGAAAGACTTCCCGTTATTAAAGACTCCTCTTGTTTACGTAATTGCTAGACATATCAACGGATTATTTGAATGTAAATTCAGCGCTCCTGAAAACATACCAAAAGCTAGCAATAGGAATAAGCAATGAGATCGTCCATCCACTCGCCAATCCTTCTTTAATATGTCAAGGGAAACGTTGAACCGACGTTTATCCTTTCCCCATAAGTGATGTTTGAGGAAAAACTATGCAAGACAAGGAAGACTCTGACCCTTCGAATACTGGCTCCGAAACCGGGAATTGGCCGTCAAATACGATACCAGCTTTAGATTGAGAAGCCTGCAGAACAAGCACAGTTTTAAGCCGGCGGCTATAGGACAGTTCAAACCAAATAAAACAAAAATACATAGGGGCTTTTAATTTTTTTTTTCTCTCGCATGTTGTAGTCCATTTCCGCAGGCCATCTGTTTCAACTGGTTTATTTTTCGGTCCCAGTTTCTTCGAGTAGGTTGACTGCCGATGTACGGGAATTTCTTTGTGCTACTGCAAAACATTTGTGTTTTCGCGATTTAATTTTGATTTCAGGAATGATTAAAGAAAAAGCCCTTCGAATTGGATTCATTGGTTGTGGAAAGATGGCCCAGGCTTTAGCTAAAGGATTTATTGCGTCTGGTAAAGAGACCTTACTTCCAGCTAACTAAATCTTATGTATGTTTAAATTTTTTGCCTAAAACGCTAAGTGCTCAACAGCTTAATTGACGGCGTTTTTTGGCATAACTAGGGATCACACGATCCGAAAATATAATTGGAAGTTCCCCTAGGGTAGATTCAACGTTCATCGAGGAATTCTCGGTAAGCTTTACCGAAAAATTATATGGCTGTATCTACTTGTTATTTGCAGTTCTATTTTAACTATTTTCTATTTTGCGATTCGAGGCCATTGGTTGTTCCACTACACATGAAAACGCACAGGTAGTCCATCGTAATGACACTCGCCACAATTCAGTATGTACGCCACACTTATGTATTTGTTTTCCAGGTCGTCGAACAAGCAGATGTTGTTATTGTTGCAACAAAACCTCCTTTGGTGCCAAAAGTTCTCACTGAAATAAATCCAGTACGAAAAAACAGTATTTAATATGCTTTTCTAACAAACACAACACACAAAAGAATTTAATGTTGATTCTGTCCTTTTTAGGTGGTAAACGGGGACAATCTTATTGTATCCATCGCCATGGGCATTCCTTTGATAAATCTTGAACAGGTGTGTGTATCCCAATCGGGCATTGCCAAGTTCCTTTAGGTACCGATCAATCAGTAAAGTTATGATATTCACTATGCCTCAGACCTTATGAACACACAGTCACGGGGCGTTAGTGCATGTAGAAAACTTAAATAGTAGCAATCTCTAAGTTAGTTGATATTACAAACAAATAATTATAGCCTCGCATGTAATGTTATGTAGATGCTGCCAAGGAAAACAAGAGTCATCCGAGTAATGCCAAATACGCCTGTACGGTACACTAAATACTGTTCTGTTATTTATCATTATGTACGTAACGAGATATAACGCAGGTGTTAGTTCGTTCTGGGGCGAGCGTGTTTAGCTGCGGAACGTCTACGAGATCTGGAGATGCAACGTTGACCAAGCGCTTATTCACAGCTGTGGGTGTTTGTGAGGAAGTACCGGAAGTGTAAGTGTCGTAGTACAATTACTGTGACACATTGTGAATAATTTTATTTACTAGCTTGAATAAGCCAACATATTTTCCCTTTGTTCTGGATAGGCTTATTGACGCTTGCACAGGCCTTTCTGGATCAGGCCCAGCCTACGTATGTAAAAACAAAAATTAAATTGTAATTATTTTAATAGCATTATATACCGTATACAATATTTGTATGTGTCGTATGCTTAGTATAGTTTGTAAAAGTGATGAGATAACGTATAAGGATGTCGAACTAAACTTTTCCCATTCGGCAACGTGTACTTACATTAGACGGCTCCTGCATTGGCGCTAACGTGAGCCAGAGAGACGCAGTTATTTAATAATTTGAATCAGTAAGTTACACGACGCAGCTCTGTTTTGCTCTGAAAAACATGCGGCCGGATGGGAAAAATCTTGACAGAAAAAATCAATAGTATACTCTCTAGTGTACTGTACAGGAGGTTGCAGTGAAATGTGTCAGGTTTGGCAAACAAAGCATAGGGAAAACCGCCACATTTTTCTGCTATATCCTGTACATCTATCTCCATCAACAAAAATGCGCTTTAAGAAGTTAATTGTTGCATGTAACTTTGTGTACATTTTACGTACTCGTAGGGCTTAGGGAGCAAAATTCGCAAAAATATCCGTGACTTTGAACAAAATAGAAATAGTGTCCACCTGTCAGAGCAAGTTTACTTTGCTACCAAATGGCATGTCGCGGTGATGAAAACGGTTAGCGTAACTCTTCGTTATTTTCAAAGGTTTCAAGTGTGGGTGTTAAATTCAACCTGATGTCCTAGCCGCATTGTAAATTCTCCATATAGAAAGAAGCCTTCTTCTTGTTTAGCCAGGCCGTTGTGAAGTAGTAGACAAAACACGGGGACTGTGAAAAACAGCAAGTTTAGCTGGCGGCTATGTTTTGCGCAAAGAAGTGTACTGCGTTTTGACGATTTGGGAATTATGGAACAATTTCAATACAAGAAACCACGGTTTAGGACTGAGCCTTTCAAGTACGTGTTTTACCTAATCCCTATTACCAAAAATTTATGTTTGATTTGGTGTTGCCAAGCCTTCTCCTCCTCGTCACAGTTCCCAAAAATGAAGCTTCTCTCATATCTCTTCGTACCAAACGGTTACGTACTTTCACTCATTAGATGTTGAATTACAGTAACGCTTGTTAGCAGTATGGAACATCGATGGCTGCTAATCGTCGCCGTCAGTGAGATTTATAGTAAATAGTAGTAACGATATCTTCTTCCATTTAGATGTACATAGCTATGGAAGCCCTGGCCGATGGAGGTAATTTAGGAAGACAAATGACCAATTGAGTGTGTTCACGTAAACCATAACGCATCTACCATACTATTCAGGTGTAAAAATGGGAATTCCTAGGGACCTAGCGTACAAACTCTCAGCACAGACATTGATTGGTGCTGCGAAAATGGTCCTTGAAACTGGTCGCCATCCTGGTGCACTGAAAGACGACGTTTGTAGTCCTGCTGGTAAAAAAAAACAATAAAATCAGCCTATACTTTTAACTAATGTTTTTCTATTTTTATCTCTGTTGTTTTTTATCGGTAATAATTCCGAACAGGATCCACTATTCAAGCTGTCTACTTCCTCGAAAAATCGGGATTTCGCTCAAGTCTTATGGAGGCAGTCCAAGCCGCAACGCTGAAATCCAAGCAAACAGGAAGAAAAGAGTAATGATGGACGGACGTCATAATTGAAAATGAAATAATAAACAACTTGTCGTTGTGAAAGTAGCCAAACATGTATTGATTTTTACAACACTTTTGGCGAATAACAAATAGGCAAACTTCCAAAGAATACAGGTTAAATATGAGTTCATTGGGAGGACACATCTCAATTGTTTCTAAGAAAGTTGGCATGCCAACTAAAATTTGCAAAAGGAATCGACGAGACATTAATATAGTCCGGTCCTGTAATTATAAAGTACAATTTCCAAAAATCATGTCCCATAGAGTACATCCATCACAGTGACGAGTATTTATCTCCGTTATAATGGAAACGGTAAAATGGAACCCATCAGTCCGGTTACACCTTTTATAAACGCGCCCCACCTTCCAATCATTTCTCTTAAAATCGTAGTTTCTAATTGTCCTTGTGGAATCGTCTATGATCTTAGCGCGGATTTGCAATGTTGGATTAGATGTGATCCTAAATCTTCCAGATCGGGCCACTGCTTGACTACAAAAGCAAACAGAAACGCGAACATGCAGGTTGTTAGTACGCGCAACCTAAAAACGTGACGAATATTTAAGCATTAATTTATTCAAAATACTGACTTCATCAATTTACCTTGTCTTAAGGAAGGGAGCGATAATATTTGCTGATGTTGATACAACGACTAGCACTAATTGAAGCAAAGTTAAGGCCATGTTGATGAGTTTGACGAGAACGGCCCGAGCATTGGAGTTCTCAATCCCTTCCAAACTGACGTGTTGTTGGTGTTGGGCTTGATGCTCCACTTTGGATATCTAATGAGGAAAAAATGCTTAAGGAATGAAGACCAAACGACGACAATATCCATAGATTTCAGTTACTCGAGTATGGCAACTGTCCAACAAATCATGGATATCTCTCAGTCTCTCTTCAGATTGATACTGTACTTTTTCCTCCATGTCGGCAATGTTTTGTTTGAGATTCTCCACCTTAAATATTCAGGGCATTGTGTTATTGAAAGATGCCAACATTTTATTACGCATGGCAAATAATTGTATGTTCTTTTTGGTCAACCTCATTCTGGTGCAATTCAGTTAAATCATTGATTTGTTCTTCTAAGCGCTCTACCCGGAACCGCTCTTCTTGTAGGGCAGAGCTAACCAAGCACACCTCTTGCTGAAGATTCAACTGCGTCCACAACAAAACGTTGGATTAGGATTTAGTAATGAAGACGATTAAATGTACCAAATCACCTTAACTTGTTCCATTTCTTCGCGTAGCCGATCAACTTCTTCACGCCTTTCTTGAAGCTCTTGGAAAAACGACTCCAATCCCATACTCAGTCCTAAACTAGCTCCCACCACATTGTGTCTGGGTGACATGTGCAAACCACCAGCCATGCTTTCGCTGGTTACTGAACTGCCGCACTCAGATCCTTCTTCTGATGTATATTTTCCACCACCCGAACCCTGACTGGCAGCTGGGACGATGGCTGAGGAACCAATTGTCTGAAGACATAAAAAAAAAATTATACGTCTGAAAGCAACATTGAATAAACCGTTACCTGTGATATGGCTCCATGGCCAGGAAGAGAATTCGAATTTCCAGCGCTCATATTATTGGCTGGGGTCGGTGAAATGACAAAAGCGTCTTCTGGTGCAGCCGAATTTGGTGTGTTTTCCACTGCACGTATTTGATTAATGTTGTCAGCACTGCCAAACTTGTTTCGTATCAGGTGCGCGAATTCTCTCGGTTTTGACATAACAGTTCTGTGTTGAAAGGCATCTTAGATTTGTCTCATAATTCTAAGGTGGTATCACAGAAGAAAAGTGAAAAGAATTACTCACTTTATTCCCATGCCTACGCCCCGAAGGACTTGCTTGGGTGCCCGATGTCCGTGATTTCGAGGAATTCCTTGAGCTTCAAGAGCTTTGAGTTTATTTTGGTAATTATCCAGTTTTCGCTGTAGTACTTGCATCTGCTGAGCAGACTTGGTGTTCTTTTTTTCAAAAACAGCTTTTAAACGGGTCTGTTGTTGCTTGTCAGCCTGGGAAGCCAAACGTAGATATTCATTCACATTTTCATCGCGAGATGTTTGTTCGTCTCGTATTAATTCGCGTGTTTTATTGACTTTAGCCTGGAACACGAAGAAAAAAAAACAAAAAAAAGGGAATCAGCAATAACTCCCCATAATAAAATTTGCACACAACGTGAACTGACGTGGATTTGTTCCATTTCTAATCGAACTTTGTGGTACTGCGGAGTACCAGGTGCATAAGACAAACTTCCACCTGTACCATCCAATTCATCCAACATAGTGTTGCCTCCTTCAGCGCCAGTAGAGAAATATGACATATCCTAAATTGAAAAAAAAATACATAGTTTAAACACCTGTTCTCGTAAAATCAAGGCATCCAAATGTAACTCCATCTCCCGCTTCAGTATGCAGGCAATAATGAATGTTAAATTATCTGCCTACCGGATCATCGTCAACTGCTTGGTCTTCGACCGTCTTAGATATCATCGTCGAAGCAGACAATCCGGAAGGATCAAGCAATCCCGTTGGAGCGGACGTAGTGGATTGAAGGTTGCTATGGTTACGTTCATCGGATACAGAAAGTAGTGACTGAGTAGACGGAGTAACAGGTAAAGCAAGATTGCTGTTAAGACTGAGATGGGCATTGTTGCTAGTCCCAAGGGAAGCGTTGGGGAGAACACCAGCGGTAGAGCCAGTTGTTCCTGCCCCTGTAGTACTACCACCGCCACCCTTGTCAGCTCGCTCTGCGTGTCGTTTTGACAGTACAGGTGATTTTCTGCGGCCACTTTTCAAATTACTGCTCATTTCCGGTGCCTTCCTTCTACGTAATACATAATTTACACTAGAACTAATAATTATTCCCAAATAATTTAATAATAACAACATCCGTTATAATGCAATTTTGCGAAGGGAATATTGCGATTGCTGGAAACTACCGTAGATTTTGGAAATATTTAATCCACGCATGTGATCAATTTCTAAAATTTACATCGGTATTGTCGTAAATTGAGACGCTAGAGTTTTTACTAGTAAGTGCTATAGTTATTTGCTTAAAGAACTAACAGCATTCACTATTTTTTGATATAACTAACCTTTAACTTATGTGCAGACTACATTCTAGTTTGGTATTGGAAAACGAAACACATCATTACCCATTATTTGATCCTTGTGAACTAATGGTGGTTGCTGTATTACACGTGACAGATGAGGGTCTTGATGGTGAAGGACCACGGCTTGAAGTGTAGAAAGTTTCCATGGTGTGTGTTGTTTTTCCATGAACTTCTTGAATTTTATCCATTCAGGCTTTCTACTGCAATAAAGAATAGAAACATTAATGAATAAGCATGTCAGAAAAGATACATATCACCCTCTTAATGTGGATCTTGATAAACTAACTTTTCATAATAACAGTGTGGTAACAAAAGCTTATGTGTAATAGCCTAGACAAAGCATTCAGGCTAACCAAAATGCTCAGTCCAAAAAACCAAAATTAACATCGTTTCCAGCTTCATATGAAAAGTAAACGGTAACTACGAGAGAAGTTTATTAACTTTTATGTTACGGTTATAAAAGTTTTGTAACTGTTTTAACCTGTGCCGTATCAGTATACAAGGGTATCGCCTCCGAATGTAGGGGAAGGGTTGAACGGTCCAAAAAGCTCTCTGTTTTAATTTATAATTTTTAAACCATGTCTCACTTAGTGCTTTTCTGATTCACTGTATTCGATTCGGTTTAATATTTCACTAACAGGATAACCTCGGAATCCTTAAGTTACAGAGACTCATTTACAAGAATCCCAAGATTACAATAACAGATGACTAACGACCTGACGGCCCTCTTGCGGGATCGATGTAAATCGTGTACGCGTACATTCCAGCGGTTATTGTGGAAATAAGACTAGTGGTGCACTGCCGGGCGCCCAGTGACCGGCCCGACGTCAATCGGGTAACCTTTTCGGTGCGGTTCTACCAGATCGAAGATCATCCATTTTTCAACCCATGGGTAACCGGGGTCAAAGGCGTAAAATAAACTCTAAGATTTAGCAAAACTTTGTCAACAAATAAAGGATTAGTAAATTCTTTACTAAATTTCCTTACTTTCACCCTATCCCTAACATGTTAAATTCCCTTTGCGTTTTCTAGGCAGGGTTTTCAAGAAATTGCAACTCAGCATCCAGTACAACCCTATCACTGCCTTCGAATGGTTTAACCGATTAAACGAATTAACCGGTTAAGACCAACACCTCTGCCTCGATATTTGTGTTACTTAAAGTTACTTTGAATTTGAGCAGTTCGAGAAAACTAAAATGCCGTTTCGGGATAATGAAGTTTTAGACAAAATATTAAAATCGATGGTAATAGCAGTGCTACGATTTTTTTTACCACATCTTTCTATACAAACCTTGTACCGATAAAGCGTTACGTTTACGAACCTGTTTACTTTACCTCCTTGTTTTTGTTCGGTTCTTCTGTTTTTGTTATGTCAACTGCGCTATCGTTTGCGTTAAGACAATGTGAAACCTGTTTTACTGTAATGTGGTGTATTTCCAGAACGATTATGAAGGGCCAGTTTCTCAAGAAACTTTATGTAATCATCTTAAAACTCCCCCTAACCACACGATAATTCGCGTTAACACTGTAGCTACAAGCAAAGAAATCCTTAAAGATGACATTGAAAAAGCGCTTGCAGTGGTAAGAATTTGCTTGTTAGAACATATCTCTATATATTTTTTTCTACTTAATACTATGTATTACAATGTTATACAGCAATATGATTTAAAAGGGGCTCCTCCTCCACTTGTCCAATTCCACAGTAAAATTGATGACATACTAGTTGTGAAGTGCAATCAGATAACTGAAAAGGTAGAACCTATCTACCCGCATGTTATGGTTGGCTTGGCTTGTGCAGTTGCAGTGTTAAGGTTTTTGTTGTCTTTTATAAATAAAGTTTCTTGTTAAATAACTTTAACCGATCTACTATATAATATGGACAGGGGTGCGAACGTCTATGCGCCTGGTGTAACAGCCATTCCTTCTGGTAAATTTTTATATGTGTTAACAATAAGAGAAGTATTTAATCAATGAACTGCTTTCTAAGGAGTTTACATTGGCGACAGAGTTTCAGTGTTCGCTGACACTTTGGGTCAGTGTAAAAGAGGATGGAATAGTGATTACCACGGGCAAAAAATTTTTGTTGGCAATGGTTTACTCGTGCAAAATAGGAAAGATTTGTTTACAGTTGCAGTTCCCAGGTGAGATAATTGTACTTGGAATTATTGCGCACTTCATTGAATAAGATAAACATAATGTTCTTTTTTCTGGTTTTCCGTCCATTTTGTCTCAATTAGCGGATTGGCTATCAACATGGTTGAACCACTGTTTGACTGTCCCAGCATTGGTGATATGTTGCATGAAGACACGATAGGTGGAATCCAAAAAGGATTTCTACAAAATCTGCCATCGGTCTTGTGTGGACATGCCCTAAATCCGCAATCGCATCATCTAATATTAGGTACCACGCTATCTAGTCACTCATAAATTTATTGATTTTACTGTCGAATTTTGTAATGCCAGACTTATGTGCTGCCCCGGGGGGGAAAACTACTCATATTGGCTGCCTAATGGAAAATAAGGTACCACCGCCTTTTTTTTTTCTTGTATGTGTGTATTTTTTACCTATTAGAGAACTACATTAATTCAAAATTTTGTGCACTAAAACCTTGATCTGAATGAAAGGGAAAAGTGATCGCTCTTGACAAATCAATGGCAAAAATTAAACGAATTCAAGAGAATTCAACGAAGCTCGGTTTGACCAACATCACAGCCTTTGCGTTCGATTCGATAAAAGCTTACATCAAAATACCTGAAAACCAGTTGAGTGGATGCGACATTATAAAGGTTCCGCCTGTTCCAGAATCACCACCATTTCATCCTTACACATTCGATCGGATATTACTTGATGCGCCTTGTAGTGCTCTTGGGCAGAGGCCGCAACTGTACAATCCGATTCGTCTAAAGGAGGTGCAGTCGTTTGCAAGGTTAATAGCTACTGTTTTTGACGTTGGTGTATAAATTATTCATGGTTTTCTTATTTGTAAGATTGCAGAAAAAACTCTTCATTGCGGTTAGTTTGAACTCTAAAGCACGATCGAAGAAACAAATAAACAATAACTCTTGCTCTATAGGCCGTGCAGTTACTGAAACCCGGAGGCCGTATGGTATATAGTACGTGCACTTACAACGTGTCCGAAAATGAAGAGATCATTGATTGGGCATTAGGGAAATTCCCTTTCCTCCGTGTAGTAAGTCCTGATATTAAGCTTGGTAAACCAGGATACAGGGTTGGTCGGTTAACAGAAGAAGATTGTATCGCGATGCAGAGGTTTGGCTGTCCCGCTAGCTGTGAATCAGAGAACGAAAATTCGGATTCTATAGGGTTTTTCATATGTTGTTTAGAAAGTATAGAATCAAAAAGTGTGTAGAAGTTTTTTGTACTTGCAAAAGTATTTCATATGTGTTATAATGGAGTGCTGGGATTTGTCCATTATTACGCCAATATACTGTTGTTTTTTTTGCCCCCTAAAAACCCCACAAGCAGGAAATAAATTAGTTGAAACTGCATCAAAACTTAATCACATTAAATGGTTTACAGCTGAAACAGTTAAGGACAATTTTTTCCTTCATTATAATAGAAAGTAGAAGACCTGACAACAGAATTAAATTACCTCAAAGGTACAGTACTACAGAATACTCTTGAAACATCTGAATCAACATTTTTTATTTGAGGACTAATTTGATGCAGCCAAGAATCCTGTGATAACTTTGCTGCTTTAATAAAAATTCACGTTTGAAAAGGGGTGCGCACAACTCCAACCAAAACAGCATCTGCTTCACGGAGCGTTATCTCCTTTGTTGCTCCTAAGAATTTGGTTGAAAGCTCTAAGCTTTGAAGACGTAACCTTACTTTGGAGCCCCTGACATAATCTCTGTAAAACAGAAGAAACCATTAATTACAAATAAAATACCATTGGGATGTGTACTGATACAAATGTACCTTTCGTTTTTAAGGGGTTTTGGACATACACATTCAAATTTCCATCCAAAATCTATGTACAAATCATTACCAACTACCCGGGCTATTTTGCCTTCAACAACTTTCCCTTGTGGATCTCCTAACTAACGAATGCAAATTCAAAATTTAGTTTATGGCTTGCATTAACAACAGAGAAATAAAAATATATCTTTAAACAACCTTGTTGGTATATTACTTTGGTTTACCTGCATTAATTTGGAGTGTCTTAACAATGTTGCAAATTTAACATCTGGTTCATTCTGGGGTGTTTTGCGGGTTAATAATGAAAACTTTTCGAAGGCTTTACCAAAGCCTGACATGGTTTTGTTTTCAACCCCAGATTTAATGCTGTTTTCATTTTTTGAGTTTGACTCTATATTGGCGTCAGAATAATTTCTGCTGATTTGATGGCTAGCTTGGCGGCGGAAAATATCGGAAATAGGGCGAAAAGAGCGAAAAATTAGACTGCTACCGGCAAAAAAAGTTGTTTGCCGGAGAATGATTTCCATTTTCTTTGAAGCTTTTGCTAGAAACGAAATAAAAATACAAAATAAAACTGTAAAACCTAAAGCTAAATAACATTTTCAATAATATTTTTACCGAATGTCTTATAATAATCCTAACACAAGGATTTTGACTAGCAATTATGAAAACGACCATAAACTTGTGTTAGATGTGTTTACTTCGGAACGGTGCCAGAGGAAATTGCGGACACGGACCGGGGTATAATCCGCGGACTTTCAGTTGCGGACCGGAGCTCCAAACCTGCCGCCAAATGGCCCGTGTTCATCGAAAAATGGAATTGGCAAAAGTTTCCCGGTTGCTACAAAAAAATGTAAGGAAAAAATGGTATGGTATAAAAAATCCATTCTCTCCGAAAATTTTGATTTCTTGAGCATCAACATCTTTTTAGTTACTCAACCGCTCCTGGTATTTGCCACGTTCGCGATAGCCTTCGAGGCTCGCACACAAGTTTTCGGATTGTTGTTCAAATTATTTTGTAGAATTGTCACTACGATAATTTTTTTTAAACGTTTTGGCGAAGGAACTGTCAACATATGACGTTACACAGCTTTGACATTTCTTAACATTGAACCATTTTGCCACTCTCCACCCGATTATGACATTGCAATTCAGATACCTCCTTCCCCCCTTTATTTTCAAATTAAAATTATAACATATTTGAAGATTAGAATTGAATTAGTAGATGAAAACGACGTTAATTTTCATACATTTCGTTCAATTTTTAGATCTAAATCACGTATTTTTTTTTATCAATATCTAGGTTTATGAGGGGAAAAACGGAAGAAGATTTTTTACAGTTGCAAATTTTTTTTGGTCTTAAAATGTTGGCCTTGACACCTTTTTTATTAATCGAATTGGTTCTTGCGTTCTGAGTAAAATTCGAGCATCACCCAATTTGAAGATTTCCATTGCTAACGTCCTACGGTTATGACTTCAAGTCTCATTTCAAAATGAATTTGATTTCCGTGATTTCTTTCGATTTTGGGTGGGAATCCAGTGTATTCGGCTACAAGCGCAATACCTCCACTCTTTGCGCTTGCAAACAAGCTACCAAAGTAAAATAAAAAGTAAAAAATAAAATAAAAATAAATAAATAAATAAAAATAAGAAAATCGTTTATTAAAAAAAAAAAAAACGAATGGAATAAAGGGTTAATGGAAATTTTTACTCGCTATTGCGAGCAACTACATTTGAGGAGAACTTTGTCCGTAAATGAGTCACTCCAATGAAAAGGTCCGAGCACCGTTCATTTGTTATTTCTACCGATATGTACAAACTTGCCATAAGATTCTGTCCCTTGTTATTTTGGCAAAAAGAGCCTTCTTCTTTCACAAAAAAAAAAACAAGAAAAAAAATCTGAAAATAACAGTCTGGTCAGAAATAAATACTAAACTATTAATGGGTGTGCACACGTATGTATTTATATATCTAATATTACTAACGTATGCTGGTCGACAAGGTTGTTCCTAACACAAAATTAACTTTCTTTTCTAACAGATTATGAACGTTAATCGGCAATGAAAATGCCCAACAATACAAAGCTGATGTGACTAAAAATGACAAGCACAACTTTCTCAATAACTTACTCACACGCACACTTACATTTACTTACGCAATGATCAATATTAATTTTTACTTTGGCTCCTTGTCATGCGGCACTTGTTCGAAAACTCAACAGAAATACGGGTTAACTTGTCAAGGTTTCACTTTAGGTTTTAATTCCTCAACTACACCACCCCACTTAAGACGGTAAACTCCCGTTTTCCAGCGAATGGTAGGCTGAAGCAGAGCATTTAGAAACAAGAAGGGTGCGCTCAACTCACGCAAGAACCATCCTAGCACAAATTCGAACTTGCTGAAAGGCAATGGGCCGTCCTACATCATATGCAAAAAGTAGAATGTAGTAAAGTATGCCTGAATGCAACTGTAGGCGTATAGCACTTACCTGCACGATTGAAAGAAGAATCCAATCGAGGATAAACCACGCAAGAATGTGTAACAAACCAACTGCAAGCGGATCCCACTGAAACAGCCAGTAGATAGACCAGGCAGCTAAGGCACCAAGCAACCTTTAAAAAAGAAAAACGCGACAAATTTAGGTGCCTGTTTAGACATGAATGAAAATGAATGCAATAATTTTACATGCACTCCGAAACTGGCTCGAAGACAATCGTGCTAGGAACCATCGCGATTCTTAACTTCGCCCAACGGATGATTCTTTCTTGAAAGGTAGGTATGTGGCAAATGCCAGAATTCTGCCACGCAGGTTGACTGCAAATGCCGATCTTCCAGCCACGGTCTTTAATGGCCTTTGCCAGGAAAAAATCTTCGGCTAAATAACATCCAAACGATTTAAGACCGCCAGCGTCATCGATCAGCGATTTTCGCATCAAAGCCGACATGCCCGTGGCACAGTTAACTCTTACGAAATCGGCCGCCAAGTATATCCGGGCATGAGCTGTTCCAAAATAAATCTGATGCCATAAACAGAAGACGTGACATGATGACAAAATCTAAATTGATGAGAATTTTCCTTTTTTGAAATATCTTGTAGTGTACCCAAGGTACTCTACGTGACAGATATGGGAACCACTAAACATCAACTAAATCGCAAATAAAATGTTAATTACCTTCTCTAGAGTAGCTGGGAACCCCTCCCGATCACAAACAAATGGCATTTGGTGAATAAGCCCAACGTCTTCTTTCATATGTTCTGCCATGTCAATAAGCGTGTCTTCTTTCACTGTAAACAAACCCAATATTTGGCCGTCAATCCAACTGTTTAGAAGCTTTATAAAACAGGCTACTTACTTCGGATACCAGAATCTGAGATCATAAACAATTCATATTTTGCAGAGGCATATCCAAGCTGGATGTTGTTAATTTTTGGATTAATGCCTACTTTTTCACCACCTGCAGTTATTGAAGAAAAGTTATAGCATCTTCCTAACGCGCTTTAGAGAAATAAAAAACAAACCAATAAAGATTTGTGCATCTACTTTCGGGTATTTTTCCATTAACTTTTTAACCAGCATCAACGACGGATCGCTTTCGTCCCCTATGCAAAATAATAATTCATACTAAAAAACAAGAGAAAAAGAAATCAATTAATGCTTAATACGTATTGTTTTTTTTTTCTCTGGCTAACGTAGACCTACCACTGGATATTGCATTGTGAAAAACGTTTCGAGATTACTAAATAAATTCACGTCGACTCCAGTAAGTGGCTTCAAAATTGAGACGGCCGGATATGGCGTTTCTTTTGGTTGTTTGCAGCTCTTACGATGCAATTTCCATTTTCTGGCAAAACAATCAAAATAAAAGTTAGTTTCTTTTTAGCTAATGGGAAACACGCTAAATTTTGTGAAATGCATTTTTTATTTACTTATTTTGTTGTTGATGCTTTTGTACCATTTGATTAACAACAACCTTACCCGTAAACAATTGCTAGAAGGTGGACGAGCCAGTAGCCGATCCAGAAGACAAACAACGCAGCGGCCACAACAAACCAAAAGAAATCAACGTATTGATGTGACATAATGGTCGCGGTGATGACACAATGAATTTTGCAGGTTTGATTTGGCGAGAGGTGTGGATAGAAAATCTGTCGTCTAATGGCCAGCGGCCGAGAGACCGGATCAGGCTATCCATGATGTGGGCGACATGGGTGTTTGATTAGTAAATTTCCGCAAAGATACGTATAGAACTGTAAGAAGACACAAATATATATATAAATATTCATTACGCACAGCTTTAACTATCAAAATCGCGTTACTGACACCACTAATCAGCATCATCATAAAAATCCCTTGCGTCAACATTTGCGGATCGAATTACCTGAGACAGGACTTACTAACGACGGTACTGGCGCGACTGAAACACTAAAGAAAAATACAATGAAAATACTTCTGTCGCGCCAGTACCTTTCGGTAATAAGCCGGGTATCAGGTAGTCAGTGACGAAGAGTCCTAATCAACATGCTTTTTTTGTTGTTTTTTTTTTTAGGGGAGGGACGGCGCGCGTTACGCCATGCTTTGCTGCTTCATGTTGATTTAAGAACACGAATTATAATAGGGTATGCCGAAGTCTCCATAGAACCCACAAAACTACTACACAACAAACCACTGACGGTAACAGCGCCACCGCTAGAGAGCCACTTACACTTAAAAAATGTGCAAGTACAACAGTCACCAACCACTTCACATTGAACGTTACCACGACGACAGAACTTGCAACACGACCCTCATAAATGACCGGCCGTTACACGTGATACCCATATTGACAGAGCGTCTATCTTATCTCTGATCTAACTGTCCGATTAAGTCTAAATATGAAGGCTTGGGAGTAAATTAGTTCGTTGCGCCGAGAAGAAAAAGGAACTCAACAAAACGCAGTTCTTTGCGGGCTTTTCGCACATAGCACACTAGTGACGACAACCTCACGTTTCGGGTGGTTCGAATTCAACTGCTAAAAGCAGACGCCACACCGCTGAAAAAATGATCAATTTCCAATTCGGCAACGCCCCATGCTACATATTAAATTATTTATTTGAAAATATAATTATAATTTTTTTTTCCCGAATGCGATTCAGATTGAATGAATGAATTATGATTGACATGTCATGATTGAAAGCGTTATTTAATCGAAAATTAGCGGCGGATCAAAAAAAATAGTGAGGTTATGCTTACCTTCAGGTGGCTGAATAGTTTAGAATTCGGGCAAACGGTCTGGCACTGCCTTGGTCTCAATCGTGAATATTTTATGGCAGCTTATGAACAACAGTAAGACTTAGTACCTTGATCAACTGAACATTTGTGGCAGCTTGAGTCCAGTTAAGAACCAGGGAAAAAGTGCGGCCTGATAAGGGCTTTCAACGACGTTTCCTCCCACTGCGACAATGCATACAGCAAATGCTGATAAAATAGCCTTCATTTGTTGGATATAGAGCGTAGGGAAAACGACCATTTCCAGTCGCATTTGAATATCTCGTATTTGGTATTCAGTTACAGTAAAGGGACCAAGCTGGAACTCGCATGGGTGAAAAGAGAAAGCACAACTAGAGCCAATCGAGTGTTGACCCTATAGTTCAGCGGAAATGCCAGCCGATTTGGAAAAGGGAACGAATGGCGAGAGACCTGAAAACGAAACTTCCGGGGATAAGGAAAAAAACACAAATTTCGTGCGTGTGTAAATGATGTCGTTTATAATAATAACACTGTAGGCTATCGGCAAAAGAATTTGGAAAAATAAAATACACACTTGTATGACGTCCTAACGCAGTTCATAGAAGTTGTTTCTCGGTTGCGGCAATAAGTGAGAGAAGGAGCACAATCCTTCTCCACTTGATAAACTAATAGTGCCTTATTATACATTCTACATTTCTACTGCATAATGATTTTTAAAACAAATGCCATTGCTATGAGGGGACTCAATTTCCATACGAAATTTCGTTTGTGTCAGCGAAAATATGCGATATAGGATAGCTGGAAAAACAACTATGAAACAAGTTAGGCTATATGTGATTTAATGTGTAAAACAGATGTAATATCCGTAGTGATATCGAAGCAAAGAATGTTTGTGTTATGCATCAGAATTTTGAGTCACGTAAATACTATATGAAAAAAGATGAGTCACTACTGTCGCCGTCATACAGTATGTAACACAAAGATGACGGTGGGGAAAAATCGCTTATCAGGAACACTGACTGAACATAGCATTAAACGTTTAAGGATCAACCTGATTTTGGTAATCGTAAGTAAACATTTGAGATATCATTT
Organism: Daphnia carinata; assembly: GCF_022539665.2. Classification (NCBI taxonomy): domain Eukaryota; kingdom Metazoa; phylum Arthropoda; class Branchiopoda; order Diplostraca; family Daphniidae; genus Daphnia; species Daphnia carinata. The sequence goes on along the minus strand of NC_081336.1, from coordinate 4,786,308 downwards.
AATATGACTCACTTAGATACAAATTTTGAAATGCCTAAAAGCTACTAAATCCTCGCATTCTAAGAAGGGAGAAAGATTTTCCCGCCCAGATTTCCTCTTTCCGACGGGTGTGAGGAGGGCAATTCGTTTTTTCACGTTTTATGCGTCAGACATGTAACTCTTGCGTTTAACAACTAAAGATAAGCATTTTCCTTGTTTAACAAAGCTGCCATTTTAGCGCTTGGCGAATATCTTCGGTAGGCATACTTAGGTCAAGGAATATTATGGTTCTTGATATATTTGTCAAAATTGCCATGCACTAGTTTTTTTAGTTTTTGGTAGCAGGAAAATGTTTTAATTCCATACAATCAGAAAAATAGAAATATTAATGCATAGCGAATGAAATGCCGAGTAAACATCAGTGCATAGCGGTAGTACTCGTGTCTAGGGCTCGACCCCGATCGTCTTTGATCGGGGCAAAACCGCGATTTTTCATTTAAAAATCGTCAAACCGTCGGTTCGGTTTGGCCATTTTTTACTGCGGTTTGGTTTTCGGTTTGCAACTGGGCAAAACCGGTTTGAACCGCCATTAAAAATTTTTTTCAATTTTGCTGAAATTCCAAATCAAGTAATTATCACTAATTGTTGTGGGCGTAATGGCGGTCAGCAACTTGTTATAAATCAAATTTCCGATCAGACTTGTAAGCATCGCGATCGAAAATTGGTCGATCTTTCCGCCATCTAGCGACAAAATCTGTTACTGATGAATTGGCCTATGCAAACCGCAAATCCGCGGTGCAAACTGTAAAACCGCGGTGCAAAGCTGCAAAACCGCAGTTTACGCCGCGAGTACGAACTGCGGGTACAAACCGTCAAACCGCGGTTCAATCTGTGTGAAAAAAACAGCAAAACCGAACCGCACCGGTTTGTCCTTTAAAAAAAAAAACGCGCGGGTCGGCAAAAATCGTGCCCGATCGTCGCGGGGCCGAGCCCTACTCGTGTCCCGCATGTACTAGTGCGTAACAGCCGCTGCAAAACCAACGTGTCTACACTGCCAAAGCCAATACGAACGCTAAAGGCCTAAGGTTCTTATTTTTACAAAGGCAAGCAGACGGCATTTTTCGTTGCATGTGAAAAGTTTTTCACGTTTAACGTACTGATATCTTAGAGTAATAGTTTTACCACCCGGCAAAACAAAAAGTGAATCATGGTATTGAAATATTTTCTTTTACGGATTATCAAGGGCGTTTCATTAAATATCTTGAAATTTTCTTTCAGTTACCCCTGTCGTTATTGCGTACGGCGCAGAATCACCCCATGGTAAACAAATTAAAAATTAATACTTCTGTCATTTCCTTAATTCGTAGATAAAAATATAGTTAGTAGAATTGAAAAATGGAGAAACTTACAATGGTCACTTAGTGAGCTGTGATAACTGGATGAACATCAATTTACGAGAAGTCATTTGCACATCCAAGGTATATGCCTTTCCGTCCAACTTCCGTTTGTTTATCTTTTCCCCAATTGTAGATACATTTGAAATACTGTTTATTCATTACTTTTAGGCTCATTTTAAAATAACAACATCTAATTCTATTGTGTATAATTATTAGGATGGTGACAGGTTCTGGAGAATGCCAGAGTGCTATATAAGAGGTAGTACTATTAAGTACCTGCGCATTCCAGATGAAGTTATTGATATGGTGAAGGAAGAAGTTGTGGCCAAGGGTCGTGGTCGCAGTGATGGCAAGGGTAGAGGTGGAGCCCAAAGAGGCAGAGGTGGTAATAGAGGTATTGGATTCTTTAGTATACTTGTTATTAGTTCATAGTATAGTTGGTGGGTCAATACCAGCCAAGTAATTATGATTCAAGATTAGAAAATACTAGAATTGTACTTTACACTTCCTAGGAATTAAAACTATTATTTACACATATGAAGTAAATGTAAGTTGGACACCATCATGTCAAGAATCTGAAAAAGAAATTATTGCAATTATTGAACATTAATTTCTATTTCATGTATGTCACTACGACAATGCTTTACGTAAGAGAAGCGTCGAATCAGATTTTATATAATCAACCACAAATCGTCGTATTATGCCTCGTTTTTTTCGTCGTTTGTTTTAGTAGGAGCATGGGAAATGCTAGCCCAGTGGGCCAAAATATTAATTATTTACCCTCTCATTAAAGTCGAAGCAATAACAATAATGTGATTTTATAGGAAGAATCGTATTATACGTGTTGCATTGTTGTTCATTGTCAGGTTCTTTTGGAGCATCTAGAGGTCGAGGTGCACCGTCGGGACGAGGAGGTGGAGGCGGTACCAACAAACCCCGTGGAAAGTAAATCCTTATTGTCAGATGGTTTTTTTCCAAATATCGTCAGGTTTTCATTTTCGCGCCACTTGCGGTCGTGACAGAGGCAGAAAAGCACATAACTCATACCTTGTTGTTCGCGTTTTTTCTGTCAAATTTGTATTTTGCTAACTCACACCCGAACAATTAATGTCGGAGAAATACATCGTTAAGTGAAAAAAAGAAGTCAATTTTATATTTTTAAGTATGGGTAGCACATACTTGACTATCTACGACCTCTGCGCGTTCGTATCTAGTCTGATTTAAGGCGTCTTTTACGTAAATAATGAATATGATGAAGCTTTTACAAAATTGAACCGTCTTTTCTACCCTTAGCTTGAAGTACGATGTGTTTATTATCACAAAAACACGATTGTGCTTGCCAACAGCTTAACTGAATATTCAGGCAACAGCAGTTAATTTAGTTGAACATTAAAAATTTCTTCTGCGAAATTTGCTTATATCTCATGATTCTGAATCTCGCCGAGAAAATTTTAGTGTTGTACGGCCGTACTTGAAATTTCCAAACTGACGCCGCACATTATTCCGTTTCAATTCTACCCAATAGTTTGGTTAACAACGACAGATTTGCTTTCCAGCACAGACGTCATGCGTATGAAGCCAAAACATTACGATATATAGTTGTTGTGTAGCCTAGTGGTCCTAATATAGAAAACCATTCGTCCGGTGCAACACTCAGTTCGGTACCAGTGCTCGCGAACTTCCACCGCCCTATTCCCATACATATTCAACAAGTTTCCAGCTTTAAATAAAGTAAACGTATTACTTCCATTACTGGTCAAACATTTTTTAAAAGCTATTTTATTTGCTTTGAAAGATCGTATGTTTGATAACAGCAAAGAGAGAAAAAGCGGGTCAGATACAATTGCACAAATGTACTAAACAAAAAAGAAACCACAAATGTATTGCAGTAAGAATTTTAAATGTCTGTCGTTGACATAAACTGATAGATAATTTTCGAGACATTCCCAAGAGATGCAATTAGTATTGCATTTTCTCTTCTGTATTAAATCTTGTCAGCCAGCAGACGATGCCCCGAGCCAGCCGCTGGCTTCGGCCTTCACCAGTTCATCTGCACGTCTTCATCGTTTTTATCTGCTCCTTACTCGCTCTCTCTTTCATTTGCCTCCACCCACCTTGAACTATAGGCCCTTGTTCGTTGTTTAGTTTTTCACTTGGAAACACGAAATAACATGAAGGGTGCTTTTCCAATGTCGTTAGCTACCAATGTGAAGAAATGGAAAATTAACAAGTTATGCTGTCATCTTCAGCAATGTTGTTCGCTCCAGAGTCAAAATGGGAAGCTGAGCTTTAATAGTTGATTAATTTCAAGAGTATAACGTGGTTTGCTTCGATACTGCTTAGGGCCTAGTTAGGTATTCCCACAGATTTCTGTCCCTCACATTCACCTTGAAAGCTACGTCTAGTTACCTACAGCGTTGCCAGACACAGCCAAGGTGAAAAGAATTCAGTGAACAACTTTGGGATGACTGAATCGGGTGATCGGATAAAGGAAACCACTACAGTTACCTTTAACGACATGGTTCTCGGGTAAAAGGCGAGTCGTCATTCCCATTAACCAGTAAGTGCTTCTATAAAAAGAAAAATGTACGTAGTTTATTCCGCCATTTCTGAATTGCAATAGATAGGATTGACATTTAAGCTATCAAGTCGTTGGTAAAGGGCACCGTAGTTTGACTTGAAGTAGGAAAAAAAAGGGGACCATTAAATTCGTGAATAGGGCGTTCGCTCAACAGTCTTCTTTAGAACACCTTTTATAGAGCTAGAAAATTGTCTTGTGGAAAGTTTCAGGAATTTTCCTAGAATCGACTTTGACTAGGTCGCCGAGCATGTATGGAAGGGTGAATAAAGCTAAGCTCCTTTGGAAAGAAAAAAAGAAAAAAAAGAGAAGAAGAGAAAAAAAAAATATAATGGCTTGAGTACAGTAACGGGGATTTTCGGTTGAAGAATGTAAATGAAACGAAATGAAACAGGGGGAGACGAACGCAAAGGGGGCCTCCCTCGTTTCTGAAGCTGTCCGTGGGTCTGATTTAGTGAAGGGGGAGACAGATGCAAAGGGGAGAGGAGAAACGTTGAGGGAGCTAGGCCTCCGAAAAAAGGTCGACTTTTAACGCCCAGTCAATAGATTTACTGGGTACTGTAAAGCTTTTTCTATGTCCCAGGTTCTCCCCTAGAGAATGTATAGAGAAAGTTCATAATTCCTTCTTTTGTTTTCTTTCCACTTCTCTTGAGAGCCATACCATCTTTGAAGGTTCCCAGAAAGAAGACACAAGTTTTATAAAGATTTGCCAATCGAATATTATGTTCCTAATTCGCGGATGGACCACGGATTTGGTCATCAAAATAATAGGAGAAAATAACAAGAAAAGGGGGGGGAGAAGGAGGAATTTTTTTTTACTGTATTAACCGAAAGAATGCCATGAATTTCATGTAGTAAACGGCTTTGCCGCCAGATGCGTAAGACTGTGACTGTGTGAGCCGTAGGCGCGCGCCTCGATCTGCCCGTTAGATGTTTTAGAAGTTGCCGTGGCCGACTAGTGTTGTCTTGACTGTCTCTCGTGTATGATGCTTGTTCCTGCTCGTCGGTGTTGCTGCTGTCGGCGGTCTCGTGTCGGCTGGTGAATCTCGCCATGTTGGGCGCGTGTTGTGAATATCGAAAAGACGCCCGCAGGTCGTGCTACCATGAGCATCCCGCGATCACCGCTCTCTTATTTCAGCAAGGTGTCCTCGCGCCGATTATGAACCTTTATTATGGCCCATCATGTATCTCGTCGAGTTGACGCAGCTCGCCAACCGCTTCGGCCCAGGCTTATTTCTCGCCGAGCAATCGTCTCTCAAACTATTCTCCTGCAATGTCTTCTCCTTTTATTCGCATTAGTGGTATAAAAGTCACGTCAATCACCTAATTGGCAGATTAATTGCCAATTGTTCATCCCTAATTTTTAAATACGTCGATTTTTTTTTTCCTTTTTGTTTTTGTGCCTTTGTGGTATAGTGGATTGATACGGCAGAAGGGAGGCGACACAAGCGCCCGGAATCTTGCAGCAAACCCGACGTAAGTCTATTCGATAGCACGTTTGTTCTTGAGGGCGCGACGAGGTCTTTGTTTTATTCTAATCCGTTGTCCAATGAAGCTCTAAACGAACAGACATGAAACACTAGATTGGAAAAAAAAGAAGAGAGAAAGAAAAGAAAGAAAACCTGTCCGACGCAAAGACTACACATACGTGTGTTGTGGGTGACACTTGGAATTATTAGACATTTTTCCCGCCTACAATTCACACCAAACTATTGGCGGCCATGTTGAACGTATTGCGCGTGCCCAGTTCACTGAAACGCACGGTACGCAAACGATGGTTCGGCTCAAATTTCGAACAAAATTCTATACGCTCCTCTAGCGTCCCACGCGCTAGTTGTATTCATTCGTACCACCCAACTTTTGTTTCCATCCTTGCATTTTATTTCTTTATGCATATGCATAGAGAGAAAGAGACAGAGCCAAAACGGTGGGATTCTCAAGAAACGGGACCGGTTCTTCAGTGGAAAAGAAATGCATTTATGGCAGGACTAATTTCCTGGCGTTGTTGAAAGCAAGATTGGCTTTAGGGGTATGTTTAATCAATAAAAACAAGCTGCAAGTTGCATTCCACTTTGAAGTCGACACGTTAAGCATCACATGCCTTGGCCGAAATTAATAGATGATATTTTCGCTGCATATTTGGAAATTGTATCGTTTCTTCTCTAAACATGGACGCCCTTAAAAGGCTCGCATTCGCTATCGTGCGTTAACGAGTGGAATGGACGATTGTCGTTTGAACTGGCTTTGCACCAGTTACCATTTCTGCTTATTTGCATTTGAATTAAATGCAGATCAATGGTTTTCGACTCAAACATTGTGAGAGTGTCTAGTGTGCTCTTCATTGAGAAAAAGAAGAAAGAAAAAAAAAACTCCATAAAGGGCTTTGAGAAACCCACGGATAGATTTTTTTTCACAGTTCCCTCTTTCCGGAAATGGTTGACTCCCCTCTCCTCTCCCCTTGCTGTGATCATACGAGTCTTGTCGTTGGATCCGTATATGGTGTTGCCTGTGCGCTTTCACCTTTAAGCCAACTTTAATGTGAAACGGGTCACAGCTGTTTGTCTGCCCTTCACCAAAAGTCATGCCCCTGATCACTTGGGTAGCAGGCAAAAAAAAAAAAAATTTTTGTAGCAGTTATCATACCCGTAATTTTATTAGCAATAGAGATAAAATTGTTTGAGTGTGCTTGGCAATTAGAGAACCTTGCTACGCAAGGTGTGCATGAGCTTTCTTTACTTTCAGTTTTTTTTTCTTCGAACATAGAGTGATGATTGGGTTGACTAACATTGTTGTTATATAAGAGGCTTGCCAAGGAGAAATCTTGCAATTATTTTATGTAGTCTGAAATCGACCATTCATTTTTGTGCCTCTCAGCTCGCATATTTTTGCATTGCTTATAACGAATGACGACGACCCACTATCTCATTTTCAATTACTATTCGGAATCGGACACGGCCAACTGTCTTAAAGTATTTTTGATGCATCTCTCAACTCGTCTTAAATTGGAATTTTGATATCCTTTAGGTAAGATGAACGGAAATATCTTTGGTGAGAAACAGTAGAAGGTACTGTTTCTCTTGGCTTGCATACAAAAGAAAGTGGAAAACCCAACCCCCCGTCTCCCTCCTTTTTAAGGCTAGGGAAACAATGTTTTTGTTATGACGGTGGAATATAATAACTTCAACAAAGAAATATTTGGCCGTTGAGAAATGAAAACAGATACAGGCAGCTGTACGTAGCTGAAAAGTCGAATGCTATGTGCTGCGATGAATGCTAGACTTACCACGTCTCTTGCGTTATTTCGATGATATATTAAATCTATGCGACTTTCTGAACATACCAAAGAAATGAGAAAATTTACATGCTGAGAAAGACAAAAAAAAGGGGGAAAGAAAACAAGTAATGATATGATGATTTGGGATATGTTTTGTGCCAGGAAAAGCGGCAGCTTTTCTTTTTCTTGTAAGATTTGTTGTTAAAGTCAGTCACGCAGGTGATTTATGACTTGGTGTTAACGTATTGCTCAGCTAATTTTGTTAATCGTACTCACTTTCGTTTGTGTTTGTTTAACCAGAACGGACGTAGCACTTCTTTCTATGGCGAATTGCGGCCGAACCGCCGTCGTATTTCTTCGGTACAATTCACGTACCGTATTCCCGTGTCTGGGACTACGTGCCTGAGAATGTCAAAAGAGCATTTGACGCTTCGGACGCAGTTTTCTTTGAACTTGATTTGACCGATCCAAACACCATCAGCGCACTTACCAGCTGCCAACTGTTACCGGTAGACCTTCAGAAATTCTGGTTTTTAACTCATAGCATTCGATTTAATGATTCTTGTTTTCATTTAAAGGTGGGTCAAAGTTTAGGCGACGTCTTGCCAGCCGATTTATTTGCCCGGCTTAAACGCCATTTAGATTACGTAAAAGCTGTAATGCCATCGTGGATGAGTTCAGATCAGCGAGGAAGAGGACTCTACGCCGACTACCTCTTCAGCGCTATCACTGGCAACTGGGAGCGGAAAAGACCCATTTGGGTCATGCTAATGGTCAACTCGTTGACAGAGAGTGATATTAAATCGCGTGGCATTCCCGTTTTGGATTTGTATTTGGCTCAAGAAGCGGAGAGACGTAACAAACGGATGGGAGCTGTCGAGCGCGTTGAAGAGCAATGTGTTCCTTTAAACGGACTCAATTTTTCACAGGTTGTTATTTATATTTTTTTTTCTTGTTGAAAATGTGAAAATGCATTTTTAAAAATATTATTATAATGTGTCAGGTTGTGTTTGCGCTGAATCAGACGCTTCATCACCAAGAATCTCTAAGGGCAGGTGATCATTCGGTGCCCTATACCACAGATGATTTAATCAAGCATTACAACTGCGGTGATCTTAACGCGGTTATATTTAGCCATGATACGGCTCAGGTAATTATACTTAAAGTAACCCAAGTGAATGGCTGCATTCAGTAAATTAAAAACTTATAGGTTCCGTCGATGACCAATGTAACCCTGGCACCTTACGAACAAGTAATGGCGAAGAAAATTGATGAATACTTCCGCCAAGAGCTTATATTCAAACGTAATCGTAGAATGGGTCAGCGAGTACTGGAACTGCTTGCTGCCCATCCTGACAAGAGTTTCTTCTTTGCCTTCGGTGCAGGTAAAGCATTTAAGACAAAATTTTTGACTTGCCTGTACTCGATGTTTTCAATCTCTTTGTCTGTAAACAGGGCATTTTTTAGGCAACTACACTGTCCTAGACGTTGTTCAAAGTGGTGGTTATACCGTCGAGCAGCTCACATCTGATCATAAAATTTTAAGGTAACTTTATTTGATATTTTGCCATTTTATCCAAAGTTTTCGCGTTGGTTTTTTCAATACTTAAACGAAATTAAGAGCTTAGTGTTTTATATTGAAAACTGGACCCTTTATTTATTTTTTCTTCATCTGTCATACCGCAAATATTGCAATGCTATAGACTGTAGTAATTTCGTCTCGATACGGTCTATAAATGTTTGAAACCAAACAGTTCTATTGCGAAAACAAAGCTTGCCGTCCGGAAACGATGACCACCGTGGAAGGTTACTTTTAGTCTGTTGAATGTTTTCTCCGCAGGAAGTTTTCGTTTTTGTCGAGTTGTGTGTGGGGCCTGTTTATTTTTGTCCGTCGCACGGCAGCAAAGTTCTTGTTTAAGAAATGTTTATTTTACCAGTCAGCTTGTATGTTTGAAAAATCGCTTGTGTATATCCGCTGAGGTGGTTATGTTTAGATTGTGGTTTTTTCTTTCCTTTTTTTTTTTTTAATAATTGTTCTTCGGTGGTCATTCAAGGCATCGGAAAAAGCAAAGCAAACCACGCCCATCACTAGTACCAGAACCGAGCAGCCTTCGCGATTTTTCGACACACGTCAAATCAAATACGCTGGACAACCAAGACGAAGAGCTTTCACGCAACGTGTTAGAGACTCGAATAATTACCCGAACTGCGACAAACGCCCCTCGTACGCCACCTGAAGATTCATTAAAAAAGACGACATTTCGACCCCCTACACTACTAAGGACTAGCCCTAATTTGTTAGCAGCCGCAGCTAGAGAAGCAACTAATCAAGACCTAGCGATAAAATATAGAAATTTCAATGACTTGTGGATCCGCTTGGAAAACGGAGGACATTCTTACATTAGGTATTGTGATTTTTTGTTTTTAAACGAAACTTTTATTCATTTGCATGTAACGTCACCAACAGTGTCTTAAAACATCGTTCTCCCAATTGCGGTAGAATGTGTTTGCTTTACGTAGAAAGCCATGCTTATATGTACAAGCTGAGCAAGTGTCACGTATACCTTGAGTAATTTCGTTTTTTTCCTTGCACTTTTTACGATAGAAGTTTGCAGCCGTCAGAACCATCTTCCACTCAGACGGACGATTCCTTACGCGTCTGGTATGGGCTGCGACCGAACCGAGCCACTTCAGACTCCCTTTGCCAAGCTTTATGGATTCCCTTGTTTGTAACGATAATGTTCTCCTATACTAGAGCCTGATTATCTCACGAAACGAAGATGCTTATTTTTGTGTCAGAACTAGAACGTAGATTCAGTTTTTGAATGCGATTTCCTGCCAAATACTCATGGAGAGTTATTATCCCAATGTCCAATGATTTGTCCATTGTCTATATATGAAGATCTAAGTGAGCTATGATTTAAATACTTCGTTTATTATGTATGAACTCTGTTTGTAGATAATTTTGTACAGCTCAAATGTACCACTTTTTGATTTCGTTTTACGCATAATATTCTTCTTACGATTTTATTTATTGAAACACATTTGCGTCGTACTTTATTTGGTACTTGAAATATGATACACTGTGCTGTGAAAGAAAAGAAATCCAAAATCTATAAGTATCCACAAAGATTGGACGACTTTATTCTTACAACGCAACAGAAAAAAACTGAGATAAAGCATAACAGAAGGAATTCAACGTAATTGTGCGAACTTGAAAAGAAACAAGGCAGAGAACAAGTATGAGAGCCTAGATGGAGGTGGAATTGAACAAATCACACAATGGAAGGGACTATCTCAAGAACAACTGAAGAATGGTGTTGCCATCAAAATCAATTATGTCGCGTACCTTCCAATTGTTTTCTTACACCTGATGGGACTTGGAATTGCAGCACGTTATTATCTGTACACGAAAACTAAAATGGTTTTGGTTTGAGACCATGTTCTAAAACATGCCGTCACGCTATTAGGAGACAGGTTTTGAAATGTCCGGTATAATTTGTTCATGTTCTTGTATTTCAGGCTATGTGGATGATTTTTGCCGGTTGAGGAATACAGTATACTGTGACAAATTCCCATCATATTGCCGATAAGCTTCTCGATTTTCTTCTCTCGCTGGTATTTTTTTTTTGTACTTAAATAACCTTCATTGTTAAATTCATTCATCGAATAGTTATTTTATACACACATAATGCAGTTTAATTTTACTAAAATATAACAAAGTTCTAACACTCCTCTCCCCTTTTTCCTAATTATGCCCCGTTTTATAGTATTGAATACTTTATGCTTCCGCTAAAAAAAAGTATACACGACCCTTTCTAGAAAATATGATTCAGGATTACATTGATATGTTTTTGATGAATGAAAAGGAAAAATTCGAATATTGTTGGAAATCACATTAGCTTTTTCATGGCTGGCCCACTGGCGAAGGGCAAAATGCGCTCACACGTTGAAAAAAAAATTTACACAATTTTACGGCTAAACGTTTATTAGTTACCGACAACCATGCAGTGCAGGAAAACGGTGCAGTCGTGAGCTATCTAGAGGTTGAAAAACGAACAAAGTTCAACAATTTAAATTGAACGCTGGGAATCCAAATTTTCCGTGTCTCTGAAGAGATGGCGTGCGCTAACGAACTTGACTCGCCCCTGTCTGTACTTAAAGCAAATACCTTGTGAAACCCTATATTTATGAAACGGAAGAGTTAGTCCACTCATAGCTCATTTTAAAAGCCCTATTAGTTCAAGTTATTCTTAAGTTTAGGTAAATAACAGAAGAATTGTCAAAGAGAGCCTGTCCTCGAGATACGAGTGAACACCTCACTGTATACATATCGTGATATCCCCCTTGTCTAACTAAAATGGCGCCTGACGATCAAATATCTGATCAAGAAAAGGTAAGCTGTGAGTTTCATTCGGTTTAATCGTGATATTCATGTTCCAAAGGAAAAGAGTATTAAATAGGTGATAACTTTTCGTGTGTTTGTTCCAGTATTTTTAAGTGTTATTTTCGCTACTCTCCAATGTATAGAAACGCTCGTTTTGACAAGTGGGAGGGGTCTGACCGGTGTTTCGCAATCCGGTTTCGCCATTTGTTTGATCTCTTTTTAATTATCCTTAGCACAAACTGTTATTGATAAATATTTATTTTCTTAATTTTCTTAGGTTCGTATTGCGTCGGATTTCATACGGCATGCTCCTCCTGGGGAATTCAATGAAGTGTTTACAGGTTTGAGGTGTTGAGACTATCTGTTGATTCAAACGTTATCCAACATTATTTTAGATGTCCGTGTGCTGTTAAATAATGATACCCTCCTCAAAGAAGGAGTTGCGGGTGCCTTTGCCTTGTATAATAAAGATCAGCTCACTCCTGTAAAACTTCCAAATTCCAGTATTCCATCACTGGTGACAGAGCACAATGATGTTGGAGGGGGGAGATTTTTTGATCCTCGATCAAAACAGTCTTTCAAGTATGATCATTTGAGAAAGGAAGCTTCCGATCTTCAGGTATTTCAGCTCTAATTACATATTTGTTATGTAAACCAATGACTTTGTTTCTAGGCATGGGAATCTGATGCTGCGGTAGAATCGTGGAGAGATGCACTAGAATCCCAGTTTACTGAGTACACAGCAAACCATTACAAGCATGGTGTTTGTGCTGTGTTTGGTCAAAGTAGAAATGATAGTGTATCTCTTGTTGCGTGCATTGAGGATCATCAATTTCAACCAAAGAACTATTGGTGCAGTTCTATATGAAAATTACTAAACATGTAAAAAATAATTATGTTGTAAAATGTTTTTAGGAATGGTCGTTGGAGGTCTCAGTGGTGTGCAACTTTGACTGGTGGAACTGGAGAGTTGCAAGGAACTCTAAGGGTTCAGGTACCATATGTCCCATCTTTTTGCTTCCTGCCTTAATTCCCCTCCTTACTTTTTTATATTAGGTTCATTATTATGAAGATGGCAATGTCCAGCTTGTCTGTTCTAAGAATGTTAAACATTCACTCACGTGTTCGGTAAGTCAAAATTCTGCTATGTTTTAATTTAAAAAAAAAAAAATATATATATATAAATAATAAAAACTAAATTGTTACTTCGTTTGTGCTTACAAAGAATGAAGTAGAGACCGCCAAAGAGATGGTTCGGTTGATCGAAGAATCCGAGTCCGAGTATCAATTAGCGATCAATGAAAACTATCAGACTATGTCTGATACTACCTTCAAAGCTCTTCGTCGTCAATTACCTATCACGCGAAGCAAAGTCGACTGGGAAAAAATTATTTCGTACAAAATTGGAAAAGAAATCAACAAAACCCAATAATAATAAGTTCATTCAGCAACTCTTTACTTATTAAATCTTTCAATTCTTCTTATTTCATTATCTTGTTGTTGGAAAGTAGATTCCGACCTACTGCCAACTGCTGGCCGATTGGTTCAATGTTGTTACGGTGGTTCTAATAAGTTACTACGATACATTTCTTTTCCATTTATTTACATATCCTATTTTCTGTTTGTTTTTTCTAACCTTCTTCCTTCTCAGCTCTCCCCTCATGGTTTTATTGTGTCGAGTGTTGGATGATTTGATCAAGGCTTGAGTTTAGCGTAAAATTATCCTGATCAAGTTATATCGCGTCACCGGTACGCTGCCTTTGTGCGCGCATTGCTGAAGCGGTGCGCCCTTTTATTATTATCATAGTAATATTAAATCGTCGTCCATTGATTTTCTGCACCCCATTTAAGTTCTTTTATTATCAGCAGATTGGTTTGCTTTGGTTAACTAGCAAAGTAATCTACATGACTGATATATAGGTGTTTTGGTTTTCACTACTGAATTTGTTCCTTATCTCTTATTTCTTTTCGTATCCTTTATCCCGTGTGAATGCCTATGCCTATAAAAAAGATGCAGTGATTCCATAAGCCTCATTTTGTGTTGTGGGCCGTTGGTCTTACAAAATGAAAATACAACTGTGTTGGACTTGTTGAAACTTTTTGTCCCTGTTTTCATCTTTGCAACAATTGAACTTTCAATTACTAAATTTGACAAATTTATGTGTGGCTGGTGTAGATTCGTTACTTCCAAAATCTATGCTACGAGTACCGTCAGGTAGTTATGCTTAAAAAAGGAATAATGAGACGAAGTCCTACAAAATGTATAATTACTTCCACATCGCTCGGCTTATTCAAAGTTGGACACGAAAGCCGTACAAGTTTCTTTGCAATGTAACAGGGTTCGAAAATGACAAGTGACGCATACATAACTAAAGTTCCATACAGTTCGGTCACGTCTTGCAGTCTACCGTTTTTGGGTTTGGCCAGCCGAAGTGGCGGAGCAAAACGACCCAAATCGGTAGCCTCGGACAATGAAGCGAGTTAAGGAATTTACACGGAGTCTTCCAGTACCTAAAGTGACTTTCACGAAATGGGGGAATCGTTCTTCGGGTAAGGCATTTGTGAAATATAAGGCTTTTTTAAGGAAGTTTCTATTTTTAATGACGATTAAGTTGATTTCAAATTTTTCTGTCGTCCCGCCACATGGTACTGAAAAAAATATTGCTGAAATTTCCGTCAAACTTAAATTCTTAGAACTCCAGCATTCGCATGCAATAGGAAAGAAGGATAGCTAAATAATACGCCGTCCAGACGGACAACCGATATTAGAGATTATTGTTAGAATTCGGGCAGTAGTATTTTTCATATTTATTTACAAACGGTTTTCAAAGTTCAGACTAGAGTGTAGATTCTTGTATGATGCATATCCGTACTATGTGTAATGTCATGATGCATGGTGATAGAGAAACAATGGTTATGCGTATTTTTTACCAGATGGCGTGGGCCCTACGCGTAGCGTTTTTCATTTGTTTTGCTTGCAATGGCGTCCATGACGTCATCTTGCTGTTTCATTTCCCAGCCCCCTTAGGCCCCAGCGCTTGTTGGGACATCCATTTTCTGCTGGAATAGGATAGGGTGTGCCCTCGACGCGAGTTTGATCAAAACTCAGTGTCGCTATTTTATAGTTCAGATTGAGTTATATATCGAGTTCCCGAACAATTTTGTGTGCCTCTTGATTGTAAGTATTTTTTCCTTTCGTTGCTAGATTAGTCCGGCCATCGTTGTATAACGCAAGTAAAAACGGAATTCGGCTTCTCACCTCCTACGCTGTGATGGCATTTCGGCATGTTTCCACTGTACGAGAATGATAACATGTCCAACAGATAAATTATTTGTCAGCCGTTCAGTCGATCTTTACAGAGTAGCAGGCATTTTTATTACTTGCGAATTAAATTTGAAAAAGTTATCGTGGTGCAAAAAAAAAAGAAAAAAAAACAACTGACAGAAAACTTTGTTTGTTCATGTAGAATTCAGGGCAGGAATGGCTGCCATCCGAAAGAAACTTGTCATCGTCGGCGATGGTGCTTGTGGTAAAACTTGCCTGTTGATCGTCTTCAGCAAGGATCAGTTCCCTGAAGTGTATGTCCCTACTGTGTTTGAAAACTATGTTGCAGACATTGAAGTTGATGGCAAACAGGTAAAAATACATTTTTGGGTGTGAAATATTAAGTATGGATTTCATCCTCGGTACTTGAATAATGTTCACAATGATTAGTCAAATCAATATTTATAACACTCTTTAACCATATCAGATTTTTTTGCAAATAATGGTAATGGTCCCTCATGAGTTGCATACTAACTGTGTCAAAATCAGTTAAATGGATGGCACAACCATCCTGAACTGTTGAACTTCTGGTGCTTTTTGTAATTTTCTGGAAGGAAGTAAACAAAAAAAAATTTCTTATTTTTATATGATTTAGGTGGAGTTAGCATTATGGGATACGGCTGGCCAAGAAGATTACGACAGATTGCGCCCATTGTCTTACCCTGATACGGATGTGATCTTAATGTGTTTCTCTGTCGATTCACCCGATTCGTTAGAGAACATTCCTGAGAAATGGACACCTGAAGTCAAGCACTTTTGTCCTAACGTCCCTATCATTCTTGTCGGGAATAAAAAAGATCTTCGAAATGATCCCGCCACTATTAAAGGCAACTTTACTTAGTCAAGTATTTTAGTCCCTGTATCTTACTGTGTTTGCTTTCAAATTTAGAATTAGCCAAAATGAAGCAGGAGCCAGTCAAGCCAGAAGAAGGCCGAGCCATGGCGGAAAAAATAAGCGCATTTGCCTACCTTGAATGCTCGGCTAAAAGTAAGGAAGGTGTCCGTGAAGTCTTCGAAACCGCTACGCGAGCTGCCCTTCAGGTTTGTTGAATATTATTTTCGTGGGTGCTACTATGGCCCTTTAATGTCAACTAAGTCAGTCCGAATTTTTAAAACTCTGAATTGGGAAAATGTTTTTAGGTGAAGAAGAAGAAGAAGCCCAAGTGTACCATTTTGTGAAAGGTTGGAATCGGGAGAGGATATGAAAACATTTGCATTGGCCTTTTTTTCTTCTATGTGAAACCACCAACCATCGGACGACCTTTTTCAGACGATTTATTCCTTTTGTGTTCGTCTCTTCGATTATTACTACAGCAACAAATTTTCTTCTCCCAATTTCTCGTATATTTCTGGTAAATACAGTTGTTTCAAATCCCGAATTTCTTGACAACGATCTGGAACTTTGGCGCTTCTCTAGATTATCCAAAATCCATAATTTAGTTCTTGTTTCGAACATTTGGTGTTTTTGACTTCCAACGGTGTTATTCACAAACATGGCTCTTATAATTTCCGTGAGCAACCATTAAACTCGTTTGTTTGCTTCCTTTGCTATAGCAAACCCTGTAGTCTTTTCTATTATATATATATATAAACCAAAAAGTGAAAACTTATTCCCACATTTCCCATAACCAAATGTTATAAGAGCAATGTGACTCGGCTCTGGCAATTTTACTGGGGAAAAAAATCTGTATATTTCACAAGAGATTGGCGCGAAGGTAAGGGCAAGTAAACAAGTACAAATTCACAATTACAAATTAGCGGTTGACTTTCCTCGCCTTGGTGGAACATGTTTGTATTCCTCATTTGTTGAATTAGGGCGCTGTACAAAATATACAGCAGAGATGAACGACACAAAGTCAATGCGATACTTGGCTTAGATTTGCAGACACAGTTCAGCCTTTTCGTTTGATTATTAGACCATTGTAACAGTTAGTAGGCCAGGTGGTATATTCTTTGCAGTTTCTGGTATTAGTTTTGATCTGTTCATTTTGTTCATTAGGTTGGATTTATAGCCGAAACGTGCCTGGCTGAGTTGCAACATCTGTTCGTTAGGGCAACGTTGGCTTTCACTGGAGTGGTCAACGAGTGTACAAGTCGGCTGTATTTTGGAGCGGATAAGCTCCTCTTGTCTCTGACGCCGCTCCCTAGTCTTTTCTACGTGTTGCCTACGTTCTTCTTTGCTCCAATAGCGACCCAGCTTTAGCTCAGAAAGTGTGTCATCATCGGTTGTTGTGCCAGCTCGTTCTTCAGAAATTTGATGGGCTCGGTCACGCAATAACCTTTCTCGGGTTGGCCGACGTGTTATGTATCGACTACCGTCCGCACGTTTCTTCATCCTCCATTCGGTGTTGGTCTCTAAAAGTTTGCGCTCGTGATCTGGCAACTGCTCCGAAACGAAAACGTCATTTGGTTTTCTGTTGAAACGCTCCTGGCCGTTTCGCGAGGACATCAGTTTGCCAAAAGAGCCAGTCTGAATGGCATCTTCATCAATGGTGGACATAAGTTGAAGATTGCGTTTGCCTGCCGACTGTTGTTGCTGTTTCTGAAGTAGCTGTTGTTGGAAAATCTGTTGTTGTAACCATATTGTTTGTTGCAGGTTTTCGGCATTTGTATACATTGTCCGAGCTGCCGGTAGCATGGTGACGTAATTGCAATTCTTCTCTGTCATATCATTTCGAGTCAGGCGATTATTGCCATTCTCTTTGGTTCGATTGACAATCCTACTTTTCCCAACGTCACCAAGTTGAGCAGTATGTCTTTTGATTCGCTGTGGTTCCCTCGTGCGGTCATGGGGACACTGCTGACAACCTTCGCAGGATAAAGTTGTGCATGCCCTAAAGGATGGGTCCAAATGTGCTTGGTGGCCACTGTTAGCTATTTGATTGGTGGGTATCAGAGAACCAGAGACAGGATCGAGCTGGTCACCCGAGACGACTATAGAAAGAGAGAGAGACGATTGCATCCATTCTGCGTTAGGTTTCTTTTGGCAACAAAGGCACTGCTCGTATTGCGTAGAAGTTCGTCCAGGTGGCAACTGGAAAGGCTGCGACAAGTGAGCACTTTGCCATGATTCCCCAGTTCCAGTGTTGTAGGCACTGGAAGTATCGCGATCCTCGCCTACACTTGCATGATTCGATTTCTGACGATTGCGAACTGTTGATTTTCTCATCTCGTCTTCGTTAGCAATTCTTTTCTGGGTGACGTTGCCGAGTTTCTTTTCTTTTCGTCCGCTCGAGTCGCCACTGCTGGAGCTCAATTTAGTAGAAGTTGTACCTCTCCAGTCGGCCATCTTTTTCGAGTCACCTGAACCGTTCTGTTGGGGATAGAGTTGTTGCGATGGAGATACGGCGGCTGCTTGGCGGATCCACTGCTCGACATCGTTCGTCTTTTCAACTCGATCGGACCGTGGCATCCCACGTTTGCAATGATTTCTGTACAAAGATTGGACGTTGCTCTTGACTAGGGTAGATCCCGAAAGCGGAATATTATCTTTCATTGCCGGCCTTTCGGCAACGCCACGACAAGCACGAGAGCTGAAAGAATGGCTCGTGGCTGGCTTGCCGTTGGCTGTCTCCGGAGGTACTTCGTAGGGAGTCGAATAAACCGGTTCCTGATCTAAGCATTCCGAGATTGTTTCATAAATGTGCTCTGAATCGTCTTTTTCATTTTCCTGTTTTCTTGTCTGCTGTTGGGTCGTCCGTCTGGAATAACGAGTGGCGGCAGTCAGGCATTCTAGTTCCAACGATTCCATTTTTCTATTGACCATGTTCAGTCTTTTATCAGCTGTCATATCGTTGTTTATCTGATTGGTACATGGTACTGTCGACGTGTACGGGCCTGTTTGTATTTCTTCGGTTGTCTGACTCGGTGTCGATCCATCACTCATCCGCGATCTATTCCCCAACAAAGGCAATTTATTTTGAATTGATCGACTTTTATTAAGGGAGAAATAAAACGTTATAATAGTATATTTCATTACCTAGCAGTTCTTTCAAAAGACCCCTCATTTGGATCCAGATCGCTAGAACTACGCGGCAGAGAGCTAGTGCCGAAGCCACTGTCCTGACGCCATTCGACTTCATGGCTATGCCTTTCCTGCAGGTACAAAGCCTAAACAAAAAATAATTTCATCAGGTTATCTCTCGTACATTCAATCATGATTATATCTTTTTTTTTAGATTTTCCTACTTGAAGTTGTTGATTTTCAGCTTCTCTCATTTTATCATTGCGTTTCTCATTTTCTTCGTGTTCCAATATTCTCTCCTCGTTACCCTCGACTTGAACGTCTTCTTCTGATTCTCCATCTTCTAGGAATTCTTCGTCAAGCTCAGGATAAGGGAAAGCTACAGACAGCACATCCAAGGGATCAGCCTGTCAAGCGGAAACAACGATATAGTTTTTTTTTTATTCAAAACAATCTCACGGCCCGCTTTCTCTTGCTCGTCTTCGTTCACCGACACATTTTAACTTGATGAAACTATAAATATAAAACAATAGGATAATTTACTTGATTATGTGGCCGAGATACGAGCAACGTTAGGTCAGGTCCGGTGGTAGCGAACAAGTTCTCGGCTTGATATCGATTTCGAACATCTACACCATTTATCTAAACATGCCCGAGTATAGTTTCCCAAGAAAAGAACAAAAATAAAATTAGATGATTGATAAGCCAATATTAGAAAAAAAAAAAGCAATTCAAAATTTTAATGTCGAGATAACATTAAGTCCTTATACCTGCAAAAGGACATCGCCTTGAAGAAGTCTTCCATCGGCTGCCGCAAGACTATCTTCGGCGATTGCTTGGATATAGACTTCCTTATCTTCGCTTTCCATGTTGTCTTCGTCGACGCAAGCTTCATCCTCTTCATATTCCGTAGCGTTGTCGTTTGTTTCAACATACATCTTGGGCGTGGCTTTCTTCTCATTGAAATTGGCCGCGTCCACTGCTGGCGCCAGTTTACTATTATCATCGTAATTTATTCGTGATACTGGCAGACCGTCGCATAGTGTTAGACCCAATTTATCCGTAGAATTCGTTCGTCTCAATTTGATTTCCTATTAAATATAATACCATCGTAATTTTAGTTTAATTCTTTCCTTTTAAATCAACTACTACTATCGGCATTTTAAATTAAGAAACAAAAAACGCTTTGGTAAAGCACTATACGCAGATAAAATATCGTTGTGGTTATTTAATTTTTATCCTATATTTGTTCACCTACAAGCCAAAATCGAAAGGTGGAAAAAAAGGCTTTACATTTTTTGTGGGCCTCGCTGCAAATGCGTTTCTTCAAATTCTACGTTTAGTGAAACCAGGAATGAATTAACAAATGAATACCATTTTCAATTCGGGAATGACTGTATAATGTGGCATTAAGCAATTTTCGATGTGTTATAAGTGTAAAACATGCCGGTTTACTGAAGCTGTCAGCAGCTGCAGCCTTCTATCCGCACACGGCATTCCGAAAAAAAGAAAAAAGTCTAACAAGCAAGACGGCTGGGCCTATTGTGAGTCAATGCATAAGTTAACGTGTGCAAGTATAATGTAAGCTAGGGTGCTGACCTTTCGTCTTCATATAAAAATACACACACATTTTTCTTTTCTTTTTTGTCTTTCTAGAAGGCTTATTGAATGTAGACATGTTTTAGAAAAGGAAAGAACCCCCGAAACAGGCCTAAAAGGAAGTATAAACAATAGCGGAAACAGAAAAAAAAATATGTACGTATATATATATATATATATATAAAGCAAGCTTAGGGTGGCTCAATGTGGGTCTACTGGGGGCACGTGGCCTACGGTAAACAAGAACTGCTGCATTGAAGAGTTTAGAGACTCGGTAAACTCTGTGCACGCCGAGGGTGAGGCGCATATTGGGCAATGCTCTAGTTAGACTTTTTTACCCATTTTATTTGCTCTGAACGGTTTCCTGTGTTTGGATTCGACGGGTGGTAAAGCAAGCAACCGAGCTCCCAACTTGGCCGTTTGGCGAGCAAGGGGGATTTTAAAAGCAGATCGCTAACTGAAGTAAAAGTGGGGGACAAAAAAAAGAAAATAATGCTGTCGGCTGGTTGTAACGTGACTGGACCCGTGACGATGTTGAAAACTTCATACCCACCGTACGATTAAGTACTACGCTGCGCCTGCCCTAACTATTTGCGGTCACATTGCACGCTTCGTTCTACAACCGTACCTCTATATATTTTTTGGGAGGAGGGGGTGAATTATTTTCTCCCTTTTGAATACAGTTTTCCGGTCTTTCGAAAAGTGAAAAAAAAAATCACAGTCTTGTTATTTTTTTTTTTTAACAATATATTGCTGCTTAAATTTCTTATTTGGAAATTTCAATCATTGGGCTAGTCTAGTTGTTGATTCGTGATCGCATTTATAAAATAAAAAGCACTTCAAGCTGTTTTCCTCGACAAGTTTTTTTTTTTTTTTTCGAGACTTCGTTTCAGGGTTTTCTACTCGGTAGCTATTAGAAACGCACTCCGTGGGGTCTTTCGTGGTTTAGATCTGCTCGACTACCATAAATAGAGTACATGGGCGTCGTGAGCCAGGCGACTTAATATCCTGACATTCAGAAGTGCAGCCCATGAAAATCGGACCCTCCCTTACAACTGTTTTTTAAAAAATAATTCAAGTTATCTGAAAATGTTTTCGCGTAATAAACGCAAAAGTTTGGTTTTGAAGCAAATCGGTAAACTAGGAATTCATCATGGCGTTCGGGTCAATAAAACTTTTTTCTTCAATCGCATGTGTAGAAAACAACTTCAGCCGTATTGAAAACGGTGTTGAAATATAGCCGCTACGTTTGAAGACGAAACAGTTGAAGAAAGAAAAATATACCTCGTATTCCATTTCTTGCTCTTCTTCAATTACGTCATCATTTTCGGCGAGTTGCTCGGTTTGGTGATAGAAATCAATAGCGCTCCAGACGGGTAGATTCACTCCTGCCCAGTCCGTTTGAACTTGGACGCTATTTCTGATCCCACCGTAAACTTCGTGTTCATGAAGGCAGCAAGTCCGTTGGCTGTTGCATGTCGGGGAAGATGAAATGGCGCTTTCTTTTATGGTAGACTTTGGCTGTGTTTTCACATTAAAAAAAAATACAATTTCCGCTGTTTTTAAAATTTTGTAAAACCGTGACATGATTATGGCAGGATAAAAATGAAAAAGCACTCAACAGCTCACACTGTCGTCAACAATATTTAAGAGTTTTGAGAAATTAATTTAGTTACGCAAACAAACCCGTTCAAAAACTCGACTAGGTTAATGAAACGAGTTTTGCAAACACAGCCTTTAAAATAAAATCTGTTTTAGCACGTGAGTGGAATTCAAGATTTTCTAATAAATTTTGAAAAAGAAAAAAGAAATGATTTGTCTAGCTTAACCGAGTCCACCATATGTGCCCAGTGATTCCCATTTTATTTTCGTTTTTCAGCATGTGGCGGCGCCTCGTTTTAAAACTTTCATAGCGTGATTCGACAATACCCATCCATCAGTTGTTAACCGGAAGCGGCTGATGGTGCAGCATATGTGGAATATTTTGCTTTATATTTGTGCATCTGGGATTCTCAACTGACTTGCTTGGGATTCGGCTGAAAACTATTCGTTCTCTACTTAGCACCCACCATTAAATAGCTCGCTCGAAGAATGAAAATTCATGAAATACTGCTGAGGGGCTAACCTTAATTGGAGATAATTCCGACGACGAAGAACTACCAGGAGGCCGCCGAAGCATCTGCACTAATATTGGTTCTGACGCCGAGAGAAACACTCCAAGCGCCTCTTCATGCGACGACTTGGACACGTCCACGCCATTGACCTGCAACGAATGACCAACAAACGTGTGTTATTGCGATTCAAATATTTTGTTTTTTCTATTTAAGTTATGCGATATGTAGACACCGAATGAAAAGCATATTCGGTTTTGTTTTCCATACGTTTTTTTTTTCTCTTCTTATATTTTCCTGCTACGGCCAGTCCATAGCATCGCACATAGGGTCAACAGCCTTAAATTTTTTTTTCAAATTATTTTTTTTGCATAAAAATTCTTTAATTTTATTTATTTGATCCATGTAGGATGAGTAAACAAATATTGACGTCAGCATTCCGCGGCTTATGCAGTGATTTGCTGGACAGCAAACATTTAATGAATAACAAGGTCTAGTAACCAGTTAACCAGTTCCGCGTTCTCATTTGACTTGCGTGATTCGCTTTCAGATTATTATTTTTTTTTTTTTTAAATGCCAGGACGAGAAGCAGCTGTTTTGCTTACGCTAACAAGGCCTGGTAGCGAAAGGCTTTCGTTTGATATATTTTACATTAACGTCTTCCTTTTCAAATTATGCGCGCGCACACGCAGACATGTAAAAACATAAGGACAGTGTAGTATCATAAAATTCTTATAGAAATAACTTTTTTTTACGTAATTCTTGTTGTTTTTTACTGTTATTATTCTAAATCTGAAGTGAACCGAAAAATGAGAAAGCTTTGGTAGCTTATAGTCTGTCACTAGAGAAATCTTTTAGGTTTGAAAGTTTGCTTTTGGCAACAATACGACCGCTGGAAGCACAACTTCACGAAGCCTATATAACCGCACTAACGATAGAGGTTACAATATTTAAGTGCCGGAAACCATTAAATAGTAACTCCGCTTTAAACTAGAACGACAAAGGAAAATGTCGTGACCAAATAAGCAACCAAGTCAAACCAAAACAAACTTATCGAATATACGTGGCTGGTAAGAGTTCCACGTAAACTTTGATCAGATTTTTTTTTTTTTTTTTTTTGCACTTAATCTAACTACGGTAGTATAATTCAAAACACCTGCATGTTTCATTAGCTGTTATTTAAGTATGTGAAAGACAAGAATATGTAAAATTCAACATGCAAAACCATTGAATTTTAGAAGTACTTGGTAAATCAGTTTTGGATTACGCAGACGAAGTCATTTACTCGTTTCTTCGTATCCAGCAGAAACGCGTTCTCTTATCAGCCTACCAAATTAAATGAACGTATTTTGATGCCGCAACCTGTTTTTTTTAAGCGAAAGTGAATTCGGTTAAAGCCATGATCTTCGAGTCTTGGATGGACCCTGGCTTATATACCAGTAATATATCTGCTTATCAATTCGACTATAACGTTACCGACGAAACCTGATACGCAGCTAAAGAGACAAACGTTTTGATTAAAAAGTGCTACGTCCCGACATGTTATTGAAACCCGTGTTGATTGGTAGCAATTAAGGATCAATTCAAGAATTTGTGTGTTCAGCAAACGAAGCAGCCAATAAAGCATCACGTTTGCTGTCCACGATGTCTAACAAAACGTTTGCCCGTCTCGGCTGATATGTAATTTCTTGATGATAGGGTGTCAGCCTTCCATTTGCCCACTACAAACAAACCATCGAATGAATTGCAATAAACCTTAATGCGCGGAAAGAACAAGGATTGAAAGACAACGTGAATGTTTCATTTTAAACTACGGTTCAAAGGCAAACGACACTTGGAGCCAAGCAATATTTCAATTTGACCCTGTTGTGGCGGATATTTGCGGAATTTTTCACCAAGAAACCCATTCACTGTCTAAACAAGCAACAAGGGAGGACAATCTGCATTCTTAAGATGATTTATGATGACTGTACATATTCAATGAATCTGCTACCCCCTTATAACAGTCTACCACGTATGAAGGATGGGTTCTTGTTGACATCTGATAACAGCCGTTACGGCTGGCATTTCGCCTATTTTCTTTTATGCCATGGAGTTTCGCCTTTCTCCCTTCCTTTTTCTTTTATGGGACTCTCCTACTTTGACCATCGGGTCGACAACCGTTGAGTGAGGATATCCACATTTACCGCAAACTGTTTGCATACGCCAATGTGGGGCTCTTTGCTTGTTTATCCGACCGTAACGTAATGATCAAGAACTTGTAGTTATCCTACTCCCATTGGTTCTTGTGTGTGTTTTACGGATCTTAATAAATGACCTAAAAAGTTTGCAGCTCAAAAGCCGTTTACATTGTGCGTTACGGGGATATGCGAGAAACTTTGCTGTTAGATCGTTGCCGATTTAAAACGTTGAGATTGTGTTAATGTTTCTGCCTGAAAAACGTCGGATGTTTTTAACTTTCCCTTTAGCTCCTTTTACGTTTTCAAATCCAATGCAGAACAAAGTTGTGGAACCATTTATTACTGCATTAGCTGACGAAAGAGGATTGCCAAACTGTGTTGCCTTATTCCGAAACCGAGAAAAGCGGCATTCGAACCAAACAAGTATGACAATGAATCTGCCTATATTCGGTACATGGCTTTCCAAATAATCAATAGGTTAACTGCCAACATTACGATCATTTCAGACATTAAATGCAAAAAACATTTCAACTATCCCGCGCATTAAGAAAAATAAAACAAAAAACCATTCCGAAACACTTGGACAAATTGAAAAGGAGAAATCTTCTACTAACTAGAAAGGTCCCTGCGGTTTTTATGCTTTTACTTGATCAGCCGCGCTGATGATGCAAGCGATCCGCGAGACGGTGAAAATCGGCATCGCACGTATAAGTCTATTAAATCTTTTGCCAACGTGATTTTATCGGACGCCTATGCATGAAAAAACTCCAGGTATTCCAGCCAAACGAGATAAGGGTACGCATAGACAATGCAACATCCATACATGGTGGTCCATACAGCGCGACACGTCTTGTAAAGGATGCAGAATAGAATAAAACTGCTGGGTCGCTAAACTCTTGAATGACGTGCGCGTATTGGCATGACATTTCACGTTCTTTTCTTGCTTAGACTTAAATTTTATCGCGTCAAAGTGGTTTCGACGGTTTTAATCCTGCTGCGGCAATGCCTGCATAAGGTTGTAAAAACACATTTCAAAATGCATACGTCACGTCACATTCCGCGTTTCTTTCCACTGTTAGATGAACCCAATCTGCCATCTACAATAGAATTAATTTTCGTGACGCCAGACTACTTAGATTGCCGTTCTCAAACAGCATTGAAATCACGCATTTAAAAAAAAAATTAGGCCAACGGGTTTTCGATTCTTTTTCCTAAGGTTCATTTCGAATTTGCTGAACAAGAACATATAAACAAAAAGATGACCAAACCTCATAATAGAATTTCAAAGTGTAAGAATCCCATTCAAGTTTTAATTGATTTGCTGGATTGAATACTTTCCGAGCGGAATTCAACATGGTTTATACTCGCATAAATCTTAGTCGATCGTTTAATCGATGAAACATGATACGTGTTTCGAAACATCGCCTTCAGATGGGTTGATGAATCGTCTATGATTCATCACGCAGCGATAATGTCACGGGATTTTATTTTAACACTTTTATTTACTGGCATAGGACTAATAAAAAAATTGGCCCAGTAGATAAACGAGTGAACGGCCTACAAATCGAAAAGGCCTCAGAATTCCGATTGCTTCACGCCCGTCATTTCTTTCTCGAACCTTTCCCGAATCACACCAGCTTGCTAATATGACATCGCATGATGAAATCGACTGTTTGCGCTTCGAAAGTGTGTCGTCGTCACGTGCAAAATAAGAAAGTGAACATCCACATTTGTGTTTGTTTCCTTATAAACAAACCGAAAGATGTTGTCATTAAAAATGAGCCCTTCTTCAAAGCCATTTAAAGCTATTCTTGTTCTTTGTACGTACGCTTGAAATGTGGACGAGGAAAAAGATGACGAAAGGAGGGAGGAAAGAGAAAACAGAAAGAAACGAGGGAACACACAAAAAAAAAAAAAAAAAAGAAAAGCGAGGAGTAAAAGAAGAAGAAAAAGGGGGAGAAACTGTGAGAAGCAGCAGCAGTAACATACAAATCTGGTAGGCTGTAGCCAACTAGGAAATAAGAAAAAGAACAGGGGGAAAGAAAACATTAGAACCTCTCTAGGTCCTCTGATGGCAATGCATGGGTCGCGTGGCCAGCCCGAAAAAGGGAGGCAGCCATTCGTTGTAACGACCGGAGAGACTTTTGGGCGTGAAAATAAAAAAAAAAAACTTGTAACAAGCATGCAATTGAAAACGCTCCTAAGAGAAAAGGAACTCAAGAAGAAAACAAAACGTTGATCTCCGGAATTTATTCGCAGTTCGATGTTATCAAACGAAATTTCGAGGACAAAACAAAATGCAAAAGTCCACTATTCAAGTTTGTGACCCATTGGCATCAATGTCCTTATTCACCACGTTGTTTTCTTGGGTGTTAATTCGTTGTGACTAGCCATTTGAAAACGACTGTGTCTCTCCAACAAAAGCACGTGTGACTCACAAGTGAACAAAAGAAAGTAAACGGAGGGATAGGCCACCCAAACATGAGGTGTAATATAATTTAATCGATCGACCGTAAACATCGATGCTTACTTTCTCTTCTCCATTGAAAAGAAAAAATGTGCATTGTTTACTATCATGGATTTTTAAAAAAGAAGCGTTCAAAGGAAAAGAAACGAAGGATAAATGAGGCGGGCTAGGACATGTTGTTTGTCAAAAGTGTTCACTCAGAGCTTGCCAACCATGAAGAACGGAAACCACACGAGTAGACCCTACAGCGTGATAGTTGCTCACACGAGCCCATCGTCACGACGCTGACCAAAAAGCTTCATAAAAATTAAAAAAAAACGCCTTCATTGAATACATATTCTTTTCTTTTTGTAAGGAGAATTGGCACTCGAATGATTACGTTCATGACTCGTGGTGAAACTAGTCGAGGTAAAGCGTGAGCGACCTATTTCTTTGAATCGGTAACAGATGGCCTACCATTTGTGAACAATTTGGCTTACTATCACGAAGTCTTAATTTTGCAATGAAAATGGCAAAGAAAAGGTCGAATTTTTCGGCTAAAACACACAAGAAATGCATTCAACTAAAACACTGAAACTTAATTTTTTTTTTTTAATGCCGATTGAGATAGACGCGGTTCACGTCCTCTTTCGCTTTTTTTCTTCCCCCAGACACGTTGCTCACTCGAACGAGCACCAACAGAGAAATCTATCTTAGCTTCCATAAAGTCGGAGATGGAGTCCGTTGATTGCGTCTTGAACGCATAAATAAGGTTTCCCTTTCTTCTCCCCCCCTCCGCCCGTCAGCCCCTCAGAAGTGGTATATGTATTCGATTTTCTCCTTGACAGACGCTTCGAAAAATATTAGCCTTAATCCTTCTAATAACGTAAGATGCCCCCCGGTCCGCCCCTTTCGGCTGCGTTCGGATGACGTCTCTTAATGATGATTCTTGCCCAACTAGAAATTCATTAAATAAATCGACGAAAACCAGCAACTGTCGTTATTGCCTCTGGAAGTCGAAAACGGAACGAAACCGCATTTCGTGCCTCAATCATCGCTTGTTTGATACAATTTTCTAAGTCGACGATGAAATGGAAATAGCCTGAAGCCAATCGTTCTTTTTTTTTTCTTAAACCTGAATGCTATCCTAACGTCTGGATAATAATATAGTTTTTTTTATTTTAAAAAATATCTTTTTTTTTATAGCTGACCGTTACGTAAACAAAGTAAATTTACCCTCGTTTAGAGACGGCTCACGCTAGTACGTAACCACATTGGTGTTGTATTTGGAGCTCGACATCCGCAGCCGCACATTGTTTAACTTGGAAACAAAAAGTACGACCAACGTAAATCAAATGACGAGAGAGAAAAACAAAAAAATTCCAAATGAAATGTACAGTCTTTGGTATGATATCTCACAGACTTAACAGATGCGTATCTGACAAATCAGACACGCAGTTAAAGTGCAAGCGCAAAAAAGGTTTCCAAGTATGAAAATCCGTGATCGAAGGATAGCCGTTTGTTTTCTGTCTGAGGCCATCTACAGCACGAAAAGATACGAAAAGGGACATGCTGTGCAAGAGCTATACAAACTGCTATTTATTGTGGTTTCAGGTAACATCACAAGTGCGACGTTGGCATTTTAAAAGGACCTCCCACAAAGGTTAGATTTCCCTCCGTTTTCCAAGACTATACATATTAAAGATGTGATTGAACCCATTTTCCCTTTCGAAAGATCGCGGGGAGGGCTAGAAAAAATAAAATAAAATAAATTCAACCATTTCGAGAACACGTATGCTCCGGGAGGTATTTTTTTTTTTCCTTTTATGAATATTTTACGTTCCATCACGAGCGGCGTGGAGATTATTCGAATACACACACAATGTTTTGGATATTATTCAACTTGGACTCATTTGTTATTTTAATACGTGGGGCCAAATCGTGATTCCCTACCACTTATGGTATCAAAATTATTCATACACCTTGAAAATACCAGTTCTTTTCTACAACCGAGTTAACGTAAGCAAATTTTTTTTTTTTGGGTTTCTTACTTGTAAAATAACGAAATCCATTGCTTGTCCCTCGCAGCACTGTTTGAAGTTCCTGGGGTGTCGAAATCAAGAAGAGTATTTTCCTCCCAGATGTTGTGCTTCACCATTTACTCATGTCTGCAAACGCAAACCAAGGGGCTACAATTAAGTTGAAGAGGGGGGGGGGGGACGCACAACCTGAAACAAAAAAAATATATATATATGAAGCAGATTATAGTCAATTTTAACGTATTTAAATCACATATAAACGAATGAAAGCCAGTGATGGATTACAAGGTTTGCTCCAAGTGTTTCACGGGTGTCAAAAAAAAAAAAAAAAAAGGAAAGAAAAAAGGGAAACGCGCATTTATATGCTGTGAATTAGAGGGAGCTGTAAAAAAAAAAGTCTTTGGATTCCAACGCTTCATAAGGTCTTTAAAGGTGACAGGCATATCCTCCACATCTGCGCCGAGTCACAAAAGGCTTGACCCCTCTCTTCCGGTTTTTATCAGCCAACAATTAGACAGGAAGTCGTATATACAACACAAATGTGGCTTTTCATACCATATATGTATAAAATAATTTTTTTTTTTTGAGTTTTCGATGACAATTTGTCAGTTTCTTTTTATTTATTTTTTTATCTATTAAAGAACAAAAAAAAAATTATTTTTCCATGTCTATTCGAGTCAGTTGATTTCGATCTCGGCCGTCCTAAGCGAACTTTTCATTTAGACTGTCGTGCCGGTTGGATAGGGAAAGAAATAGGGGGGGGGGGGGGGAGAAAAAACCGAGAGGGGAGTGATGGAAAAAGGGCTGCACCAGTACACTCCAACCGGGCTTTGAAGAGTTATGAAGATGAGAACCGCTCAGACTTTTTGGAGCCAGCTGAGAATGACGCCTGGCGGCTATATGCGTCTTGACTGCGTTATGAATGCTGTAGGTTGTTGTTTTTTGTTTTTTTTTGTTTTCTTTTTTCTGTGCTTTCAAACACTCTTATGCTCAGCCCCTTGTTCAACAGCTTCTCGATATTAAGTAAAAACGAAAGAAAAAAAAAAAGGATATAATAAGTTTCCGACAAAAGATTTATCACGCCATAGTGAACGAGGAAAGTTGACTGACTTGTTCAAGAAAAGGTATTGCCTATTTTTAAGATTTGGCATCAGATTAACGAGGATCATGTAACGTGTAGTTTTTTTTCTTTTCCATTCGGCCAATCTCACTTGCTTGGAAATAAAAAACCGTTTTCCTTTCAGAGTTTCTTTTCACTTCGCAACACGCATGGACGTGTGATAAATTTCAACTAAGCTTGTTAAACTAAAACAAAAACTTGGGCAATGGTGTTGTTGGGTATCATGGCACTAGCAGTACGTGGTTGGCCAATGGCAACACGCACGAGTTAGGCATTTTTTATGCCTTCAAACATCATTGAGTAAAGGAGTCACTTACCGTTAAACGTTCTGTACAGCTGGCCGAATAGTCACACATATATACACAACAGGGTTATCCTTTCAAATTCAACTATTGTTTCGCACTTGATCGCAGAAAACACACTCCTCCCCCCAAAGAGAAACACAATGGTTCGATTGAATTACAGTTCAATGGTTAGAAGTTTGGCTGGGCGTCTGCCATAGCTCGGAATCTATAACCGACTCGCACGAGGGCAAAACCTCAACTGACTCTGACTCCTGCAACAAGCATGTCTATCAGGCTCTAAAGAGTCCAAGAGACACACACACACACACACACGCGTTCTTTTTTACTGGGTTGCCCTCAGCCTCAGGGCTCTCAAGCCCCCAAGCAGCCGTACACAGGATGGACGTTTGGAACACCCCAAAATAAATAACTGAAAAAAAAAAACTTTGCACCTTGAACAGTCATTGCGTCTTGCTTGAAGAACGAAATAATTCTTCCTGGTTACGTTCACTTATACTGTATGTTACACTTCTTTCAGCCCTCCCCCCCCCAAGAAATGGAAAATACAGATTAGGATAGATAGCACTGTTATCAGTTGGTAACCAGGCCTCAGCCTCACGCTGCCTTACAATTTCATTTTTTTTTTGTTGTTGTTGCGTAGAAAATGTTAAATACATGCATTTCCCTGAATCAATTTAGTCCTTTTTCATTGCTTTTTCTATATCCTGGTTGTTTTTGTGTGTCACAGTTTATGACTGTTTACCGTCAAATACGCAGAACATCTTCAGTCACGGTCCCTTTTCTTTCCAGAATTGAGGTTATCGGCAGCAACCAGACGATACAAAGGACACAATACTACACAATCAGCAAGGACAAATAGACAAAATGTCAGTTTGTGAGGTAAGAATATTCCTTTTTTTTTTTCTAAGGATAGTTTTCCCGCTCAATCCCGTAGCAAAATTGTTCTTTTTCCTTGGCCTCAATACCATCGGACATGATGCACTACTAGCTCCGATTTCCGTTGTAGCCTTTACATGTACCGAGACAACAAAAAAAGTTGCAACACTTGAAGATAATAAGATCCTCCCCATCAAAGTGTTGATTACAAATTGTTTTCCAGAACTGACGGCGCCCAATGTTGTATCCAAGCCAAACTGGGAGAAACTATAAGACACTTTGAGTAACTCATATTTTTTCTTGATGTATTGTGTTTACATCAGTCACGTTCAGACGGTCATTTGCATATCCAGTTAATGAGTCATTCGCAGGGCGTGGATGCGTTCCAATCAATTAAACCTGCCTCGCTGGCAAACGTAATCATGAATAGATTTGAGTCTGATTGCATATTCGATCATTTTATCAAATAATCAAATATACTCTTCGTCACTTCCACATTTATTGCCTATAGTCAGTGGATTGGGATTTGATTATTTATTCCAGCAATTTTTTTTTTAGCTTTGCGTAAAGTAATGGTTGCTCCATCCTAATAGGCTCTGCGTTCGCTATTGATTGCATGCTATGGCGGCTTTAATAAAACGTAGCCATAAAATTCGTCGGACGGCAAACAATTTCGGTTTACAGTAGTTGTCGTATCTTGCTGGATAATTACAGCATTTTCGTAAACATCGATAATAGCTAAACTGTAAAACCTGGAATTTCCGTCATGTGCAAAAGATACTCACATTTTAGGACGATTTTATGGCTCTTCAGGGAGTTTAGAACGTATTTTCATTAAAGGTCTTTTTATTATTATTTTTTTTTTTTTGCGAATTCAGTACCGTTATTACAATTTGTTTGAAATTGATGTTCTTTGACGGCTTCATTGAACTTTCCAGAACAACGGTAAACCTTGTACTTGGGCTTTTCTTAACGGCACAGCAATCTTATTCTATTTCTTTTTCAGTTTCTTTTTTTTCAGATGAAAAACAATCAACGAGTACTACACCATACGCAGGAAAATGCCTATAATCAACATGACAAACAGGTTATGCAAAATCAGTGTATTTTGCTTTTAAGCACACGAAATGTTTAGTTTTTATCTGACCTGTTTACAGAAGGTTAACTCAATTCTTCGAACATTTAAACAATAGTAATTAGCTTAAAAGCTGCGATTTGCATTCCCTCCATTTGTCGTTATAATCTTAACCGTTACATTAATTTAGGACAGCCACGTTCATATTACAGCTAAGCGATGTCTATGACTAATTCAAAAACAATTTTAGTGAGCGTGTGGAATACGATAAGACGAGTCTTATGCGAGTCTTATGCGATGACGAATCCTAACAGTATTTAATGTAAAACGACTATTTTGAACTAAATAAAAATAGATTATTTATAAACAAATAAATAACGCAAAGCGTTTCCTTCCAATCAAGAACAGGATTCTGTCTTGAACAAGAAAGGAACCATCTGTCTTATATAACTCCGAACCATAGAGAAACGTTATAATATATTGATTTAACATTGAAATACAAAATACGTTTTCGTTTTGACGCAAACGTTGTATACGAATTGACTTTGATTTGCCGTAATAAGTGTACCAACTAAAACAATAATTATAACAATACAAAGAAAAATGTCAAACACTTTTACTTTGTGTTCTAAATTCTGTTCAAGTTTAATTAAAGTCTTGTTAAATCGCTTTTGCGACTTAAATATAAAACTGATTTACTCTGAAAGGTTTCGGAAGCATTCCGAAAATCATTATTGGGGAATCGCATTGTCATAGAATGCGATGAAAATTACCAGGCGAGTTGAAAAAGAAAAAAAAAGAAAAAAAAGAACAACAACAAAAACTTCAAAAGAAAAAAAAAAACCTCTCAAGTTTTTTATGATAGTAATATAAACAAAACAGAGGTAAATATCTCACATTATTTTTGTTTATAGCAACACGCATTCACAAAAAAAAGTAATCCATTTTTCTAAAGACACAAAAAATACCAAATTGCGAAAACGTGAAAGTGCACTGAATCCTTCAGCTGTTTGGTGCTTTCAAATAATAAGAGCCAAGCAGCTGAATTGTTAAGTTTTCCTCTTTTTTTATCCAATATTATTATTATCACATTTAATACCACTATTTTTACATTCAACTATCTGGCGTGAAAGAGGAAGAAAAACTATATCTAAAGATGACGAGGCCTACAACGTCAAACTTCTATTTTAGGGCGGTGTATTTGATCTCGTTTTACAATGCGCAGCTACGATTTTCTAATTTAAAGGTTTTTGGCTTCCACTGATAGGAATTAACTAAGGCTCTTCTAATTTCGTTGAAATTGTTAGGCTACAATGGCAAACTCATTTGCGGTTGGCTTTGTTGTGCATCATCGTACAT
Source organism: Daphnia carinata (assembly GCF_022539665.2). Lineage (NCBI taxonomy): Eukaryota > Metazoa > Arthropoda > Branchiopoda > Diplostraca > Daphniidae > Daphnia > Daphnia carinata. The sequence goes on along the minus strand of NC_081336.1, from coordinate 4,752,294 downwards.
GAAATTTAAACTTGTTTAGCGAACCTACAAAATTAGCAGGATATCCAAAGACACTTGGCAAGTTCTGAGTAATCATGAATCGAGAAAACTATCTTATGGAAGCAGGTTCCGAAGCTGACACACATCAAGTAAAGACGAAAATTCATTACCGAGTGTATCAAAAAGGTTGTCATATCCATTAATACATGTGTCTAATTTCGCTGAGGATGTAACGATGAGTACTGACCATGACGCCAACACATTGACAAATAAACGTTGTACAATCTTGTATGAAAGAACAACTACATACTGACGGGAGCAAGAGAAATATTGGGGAGGAATGTTATTAGGGAAAAAGAATAGAAAGACAATGGAGGGATTATCTCACATGCAGGACTATTTTTTTTTTAATAGTCTAACAGTCATCAAAGGTCCAGATATAACGAGAGAACTTGGGTAATTATTGAAAACTGGGGAAGCGCGTATCCAGAACCAGATTTGTCTTGATGGTTTGATTAAGAAACATTTAGGCAGTAATTAGCTAGCCGCCGCCCATTGCGAAGGATGTTCGGATCCCTTCAGGTCCACAAACAGGAAATGAAAGCTTCCTTTCACGCATAAGGACTCGCGCGAGAAATGATTGGAAACGCATCATGGCGAGAGTTGGTAAACACCATCTGCAGAGAGTCTCATCTGAAGATACAGAGTGGCACTTGGAGGCAAAAGGAAGGTAATAAACGAGACCATGACGCACGCATGTTTCAATGCTGAGACCGTAACTTCCACTTGAGGACGAAAAACGCGATCAATCGTAATACGACAAAAAAACCGAAAGTACGACCAAATCAACCCAATAGAGAGAATGGCGGACATCAAATTCTTCGAGAAACTTTTCTGGCGATCTGTAGTGGCAGTACGCTTCAGAACAATGCATGTTGGGTCGATTGAATCCATAGATTGACAACATCGTTCCTTCAAAGCCGTATCTCACGTAGGCAACGTAAGACAGCCATCTTAAATACGGCGGGATCGTGTCCAACGTTACAAAGAATCCCGAAAACAATAAAATGGGAATAGTGGTGACGGGCCCGAGGAACACAGCTGCCTACAAAACGGATGCACAAAGTACGTAAGATATTGTTAATATCGAAACAATTGGCATTTGTCGTAGATCTGGAAAAACGTGTTCCAACATACTTGAAGATCCATAGCAGCTCCTATGACGAGGCCGAGACTTTGAGCTACCAAACTAGTCATGACACTCATCGTTAAAAACATAAAAAACCGCATCGGTTCACAAGGTTGGTCCGACATGAAGTAGACGATGACTACGTAGAGTGTTGGAAATATAATCTAATTACCAAAATTCAAAAAGAATAATTAAATATAAAAAAGCTAGCAGGACTAACATAACGTTGTTTCATGTCATGCACGTACCTGAAATGGAAGATCTGCCACTGTTTTGGCGAGATAATATGCTTTTAGGGAATACCAATAATTCAAATGCTCTCTCATTAGGACTGCCATTTCCATTGGGACTGTAAAATTCAACAGACAGATTCCTCATTATGATTACCAATTGCATTGGTACCCCAAACGTGATGCTTGATGTAATACGTACAAGTAAGAACCGTCGGCATCATGGCAGTAAACATGAGGAAAAGTTGTCCGAAAAACAAGGAACCTGAATTGCTGAACGCTTTCGACGCTTCATTACCGATGCCGTAATACAACATGCCAATAATAAGGCCGACGATCAGGTGAGAAGCGACCCTTAATCCGGTTAGTGTCTAAAAGAATCAAGCAAATCATGAAGTGAAATGAAACGAAACAAAAAATGCATAGGAAGAAATCAACAGAAAGCAACACGTACTTGGTCTCGCATAATGCATATAAAAGTCCTGCGAAGAAGGATTAAAAATTGCGCCCAACATGACGTGGGAAATGTGGAGCAACGCGACGGTAAGTTGTCGTCCGAATCAAGTAGGCAATCTGTCGCACGAGCAACATTGTCACACGCAGGAAGTCCAATAGAAACGGTGACATGCGTCTTTGTCCCAGACACATCTGAAAAATAAATAAATAAATAAAATTCAGCTGGAGTAATCTCTTCCTCATTAAGACAACTCTTTCGTAATAATCAGTGTTCTGGAAGTGTGCTTACCAACATAAGAGTCGACGGCCTTCGCTTCATCGGTTGGCGATGGTGGAGATTTATGATTGACGTCTTGGTTCCAATTGTTACATTTACCACTCAGCACGGCCACCACTAGTTTAGATATCCTTTTGGACGAAAGAAAATAATTACTTAAACACGTCATGTTCGTTATGTCGATCTTTGTTTACAGTACCCATTGTCACCATACTCTCCATTGGCGATTTCTATCACTATAATTTTCATAGTGAAAAAAAAAATATAGATCTTAGATTAAATGACATTCGAGAGAGAAACTCTTCAATTTAATAGGCTTAATAATTGACATTTTGTTCGAATTTAAAGGAGAAACATTCATTACCGAAATCAGCGGGGTTGTGGTAACTGGGGCAATCTAGTCCTAGAGACGATAAAAACTGCACCAGTCCTCCAGTTATGCCTCTATAGATGCACTGTCCTTCGGCTAACAGATAAAGTCGATCAAATTTCTCGAACAGCCTAGCACTTGGTTGATGAATCGTGCAAATGATTGTTCGCCCTCCTAAAAAATAAACGACGATTATTTTGTATTGAGTTCGTTTTCGAAGTAACGTTGACGAAATGTCCTTTGTCTCCCTTTGGTTTACCATTGGCAGCCAAAAGCCTTACCTTGAGCAAGTTGCTTAAGCAGCAGAATGCACTGCATGCAGGAAGAGCTATCCAACCCGCTTTTGTATCAAAACGTGAAAGAATAAATATATGCAAATTCGTTAATTCACAATGTTCGTGCGCTACACAGTTGATTCGGCCGTACCTAGTAGGTTCGTCGAAAAACATCACGGGAGGATTGTTGACCAATTCTTGAGCAATAGCCAAGCGTTTGCGCTGCCCGCCCGATAGGTTCAATGTTCGGGTGTTTTCGCAATCTTTCAGTCCCATTGTTTCTAGAATTTCGTAAACCTGACAGCATTCATCATGCAGAGCATTGGGACGTTTAGTAGCTGATTAACCAAATTCATACAGATGTTTGATCATCTTACCACCAACTGTTTTTCCGCGTGCGTGATTCGGTCAGCCAGTTTAAGATTTGCCGAGCACATCATCGCTTCCATCACCGTCAAGTGAGGACACAATTCATCATGCTGCATAATGTAACAAGACATTTTTCTAAATATTCGTGGATCGCGCTCAACGCCATTTACCAGTACTTCACCCGTCATATTTGAGCCCCTTTAGAAAATTGGAGAAAAATGATTTATGTGTTGTCACTGTCAAAAGCAAAATATAAATAACTGTCATATACTTGAATCCAGCCAAGATATTCATCAGGGTGCTTTTCCCTGCACCTGAAACAAACCAGAATGATCCACGTTAGGAATAAAAATAAAATAGAATTATTAATTTTATTATAACAAAATTTACCTGATGGCCCCATAATTGCCGTTAGCTCACCAGAATTGAATTTCCCACTGATCGATTTCAACAAGGTTTTGTATCCTTAAACAAAATTTTTAATGAGCTCGATTTAATCGGCGATGACGTTACTGGTAGTTTTACATTAAATTCCATATACACACACACGCAGAATAATAAGTTATAAATCAATCAAAATTGGGTATTCACCTTTGCGCCTACCCTCCGAAACTGAATACGAAACATCGTTGAATTCGATATTGACGGCTTTCCTGCGAACAAGATGAGTGAGGGCAGCCCGCTTGGCAGAGTTGTTAGGTACTTTCTTCATAACGACGCCCCTGGGGTGGAGGGGGAGAAAGATAATTTGGGTGAGAGCCGTCAAAGCTGTAATTTCTCTACGTGTGTCCGTATGTATATATTTTTAACTTACAGGGGAGCTGATGCTGCAGGGTGATGCAAGGTAACGTGGCCAGATGTCAGATGCGCCACGGCAGAACAATTCGAAATCTTTGTCACGCAGTCTTCGTTCACCGAAAAGTTTTTCTTCTTTGTCAAGCCAGCCATTCTTTGTGAAGAGTGCCTGTGAAATTTAGGCTCACTTTTTCTTAATTTCTCCGTAAGCTTTCACCAGCGACGGCCGACAACAGTTTCCTGCTCACAGCTGTAAAGGCACAATACCATCAAGAATACGCTTTCCACACATGCACACACACACGAATAAGCAGTTTTGTAATAGACTGCTTTCATTTGTTTCAACAAAAAAAAAGGGTTTTAAATGAGAGGAATTTGCGAGCTAGCCTGGCTCTTGCCAGAGTTATCTGAAAAGTAAAGATTAAGCCTATCGTATAACAATTAGCCAACTTTCTTTCTCCGAATTGATGCTGACCGCAAGCAACTGGAACACTTTCTATTACATTTTTCCCTCAAGATAATTCGACCTCCAGAGGTATTTTTGTTATTTTTTGTTGTAAAAAAAAAATACAAATCGATAAAATAAACATGGGCGAGTTGGCAAAAAGTGATGCACCAGTTTCGCCATTGCTTCGAAATCCGCAGAGGCTTTTTACCTGAGTGCCGCAAGGTTTCACTGCCGCTTTTGTTTGCGCACTGTTTGTATTTTTTTTTTCCTCGATAAAAGAAGTCAAAAGAACGAAACAAATATCAGATTCCTGTTCGTTTCTACGGTGCTTTATTCGGTAGTAAAAGTTGGAAGCCCACAAGCACACAATTGGCGAGTGTGACTGTTTTCACGAGCTAGATTGGCAAGTTTTGATTTAGAGGTTAAATCACTCAATGTGAAACTTTCTTACCGTAAATTAAGCTTTGATAAACAAGCTTCCGTCGAGGACGAGCATTCACACTTAAGAGACGTTAGAAATCAAGGACGAATTGGGGCTAGGGAGAGAAATCTCAGACCTGAACAGGGAAGTGGGAGAGGGCTAACATGGCGAGTATTCTTTGTTTGAAGAAATTAACCACGTTCGAAAAATAAGACTGAAATTGAAGGTTAGCACAAAGCAGTTCTAAGGAATTTCTTCGCACTCCTGTTCAGATGATGGTAGCCTCACGAATAACCAACAAACTCCAGCTGACAGGGGATTTCAACAAAAGCTTCCAGGGAAGGGGAGGAGCGAAATAGGGAGTTCTTTGTGACGTAGACTTCACCCAGCTCCGGTACACGCGCACTCAATGTCCCTAGAGTTCTTGTTGGCCATTCCTCTCCCCTTTCTCTGTACTTTCATTCCTTTTTTTCCTCAAATATTTTTACTTTCAAATAGAAATCAGTGAAAAAAATGACCTACCTACACATGTTAATGTTGCTAATACCTCTGGCATGTTAATCAGTATCGTTTTACCGTTCGACCTTGCGTTTGTTTCGTTTGATAATTTTATTTCTTTTGTTTTTACTAGTGGTTTTATTCATTTTTTTTCTACATTTGAATGTGTAGTTTGTGGCACATTTGTGAAACTTGTTTTGTGACGTATGACTGTTTCATCATTTTTTTCCCAATAAAACGCCAGATGACGAAGGAGTTGGGGTGTTCAGTTCTATTAAATTTATTACGTGAAGAAACAACTTTCTGCTTACCATCTGCTCATTTAGATTTAAAAGTAGCTTTGAACCAGGGTGTACGTTGTTGGGGGAATCTCCAGCTGTAGTATATGTACCACAGGTTCTGGCTAGAAGCGACGCGTCGGTGCATGTGTACCTGACTCCAAGGGCAGTTGCACCCACAGTCGTTTTCCTGTACTTCATTGTAAACAGTAGCACGTGTTTATTCTGAATCAAAAAGGTTGGCAATATCGATTCGGAATACCCCCCCATGTCATCACGATTGGAACGTCAATTTGGAAACTTCTAGACGTAAGTAAAATTGCCTATTACGTAATGCACATGTAGTTACTTTCAGAAATGCAAATTGACATGCGGTCATACTTACTTTTATTGGGAAACCTTAATCTGAATAAAATAAATACAAATATTATTGATATTGAGAATGATAGACATATGCTAATTGATTTTAACTATTGGGAACTAGATTTTGCTATCTGCTTACGGTCAGAAAAATCAAGTTATTTTTTCATTTCAAATTCTTTTAAACACGTCAACGGAGGAGTGGCCTCATTAAAATTGAACCATTATACGTTAACCGAGAATATCTTACCAAGTTTAAATTTTAATCCCAAGTAGAAATTTCAACCCGGATTCGTGTTTTACACAATCATTGTAGTCTTTCAACAACGAGATCATTTGCTTGATTCACGCGGTGATTCAACATTCAGTGCAGCTGCACCGGATAACCTCAAACCCTCTCCTTTCACCCACACGCTGAACCGTACCCACATTAAATAAGGAAATACTGTCTATTTATTATGCATACTACGCCCTATGTGCACGATTATTGCTTGATTCCTTTGTGAAGTCGTGATAAAGGGTCAAGCTACAGTTAAGTATTTGTTTTCGCATCTTCTGCTCTTGTTTGTCATTTAAAACAAGCCGTAGCGAGCAATCGATATAAGCGCTATTGATTATATCGCCATTCTTGGTAGTTAAGAAAAAAAAAAGGTAAGCGAAGCAAAAACTTGAGCTAGAGCTACAATGTAACTTACCTTGTCAGGGGTGGATCAATCTAAAATCAATATGAACATACAGTAGATTCATTTGTTTCATGCGCCATTGACCTGTGTTACACAAGCCATGAGTTCCAGTTAAAAACACAAGATGAGATGACGTATAATGCAATCGCGTCGCGCAATTGTACCTTGATTTTGCTCAGGCGAATAAAATATGCGAGCTTGTAGCGTAGCTACAACTAGACACCGAAAAGGATTTACTTTGAAAAAATCGACAACTATATTATAGCAAACTATTAATCTTCCAGTTAAGCTTGGAGCAGTATGTTCTGTGGGGGACACCGGATATTCATGGCGATGTCTCCTTGAGTGTTGACATCCGAAAATTGCCCTTGATTTTTTTTTTTTTAGATCGATCCATGTCGTCAATGACAAAAGATGGTTTCGTCCATAAATCGCCAACGGCTAGTAGGATAGTGTTAAGGGTTTCGATTCTTAATTCTTAATGTAGCGTTAGAACGTGTTTGTTCATGCCTTTCATTAAGAAGGAAGTAAGTGGCTAAATACTAGACGAAGGATTTCACCAAAAGTTCTTAAAAGAATACCACGGTCTCCGCGTACCACGATATCCGCAAAATCCAAAAACAGCACCACGCCCAGACTTGTCATTGGGCCTTCTAGTTGGTCACGTGACCCATGGAGCAGTATGTACTGTATGTCGTCATAGAATCTTCGACATTTTAAAGTCAAGTTCCTCCTTCTTCACACAACGTCACAGAGCATCACTCTTCTATCAATAGGTTGGCAATGTGCTTGGACGAACTGTAAAATTTTTTTTTTATCGAGTGTCATATATAAATGAATTTTGCACGTCAATTTTTTCTGGCTTTTCATTTTTTGTAACCATTAACGTAAAATTTTTCTAAAGACTGTTTGGGTTCGGCCTTGCGTAGATTGGGGAGCTTTTTCATCGATCCGGAGCGAAAATTGCGGTGCTCGGTGCGGGGGATGCGGTGCACGATGCCACGACGAATTCAATAAGAATCAATTCCCTTTTTACAACATGGTCTCAGTACATATGTACTAAGTAGTACATAGTTGCAGATGCACTTTTTCTTATGGGGTAAATGACAAACGCGCAGGGCGTTAGTCAATTGTTTTTTTTTTTTTTAATATTGTCTGCTTGGAGTTTTTCCACGCGGAAGTCGCGATAAAACGTGGTTTTCTACGCGGATATGTGGAAAAAGAACCCTAAAATTGTAAATTAAATGAGAACCCATGAAATAAATTTGTTTAAATTATCTTACTTAATTTTTAATACAAGACGGAATGTTGAAATTTTCTAGACACAAACAAAATGTAAATATGTACTTATAATTAAATATTTTTACACTTATTTACACTTTTTAAAATTTGAACTTGGCGCGGTAAAAAAATGGCCGCCATAATGGTTTATCAAAAACAACTTTTTCAAACGTAATTTTTGGGGTTAAATATAGCAGCTTAAAAGTAAACGTTTAGAATAACTTGTTCCTGGAATCACCAGGAACAAAAATATTATAATGGTTTCCTGTTTTGACGAAGATTAAGCATCAAACAATCAATGCAAAGTTTCGTCTTTTTCACACACCCTCTCCCCTTTCTAAAATCATGAAATTCTTTAATAATTATTTATGAAGAAACTAAACAGTTAAAATTGACAAATTTTGCATCAATCGATAGCTCTTATCAAGAGCTATCTAATTCTATGAAATTTATGTTAAATTTTCAGAAAAGGAAAGAGTTTAAGTGTAACATCTATTTTTTTATTTTTATCGGTTGCGTCCATTAGAACCTTAGATCGAAAAAAACAAAAACACATTTTGCGCTTAAAATTTTTTCGATTTGAAAATATTGATTACAATTACCTAAAAATGGATAGCCCTTACCAAGGGCTATCGATTTATATTATATTTATATTATTTATGTATTAAATCAGCGAATATCATAATTAATTTTGCTGACAAATAATTAAAAAATTGTTTCTCTTATATTCCTTTATTTCAATTACTATAACTATTGTACATACATATAATAGTAATATATATATTATAATTGTATGTATAAATATATAAATATAATTGTACGTATGTATAAATATATATGTATAATTTGTAATATACTGTATATATGTGTATTTATTATATTGTAGTATTTATGTACATTATCATAATATTGTAAATATAAATTTATATAAACCTAATTCATGTTATTCGCTTCGAAAAAAATTAAGACATGCGCTACACGCATTTTTGTTTAACTAGTTTAACTTTAACGGTTTAACCATTAAAGCAACCAAATCAAAGCCCTAGAGGCGACAACACACACTTTCCCCATAAAGAAAACTGTAGGCGCGATTATGTACTAAGTAGTACATATTGCCTCGCGACCAGCCTGCCTTTTTACTGTTCTCAATTACACAAAATATGGTACCTCATTTTCTCCTCCTTATATCCGTACTTCTCCCCTATTTCCAACAAAAAATTTTAACGTTTGGTTCTTTGATCTCGTGAGAGATTTATTTTTTCCTGTTTTCCTAGTTCATAATAACACAATTTTAATACTTAAACACATATATACGTATTACACAATAATTATCGAAAGTTTCTTGAGCGAGTAAGTTGATCTGTACTTTTATATTACGTTTTATCAGAGGTAGCATTGTTGGTTGCATCCTGTTTTTTTTTTTAAAACAAGGTTTACTATTACTAAATTAGCAATTTTCTTGTTACAACTAGGTATTACTAGGGTAATTTACCAAGTTTCGACTAGATTGAAACTGGAAACGATAGTTGCGAAAAAACTAGGTAGGCGAGACTGGGCCCATCTTAGACACTGTACTACTGTAGACAGTGCCCGAAAAAATATGCACAATGAAATAAAAAATTTTGCATTGACGCATACTTTGCGTAGTTGTATTCGGCAAAATGTGGTGAAATTAGGAAAAGCAGTGTAAAGTATTTCTTTAGGTATGTAAAGCAATAGAAAAATGTTGAAAATCCTTACCTCCCTCTTCATTTTTTGAAGTAGAATGTGAAGTTGGACATAGAGTATTCATATTCAGAATGTGAATCATCACTTTTTTCATCTTCAATTTCGATATCTGTTTCAATTTTAACGTACTTCATCACCAGTTCTATGAAAATGGGGATCATGTTCAAACGGTTGGACGAATGATAGTGCATTTGTCATGCCTTACACAACTTTGTGTGGTTGTAAAGAAAGGATAACATCAACTACTTTGTAAGTTATGAAACGGTTAATTTTCTTCGTATTCAATTCGCATTCCCAACAAGTCTGTGCAAAAAGCTGCAGACTACGCGTTTCCGTCTGAGAAATCCCTACGTGTTAATATGGCTACTTCGATGCTTCATAATTTCGGATTGTAGTAAACAGCAACAATCCTGAGATAAAACTTCGTCGAGGCTTGGTTGGCTCAAAATATCCCTTGTGACGAATAGTTTTTCATGTGTTTTAAAGTTGTACCGACATTCTTCTTCACTTTTTTCTTAATAAGCAACGACCCATTTAAAAGCGTTAGGAATTGACTACTTTCCATCATGCTCAGTGAACAAGAAATGCATGCAGCAAGTTCTGTTATATCTGTTCTGATAGTTTTGCACATTTGGAATTTTTCTGAATACAGATTCTTTTTATGCTTTTTTAAAAACATGCAATTAATAGGCTTATTGGGTTAAAAAAAGTCGGCTATTCCTGATTCTGATAGTTGGATTTTTTCATTCTATGACTCAGCTAAATTCTTTTGCTCAGATAGAAGGTCATTCATTTCTTATGTGTTGGTGCGTATTAGGTGAGGTCACATGTTAGTGGCATTTCTGCCTTTGTTAGAGTATTTGCAATTAACCTCTTTTCCATTTGACTTTTTCTTGAGAGTACAAAATGCTACAATATCTTTCCCCTGACCTTTCCAGCTAAAATATTGTCAAATGGTTTTCAAGCCCTGTTTTTTTTTTATTGAGACGAAGATGATCCGGAAACTTCAGATTCGTTTTCGAGATCTCTAGTGTCTTCAACGTCGTCATTGTCTATTAAACTGGAGGACCTTGATACGTACTCCTGCTATGACTAGGAGTGAAGGCTCATACTGTAGCTTCCACCTCGTCATTCCGAGAAGAAAGTCGCATAAGATTTTCTGCCATGGCGTTAGTAAACAAAGCCTGAAGAAATGAGGAAAGTCAAAATTGAACGTGAAACTTTGTCAAAGAAATCAAATTGGCAGCCAAGGCTCTAGAGTCAACTCACAGGCAGTTCTGAGTTAAGGCGCATTATGGCGCAAAAAATTCCGCTGAAATGAATTTTAATTAAAAAGAAAAATGTCTATAGTTGTGTGAATTAGGGTTTTTAATTCGCTTTAGCTGAAACTGAAAATTCATCTCTCCCTACTGGCTTTTCTTTCAGCTCAATGGAGGTCCATACCTCCAATTCTTCCACAGGAAAAAAAATCAATTTGTTTCAATGTCTTTCGAATGTATTCTTCGACAGAGGAAATTTAAAGTCAGTGAGTAAAGCACTGTTCCATGAGTATCACAATTACCAGTGATTGATAAACATCCAACCTACACGACTATGCAATTATGCTGTGTGTAGGATTATTATTATGCTTGGTAGCAGGAAACAGCAAAAAGTTTAACGTGTAGCTGACAGAGGCAGTGAAATTTTACGTTAACCATGATCATCAAACGCTTTCGTTTTAGACGAGCTAGGGATTCAAAGATATATTTTATGCAAGGAAAAGCAAAGAAACTTGCCTGTTTAAAAAAGTCGAAGCTTTTCCTGGATATAATGGTAGTCTGTACCATGACCAGACAACAAGGTTCCTCCCGTTTGTAGAAGCATTTTTGACTGGCGTTTTCCGACAAAAAAAAAGGCTCATTTTTTTCCCTGTAGAAGCCGTCGTTTTAGATGTGTCTCGGTGTCGTAACGAAATCATTCCTTGCGAAAAGCCGACTTATTAGACACGTTTCGGACAGCGAGTGCGCGCGCAAAAAAAAATCCAGATTCACCAAAATAAAATCCGCGTTTTTTAGGATCCACATCACGATTTTGCAATAACGGTTCTTTTTCTCAGAAAAAACCAGACGCGTTACCTAGAAGATCATTAATACAAAAAAATTTCATATCTGAACGTAATTCCCCAATTAAATTTTGTAGACCATCGTAGCCATCGTAAATCAATGGATGGTTTGTAAAGTTTCCATAGCTATGAAAACAAAAAGTAAGCTACGCTAGCAATATTGCACATTTAATAAATCCACTATTTAGCCACATGATGTGTGTTGAATTTCTGTAGAAAATAATATGCATTCTTTTAATACAGGGCGGTGCTGTTTGTTTATATAATCAGTTCTCTGTGTGGCCACCAACGAAAGTATGTACGGATAACTTATCAAATGTCGCTTTAAGTATACAACTAGTGTTACTTTATGTTTCTAATAGGATGGATCAATAAATTCATCTGTGACTATGCGTAATACAAATCCACCCAAAAGAACGCAAGCCACTATACTCGCTCCAGAAATGACAGATTTTAGTGCTCAAATAGAAAAGGCAGAGAAGGAGGTATTTGGCCATGAAAAGGCAATTCTTCCAATGTATTTATTTTTTATTTCTGTAATAAAGAGGTCTATACAGAGATAATTAATAACATAGTTTCAAGTTGAATCAAGTTCCATGTTTTTAATTTGATCGTCACGTACTGAATATGCAGTGCCTACTCTTAACGTCCATGTACTGCGCGTTTTGCAAAATTTTGTTAAAACAAAAACTCTTATGACGTTCGGTGAGATAAGCAGACATCCGTTCGCGCAACTGCGACACTAAAAATGAACATAAGACAACAAAAACTTTAGCTGTCATTAATCAAATGACAAACCGTAAAACAATTTTGGCAATTTTTGATTGAGAGGTTATGTTCACGACCATTCCGACATCGTTGTGACAAGATTTCTGTTGGAGCCACAAGATCTCCATGGAAGCTAAGAAGAGCCACGGGATTTACAAAATCGTCCCCAAAAAAGGTACCAATGCTAAATTAAAGTGTACCAACTGTGTTTTCTCAGGTTAGCCAAATCAGCGCCAAAGAAGATCAATGGGGATCACTGTGAGACCTTCAGGATCACCATGGAGCTTTAGGATTGTCGCGCGAGCTACAAAATTATCGCAAGAGTTACTAAATCATCACCAAAAAAGGCATAAGTGATAGGAAAAAAGAATACTAACCCTAATTTTTGTCCTTAATGTATTTAGATTGGTCAAAGAAACAGGGTGTGCTAAGAAGATCCACGCGAAAGCACAAAAATCGTCGCCAAAAACGTATAGTTGACATATTAAATAGTACCAGCTGTCTTTTTTCTGCCTTTTCTCAATTTAGGTTGATCAAAATCACAACCAAGAGGATCAAGGAGGATCGTCGTTGGAGCTATAAAATTTCAGCGTGAGCTTCAAGATTGTCGCCTGGAATATCCCGAGATTGCAGACTCAACAAATGAAAAAGGAATGAAGTTGGGACAGGTTAACAAGTCGTAGTCTGCATGCATAGCCTCGAGACACATGCAAATCAGCCTACGATACCATATTCAACGGCAAACGATGGGAGGCTCCTACAACAGCATCCGGTATACAGGTTAATTTCATTATTTTTCGGAAATTGTTTGATGCCTTGTCGAGTTTCGTTTTTTTTTTGTTTCATAATCGGACGCTAAATGGGACATCATCTTTTTTTCCACGGATGCGTGTCATCAGCAACTGGATCAGCTTTCGATTATCTTTCACACGGTGTTCCATCGGAGATTCGTACAGAACAACCTAGCCAGATTTACAGCGAGGGGACGTTTTATTTTGTGCCTTGTTGTTACTGATCAGCTATTAACGATCCATATCATGTATAATGAAAAGATAACCGTTGTTATCAAGAAAATTTTTTAACCCTTGATCACTTTCCGTTTTACAGCCGTTCCCAGTTGCGTATGTGCTGCTGACAAAAAAGACCTAAATACCTCTACAATTGCGAAATGCTAAGGATTTTGGAGCTAGCTGAGGCGGAATTTTCTTGCGATGGATTTGCAGTTGAAGTAATGATTTCGGTTTGCGAATAGGCCATCTCGTAGCATGGAAAGTCCATTTCAAACTGGAAGAAGACGTTGGTTCCATTGTTCACAGGTACCATAGTGCTTATTAAATTGCCTGACAAAATCCTGATTGCCGTATAAAATTATTTATGGTTGATTATTAATTGTTGTATTTGTAAAATAATTTTTTTTGTCTCGCTTTTTCAGGCTCTTTGGTAACCGAAAGATGGGGTAACAATTCTTTTTTTTACATTAGATAAGCAACGATGGAGTCTTAGAGTGGAGGAAGAACGTCTGAACACTTGAAAGCGCTGGTCAGAACACTGATCTCCTGCCTAAATCTAATTAAAGCTCTATTAAATCTATTCCATCTCCAACGACCACTGATTTCTTCAGAACAAATATGATAAACGCTTTCTATCGGAAGAAAGACGAACTTATTGAAACCTTGGCTAGACGTAAGCAAAATTAGATGTCGCTGTCCGTCCCTCCATCACTCTAAAATGAATCTAATTCATACCGAACGGTTTAACGGGTGAGCCCATCGTAACGAAAAATGGTCAGCCATACGAATCGTTATGTCCAAGTTAACACCGATTACGGCGTTACTGCTTGAAAAGTGCAAAAACATACAAGTTAAAACTGCCGATTCCTTTTAAAATTCGACATGCCATCTAACGGCGAAAATCTCAGACAAATGGGTTGAATTGTACGTATAAGGCACCTTTGATAGAACCCCTATCAAGAAATTTTGAGTACACAGAATATGAACCATTCTTACATGACCATGCTTATATCAATGACTAGTGGTAAGAACATGTTACCCTTAAAACGCTTTAGAAAGGAAGTGGCCATTATAGAGCCTTGGAACAGGAGAGAAGTAATATGAATCATGGAAATAGAAAAAAAAAAGATCTGATAGCCTAGGTTTTAATGGTAATGTCGCCCTCTTGAGTTAGTCCAACAGACAATAGAGAAGCTTGGGTTTTATTCCTTTTTCTACTCTTCCTCTTCCCACTCCAAACTTATAATTAATTTTAGAAATCATTTGAAACGACTGACAGAAATTTTCCTATTTCGTACCGTAATAAAGCTAATTTGTGGTACTTTCGGGTACTAGCGTCTTGTTTGTTTACATCAACTGAAAAGTCTACCAAATGTATTATTTGGGCCGTACAGGTAGGTTGGCTTATTCTGGTCTAAGAATCACGCTACTGCTTTCTCATTCGTAACGAAATGGAGAAACCCATCTACGTACGTGGTTCCAAATCACTTTGTACTTATTTTACCCCGTTTATCCTAAAATCAACCCGATTTTTATCAAGTTATAGGCACAAGACTGTTGAAATAAAAATCCATTGCACCCTTTATTTTAATTATTTATTTTATTTAATTTGTCGCTATTCTACTAGCAATATTTTTAGATGGTGATGGTTAGATCCGGTTTGCCTAGCAAAGCCGACCCAGCTTACACATCTTGGAAAATGGTGAATTCAGATTCTCTGTCGGCAACCATGTTTGGTGAACATCCGTGTGTAATCCGGGTTTAGGCGAACCGGAATCAAGCCCTAATCATTTCTGATGCTGCTGATTCTTACCTTTACTATTTTGAAAGTGTGTACCACAAAATTTAACACTGTATTTTATTCAATGTTATCGCCTTATATTGTCAAATTTCATGTGTACAGTACGGCAGTAGAGAATTACGGCGGATCCCAAAAGAAGAGCTTCCTTATAAAGAAAAAGAAGAGGGCAGATAGAACGACCTATATGAAACTTAACAAGAGTGATGAGTATATCCCACACGTGTAGAATCTAGTGTCTGTGAAAAAGATTCTTTTTGCGTGTGTTATGCCACATTGAATCCGCAATTTGAAAGAGTTCCAACATTCTTAAATATTCATAGCGTACGATTGGCTAACACGAATTTGTAAATTTAGGTCACGAAAAGAAAATTTATCAATGCAAAAATCATAGTGATATTTAAAACAACGAGGGAAACATCAAAGTATCCATTGTACAGTTCACCTTCAAATACAGTAAATGATACCATACGCAAATACGCCATCGGTCCTTACGTTATGTACAACCCAGACTAAAATGTCGCCTTTATCAGCGCTGACAGGGCATCTCATTCAGGTAGAAGGCAAGGTTATATTTTATACGTGTGCGACCAATAAATAAATATATTTGACATGTTATGGAAAGCCCGTCATCGGAAAAATGTATGTACCACAAGGGTATCTTTGCAAAGTATGGGTTTGTGTTCAAAACAGGTGTATGTACAGGACCACGCAACAACATGAGAAATGCACGCAACAAACATAACGCGCTTTGTGGATACGCGTTAATTTAATACAACAGCCACACTTACGACTGAGAACATTGGCTTGTGACATTGACGGAACAACTTGAAGTAGCGTTTGTTTGATGTGTCAAGTGGTTATTTCTTGTGGTGTTCTCCTCAACTAATGGTTTACTTACATGAGTTGATGTGTGTTGCGATCGGCACGGAGATGGATAAATAGGGTTCATAAGGGGATAATTCATTTTTGGGCTGGATAGAGGATGCAACGGAGACATATTAACATAAAGCGGATTCTGCGAGCCGTCGCAGCAAAGTTCATTGGCAGAATCGTCTAGGGAAGTAACTTGCTGCATTCCGCTGGATGTGGGCGTTTGCTTCATCATCATCAAGTCTGTGCAACAGTAATACATTTGATTTGCAGTATTGGAAACAGCCATTGAAGATGTGGTGGCACCGAGGTGAAGAGTGGTATAACCAGCGGAATCTTCGTCTGGCTGTTCTAGATCACGGCCAGACGTCAGAGGGAGCGACGAACGTTGCTGCTTTTGGTCGAAAGGTTGCGCGTGCGTTATAATATAATGATTGCCCTCGCAGGTTTTGACACCAGCCCACAAAGCCCGTGTCAAAGGTGGAAAGGACGAAGGTGTTGCGACGGGTCGCTGAGTAACAGGCGCAACCGAACCTCTGCTGCAGTTGCGGCGGAAGTCTTCTTCCCTATCGCCAGAGGAACCGATTGCCTGGCAATCCAGTTTGCTATTATCTGTCTGGTGGCCGGCGACTGTTCTTACTGGCATCATCGCCCCAGTACTGTGGTGGCGTTCGCTTCCGATGTGGGACACACCACTATCGTTGCCGCCAATCAGGATGGAGCCGTTCTCCGTCAAAAAGCTTCCAAAATCCCAAGCACCTTTCAACATTTTCCTATATTTATGAAAGTTTCTTGAAATAATCGAACGTTTATAAGGATGGCGCCACGCCACCTATCCTTGTCAATTGATGTCTTACCCATTTAGTCTCAAGTAGATTAAAGCCGAAAGGAACGCTCCAAGCGTAAGCATCAAGCACGATGCTAAAATGACGAAAAACCATGTATCTTCAAGGGCCATTTCTGCTTCCAAAAATAAAAATAACTTTAGCAAATAAATCAACGACTGTGTACGTCATACGATAATGTACCTGTTCCCGATGTTACGCTAACTGTGCCGACCAGGTCAAACCGTCGCGCCCAATGACACCAATGACACGGAGCTGTTAACACCGTATCATTCTCTCGGTTGACATCACCGGCCGCGGCTAAAGCCATCTCTTGAAGATAAGCTCTGTCAATGAAATGTGGAAGCGGAGGTGGTGGGATTCGCAAAATGGCATCTGGGGGAGGTTCTAGGTCGTTGAGTAGCCAATCACAGCCGACATTGTCCATCGTTTCCATCCGCATATCCTAACTAAGCAATAAGCAGATGAAAAAATAAACACTATGGTTTTGACAGATGGACCAGACAATTTTTGTGTCGCCATGTGAGCCTAATGCTCATGCAAGACCGCGGCAATTTGCATCAGCTAGAAAATTATCCGCTGTGCTGTGAAATCATAGTATGCTGTAAGCACGACTTGTATTAACTTTAAACGGTCGAGGAAGCAAGAAATACTTCATTTTCTACAGGTTAGATAGAAAAATGGAACAAAGAAAAAAGGGGAGAGAGAGAAAGAGAGAAGAAAAAAAGGCATAAAGGTAAAGGAAGTGGTCTGACACGCGAAGCGATCATCATTTTTATTATGACCTGTGCTTCAGACGTCGGGTGGATAGGAGGGTCGCTAGTGGCTTTTTATCGTTTCTTTTCCTTCCCTCGTCTTTCGTTCTTTTCTATTCCATTATTTTATTTCATTTCATTTTTTTCTTTTTTTCGTTTTTCTTCATACTTTTCTTAAATGGCTTAAACACCTGCGCTGCAGTCAAGAGCCGGAATGAGCCACCCTTTTATGCTCATCACCTTGAACCTTCGATAGAGAAATAATGAAACAGGGAAGGGGAGGGTCACTCAAAGGCTGACATACTATTCGATTCCTCTCATATTTGAAAGACTAAAAAGAATCGGTGCTACAAAAGTATTATGCATTGGTAAGTTATAACCAGTTAGCAAGGCTGAAAGTAAGCATGTTAGGCATTATTACGTGAAAACTACTAGCCATCTATAAGCTCACAGCTAATGCATACTTTGGTGTTTATTTTTGCATGCGGAGGCGTTCATCTCTTAAATTGCAAACCCACGAGCACAATGTTACGCAAAAAGTTTTCTACATTATTGCAGATGATTGTTTAATAGCTTGAGGTGGGCGGCAATGAAACTCTATCGCTGAAATTGACCAAGCTAACCTTTTTCTTTTTCTTTTTTTTTATATTTTCACGAGTTTATATTTTTGGAGGCCTGGCTTCGAAACTACGCAGAAGTTCATCAAGTTTGGGTAGTTAAAAGGCTGATTTTGTTGTATCTCTTAATTAGATGGAACATTCTGCAACAGAAGAATGTATCTTCGAAGTACTAAATACCAGTAAAGAAAAATAATTAAGATGTTGAACCAGGATTTTGACAGCTATATGCGATTCGGAAACTGAACTTAAAGGAGGAACGACTTGCGGCTTTACCTTATATTTCCTTTAACCATTAAAGTGGTCAACTCTTTTCCTGCCCCACGCCTTGTATATTCAGGAAACTCTCCTACTGTTAGGGTAAGAACAAATAGAGTCGACTGGACTTCCGCCCTATCGTGTTCCTCCACCAAGGATGGGTAACCTACTAGGTTCATAATTCTACCTGGGTGGCCGATTATGTACAAACCAAACCGAAGACCCAAACGCGCGCCATCTTGTCTTCCTTTATTGTAGAATACTAAATTTCTCCCAGACATGCAACTACTCGTCGGCTTGAGCCGTTCCATTTGTACAACGGCGCACACGGAATGGAAACTGCTGTTGATCACGATGCTTTTTTTTTACCAGTTTTAATGTAAATAAACTCCACCGCAATAATAGCCTCGACATTTATCCAGCCAAAATGCATCTCTTTGAGTTTCAGGCAGTTTGCACGATATTCTACAGAGAGTATTGCGGGACATCTCTATTATCGATCGCCATAAGAGCTCGAGGGGGAGATGGGTGAAGCAACACAAAACATAAAAGGATCCGCCAACACTATACGATGCCGTATGCGAAGCTACACAAACCGACTGTATTTCACCCGCAATAGGTGCCGGAAAGTATTGATTTATCGAGAATCTTTCTATCACGTTCACCCAATTGCTTATAAAAGAATTCATTAGAAGTGAACTCCAGATATTGAATCTGAGATAGATGACGATAACGGTGCCGCCTAGGTAACGGAAATTTTCACTCTTGGCTGGGTGAGATGATACCAGCATCAACCGAGAATTTAAAAAGTTGATCCACCATTATTTATTTTTCCACTAGAGAAATAAGCGAATTCCGTTCGAAAATTTGATAACGAGGCTTTAGGAAATGCCAGCTGGTAGAAAAGAAGTTAACATGGTAAGCAATAGTTCAATTCACCTATGTAAGTTTGGCAACACTTTCAGCCAATAACAGCTTTTCGTTCAGAGCGTTCGGTCTTTAATTTTCAACTGAGATAGGGGGCTAACTACACAGGCGCAGCTGGTGCTGTACATATCCCGTTAAAGTAGCAGTTTCTTTCAGTCACCCATTTTATCATTTGTAAAAAAAAAAAAAAAAATGAAGACAAGGTCTTCAAAGGATCAAATCTACATAGTCTTCCTGTAGTTGACCAAATTGAGATCTAGACAGCATTTTGCGGAACATGCGACGCTCATGATCTACGACAAAACCCCATCAGTTAGCGGCATCTTTTGCGCTCATTGCTTTATTTCCCAGGTAGAAATTCTTTGACATGAAAGGATAAAGATCTCGGCTGATGAATGGTCGAAATTTGGTCATTGTAACGATCCCTTTCTTGTACTTTATTCCCCTAAATACGTACCCAATGAGGAAAGAAAAAAAAATCTGAAAGGACAGGCAACTTAATCTTAGCATGTAAACTTCAAGCGCATCGACAGAATACATACATTATAGTTGAGATAGTGTAGAAGGCGGCAGCTGACTGCTCAAGACCAGCAACTACCACCCACGGTGAAACTTTCCCTCTAGGACTCGCTACCCCACCTACTTTTCTGTTGAGGGAATTCTTTTTTACTGTTGGAAATAACTGAGTGGTAGGTTTATCAAGACATCAATGTCAAACGACCCTTTCGTTGAAGGCGACCCTTTATAATCGAATTTGCATTCACAGTGAAATTAGCCAAGCCCTAATCCATTTGAATTTTCCTTATGAATTCCAAAAGACATATTTTAAAATTTACTGTTCGATTTCAAAATATGATTTTTAAAGAATAGTCTAAAAGGAAACACATCTAAAATATTAGTACGAAAACGCAAAAGAATCGCCCAAAATGAAACAGAACATGGGTAGATTGAACACGAAAACTTCAATTAGCAGAAAGGCACATTTTAGTTTGAACGCTTATCATTTCTAAAACATCTGAACAGCTTACTTGCGTCCCGGTAAAAATAACTTGGATCAACAAAGAAGTGCCAAATGACCGTACTACGACGAAGAAAAAATAAAGCAACTTTAATTGTTTTTATGATTTTCTACCAATGTAGAGGGTTACTTACCACTTTTTCAAGTAGAAATCCTCCGTAATTCCTTACAACAGCTGAAGATGGCAAAACTGGCGCTCAGTTTAGGCTTGTGGTCACAAAGGACGAACCATGTAAAACTTCAATTCGATTTGTTTCTTGCAATAGGAATCCGTAATCGAAGGAACGAAGCAGGTGAATTGTCCACCTTATCTACCTCAACGACCTGCCTTGCCTGCACACGTCACCACTCTAGGAACATCTACGAGAGAATGAAGAGATCGGCATGCGCCCCTTTGCCCTCGAGAAGCGCCCAGGTTTGTTCGCTAGTCTTGGGTTTCTTCTTTTACGACTTGTTTGAACGATAGCTCGCTTCTCCGATTCCCCCAAAAGATCGATACTTAGGAGGATGGCGCAGATACCCTCCTCTTTTTAAGACGTATTTCTTCTCAACCTTTATGCACCAATCGTAAAACATTTCAATTATCTATCTACACCTTTTTACTTCAAACTTTGAACAGGAATTTATAATGTAAAAATCGAATAGTCTTGCTGTCATCGCATCACATCATAGGCCAAATCTGCATGAAAGTTTCTTCTCGTTTGGATTGTATTGATCCAGCATGCTAACGACAGTTTTTTGTACAGTAAGGTTAGGGTACAACAGTATGGTATTGATCGAACGTCTGTTGCCTTCTGTTGGCGCTTTTCGTAAGAGAAAGCTGTTTATTCGAGGTTAAGAGGTAATCAAGAGCTTAATGCGATAGTTGCGCAATATCTTTTGTTCAAATGATAGATTTCAGACTTATTTTCTATTGAATATCTGAGAAAATCACATGCATACAAGCAGATTTTTAACGGTTAATACAAAAACATCTCTCAGATGTTCCAGTTGCATGACTTCGTATAGCTCCAGGTGCGTACCGCTGACGACCTAGGCGTATGAGGAATAGGCAAATTTCTTGATGATCTTTCTGACCGCAGGCTGCGTATCTTGGTTGTTGCCAGTCGTGTTTCTTTAAAACGCCGCCAGCTCATCATTGAACACTACTCGTGATATAGTGGATTTACTTAGTGACATAGCTTGGCATTAGGCATGTGTACTTTGCCATTCCTGGCTTGGGTATTCCTCTAATATTCATCTAGCTGGCATTCATCTCGCGCACTGCCTTTGTCTCTTTGATCTCTCTCATTTTGCCAGAGGCTTAATTTGAAACCTTGTTCTGTTTTACCATTCGTGTTACCTGCTCCCTGCTATTCGTATTCCCTTCTCTCTTTCTCTCTGTCTCAAGAAAAGAGAAAGAGCGAGGGGGGAAAATATAGAAAGAATGGAGGCCAGTCTGGTAGTTGGGCTATTATTACCGACGAAAAAGAAGAGAAAAAGAGAACGGACTTCATACAGAAGGAACAGGAGAGAACCCAAACACATACACAACGAAAAAAAAAAACCCAAAAAAGGAGGGAGAGCCATAATGTCATAATTAGACGTAGGAGGCTCTGGCTATGATGCCCGTGCTTTGCCGTAGGCTACATGAAAGGGACCGATCATGATGTCCACCAACGGCCACAGAATACTAGGCAACGAATGTAACATCACAGAATTCGAACAATAACACTGCTGAGGGCACCGCCAACTGCCAAACCAATACCGAGTCCGGCAGCCATCAGAGAAGAGGCCGTTTCTTGATCTTTTTTGTCTACACACCTGTAAAATCAATTGTAGCATCAGTAATCGAGTAACTGGCTTATCACAGTTATTTGAAAGGCCGATACCTTGGGGCCTGTGCAAACGGAATCACACTGAGGTAACCATTCGAAAATGCAAAAAGAGCCATAACAAGTACAAATCCAGCATCGTTTGGAATCAAAACAGGCAAATGGAATCGAGGCTGGGCATTGCACATTATCATCAGAGGGATGAATGCCAATCGCATAACAGAGAGTATGCATGTCCACATTTTAACGTTCGATGGCTATGTTAATGGGAAAATTAATGTAAACAAATGTATATGACAGCGTCATTTCATTTCTTGTACTATATAACATACCATTGGTATGATTCCTGTTGACGTACGTCCAATGTAATCACCAATACTCATGAGTAGGAAACACGCGACGGGAGTAAAATAAACATCTATTAATGCCAAAAATATGCTCGATTAATAGGTAGATTTCAAGAAGCGCTTCCTCTCTATGCATCACGTGATATACATACCATTCCAGATAAAGCCCTGATCATAGCTTGCAGATCGGATTAATACGCTTACGGCAGGAAATAGTGACAACGTAACGATGTACACTAACGTAATTGAGAAGAGATACGGCCAAATCTGGCAAAAAATTCCAGGTTAGTGTACGATGCAAGAAACCAAAGGAAACAATGGTCCTAATAATTCACCTGTACAATAATCCTACGATAAGAAATTCCTGTGTCAACGATGAGCGCTTCGTCTTCCTGGTCTTCCACGAGATCACTTGCTTTCAACGGATCACTTTGACTGGAAGGTGTTCTTTCACAATGTGAGTAAAAGACAAAGAATTTCTATCGAGGAAATTTTAAAGAAAGTTGCAGAAATCGTCAAAAAACAAATAGCAAAGCTTGCTTACTGTCGATGAAAGAGCCATATACAAGCAGAATGATAAAACAAGAGTAAAATCCGCTGCCATGAAGTATAAGAACGCACTTTGAGTAGGAGATGCACCGACGGCGATAGACACTATGTTAGCAAGTGAGGCAAATATACCACCTGAAAAAATAAAATTTTTTTTTTGTGCATTAATTGGGTGCTTTTGTAGCAACTGAACTTTAAAGTGCATAATTTTATTTTTTGACCCACCTAGAGCTTGACCGCTAATAACTGCATTAACATAACCGCTAGGGAACTTTCCAGCAAGACCACATACGCCACCTTGAAATATGGAGCTGACAACTGCAAATGAACCATTTAAGAATGACCGAATACCGAGACAAAGACAGGATAATGTTTGAGTATTTTACCGTTAATGAAGAAGGCGCTTACTAAAGTTATGAAGTAGAAAGACATCTGCCCTATAAGACAAAGTTGCAAATTTATTATAAAACAATAAAAATATTTTGGGAAGCTAGAGGGATAAAAAAAAAAAAAAAAAAAGTAACCACTTACATGGATCTGTGTCCAGTTCAACAAGTGCTGTTGTAAAAGTAAACAACAAAACTACACCCAACAAACCACCAGCAATGCGGAGTTTGAAAGAAAACCTGAAAACATTTACATTTTTACAAGCCAATATTTTTACGCTGCTTAGAAATGAGTTTTGGGAAGAACTATTATTTGTTTACTTGTGTCCCACAAAAGCATTTAGAACAAGAACCACCGTACTAGGGACCAGTGAGGTAACACATAAGTAGGAGGTAAATCCTAGTTGCAGTGGAGAGAGATGAGATGTGTTCCCAGAAGAAGTTGTGTTTAAATCTCTAAGTTTATACATCCAATACTGTTTTTAAAGCAAACATCATTAATCAGTGTAGATTGGGATACTTTTGAACTAAAGTTTACCCCGTTTGCTGTAATAAAGAAGTTCCATGGCAACAAAGTAGCCATTCCAAGCAAATAGAACAAAATATACACACCAAAATACCTGCAAAAAGGAAATAGAAGACATATATTTTTAAACATTCTGCCAAAATATCAAATATGTATGATGAAGACCTGTCCACAGGTTCACTATGGTTGATAAGAACATCATTTTCCTCGTCTTGAATCGAACCAGTTGATGAGAACACTATCCTTCCATCGTTATTTACAGAATTTTCAATAAAATCAGTATCAACTAGTAGGTCTGTATCTTCTTGGTGTGCCCCATTTCCACAGCTATTGTTTTTGGGCATGGCAGCTTATAACTCCAAGAAAAAGGATGCAAAATCGTGGTGTAAATTCTACGACTAGGTTTACATGAAATTTTCTAAAACATTACGTGGGGTCTAAATTTACAAAGCGCTTTCGTGCAATTAGACTTGCTCTAATCTGAAAGAGAGTCTTTGCTATAACACTCCTTCCATTCCCTCGATTATTTCCATGACAAGGAGTAACGAAATACCATTCCATGTTCCACGTTCTGACTACGCGAAATATCCGGTCATACCGCTAAACGGCTAGAGGCTCGGTCCCCAATTTTTCCACGTTCCATGTGAACGGGATGGGAGGTGCCTGTAGGTAGTCGCCCGCCGGAGATAGTTCAGAGATAACAATTAATAATGAGTACCGAACTAGATTTAGTTGAAAAGAGAATCACACGATTAGAAAAATTTGTTCTAGGGCAGGGTGCTAGTGAGCATGGTGAAGAGAAGGTTGGTACCAAAAAAAATTTTTTATATTTTTATAAAATTTATAATAACAATTGTTTACCATACAGCTTATAGACACATTATTGGGAGTCTCCGAAAAATTGGCCAGTGTTGTTTCAAAAAACGAGAAAGTTTCCTCTGCGTTGAAAAGAGGTAAAAGAAAACATGAAACTTTTTAAGGTTTAACCCAAACATATTTTTTTCAGCTGATGAAGTAAAAAAATATGCTGATCCTCTATTTGCTGAATGTGATGGATTCGTTTCTGACAATGTCAAGCTTCAACTCCTTCACTCTAAAGAAGGGGATATAAAAGATGCACTTGGACACCTCCAGAAATTAAATGCAATTAAATCGGTACTTGACAGTCAAGCAATTAAAGGTGCAGTAAAAACTTTTACAAATTGATATTTTAAAATTTTAAATGAAGCTTTTTTTATTCGCCAAAGTAGATGTTCCTCATCTAGAAGATAAAATTAATAAAATTTCATTACACCAAGAAACCCAAGAAAAAAAAGTATTGAGTCTCTCTGATGATACATGTGCACTAATAAAATACTACAGCAATTTTGTAAGTTAATTTCATACATTTTCTGATCTTTATGAATCACAATTTGAGCAACTATAATCCTTTTTTAATAGGTTAATGATGTTTCACAGAAATTGGCTGAGATTGAGAAATTGGTTCACATCATAGAAGTGCAGTCAGTGAAACAGTGAAATATGATTCCTTTGGGCAATTTCATCTGTTTGATGGAATTTTGTCCATAAACATAACTGTTCCCTATGTAACAAATTTATTTTCTTTCATCCCTTAAATATCTTATGTTTGCTAAAAACAAAACACAAGCAAAATAAAAATGTAAACAATACACAGGAAACCATCACAGGGTATAAAAGTATTTTTATGAAAACTAAGAAAATTTTTAAATGCAAATAATTACACTTGATTCCTTAAAAAGTATATTTAGTAGATTATTTCAATACACTATACCACAGTCACTGATTCATTCAGCAGGAACATTTGTTTAAATTTTCATTGTCCTCTTGCTGTGACAGTTGTAGCCCATTGTTCTCTGTCAATTTTTCCAGTTCAAATTTTGATCGGTTACTCTCTGCCAGTTGTAGTGCAATGCAGGAGAACATTTCATCAACTCCTTCACCAGTTTTGCAGGATAATGTAAATGTCCCAGCTACAAGGGTATGGCACTGCTCACTTGAATTAATTTGAGATTTAGGAATTAGGTAATACAATATTAACCTATGAAACAAATTTACACACCAGAAGGCTTCCATGTCACTGTCTGTTATTTGAATCAGAGACTTAAGATCCGATTTATTGCCACAAAGATATATTTTTGCATTTTCAGCATATGAAACAATATCAAGCAAATGTTGTGACACCATGTTGAATGATTCAGGTGAATCTAAAGAGAACACAAGTATTGCAGCGTCTGCAAACTTGTAATAGCTAGAGGTTATTGAGGCGACTCGTTCCATTCCTCCTGTGTCCCATAGCTGAAGCTTTATGTAGAAGGACGTTAGTGAACTTAGTCTCATGTATGTTGACTTCTCAAACTATAAAATTTCGACAAACCTTTATGTCTTTTCCAGCTACATGGTAACGTTTACTATAATGATCCAATCCTAAAGTAGACTGGCGATCAGTTGCTGTTGTGTAACTATTAGATGTAAATCTTCTGAATAAAGAACTCTTTCCAACTCCATATTCTCCACACAAGATTACTTTTTGTTCTGGTATTTTAAGTGTTGTCATAATAAAACACTTCTCTATGTAGAATCTAGGTTAAAATCGTCCGCTGTTATGGTTATGGAAAAGCCAGATCATCGTTCGCTTGAAGTTTTATCCACTAGATGTCCCTGATGGAATTGCTGTCACCGCGAATCGTACTTAGATTTGAATATTAATGTTTACCAGTTAGGTATATAATAAGATTATTTGCTCGTTATGTGTGGAACTCGTCATTATAACTTATGTTTTGTGATTACTGCAGGCTGTTACCGGGAATTAAAGGGGTACTATAGTTAATAAAACTAGAGGATACACGTATAAAGTGTGAAATATATTTTATAGCGGGGAGTGTGGGTAGTTGAAACTAGACTTGCCGCTCCTATCAATTCTTTTATCTTCATCGGTGATCCGATCATTGGATCCTCGAATCACCCGATCCCATCAATGGATCATTAAATAGCAGATCCGATCAATCTCTGGTGATCGGATCGTCGATCGAATTTTGCTGATCATTTTTCCCGATCATTTGCTTTGCCGATCGCGGCAAGGCTAGCTACAAGCATCTAAACAGCAGCACAAAAACCTTGGTTCCATACTTAGCTCCGCGTTTTAGAAGAAAATGTTTCGCGTTCCAATTTCTCTTTTTAGCCATCTCGTTTGTCGTCTGCTTCGCCATAATTTAAGTTCGCGAATAATTTGAAATTTTTACCACACAATCAAATTACATCAATTTATTAACTTGCAAGTGGTTTTCTGTAAAAGAACTGTTTTAAACGCCAAGCGTTTGAAAAATAATCGACTATGAAAAATATTCTTAACCTAACGTTAGCTATTATAAAACCGGACGTAGTGAAAGTTCCTTTTACTCTACAGGTATATGACTAAATTCAATTGCTAATGTAACATTTGACATTATTGCGCTCTATCTTCCCATTCAGGAAATCCGCAGGAAGATATTAACAGCTGGCTTCTACATAATCCAAAGCCGTACTGTAAACCTTTCTCGTCAGCAAGTTGAGAATTTTTATAGTGAACACGCTGGAAGGTTTTTCCATAAACGACTTGTAACATTCATGAAAAGGTTGATAACTACCATCTAAGTAAGATATGTTGTGGTGTTAGTTAAATGTCAGTTTATTTCTGATGAAATAGTGGACCTATTCATGCACATATACTAGCTCATCCTGAAGCTATTCAATTGTGGCGTAAGATAATGGGACCTACAAAATCGTTTATAACACAATATGAAGCCCCAGACACCATTAGAGGATCGTTTGGCCTTACTGATACAAGAAATTGTACTCATGGCTCTGGTAAGTTTCCTGCAGTGAGATGTTAGGCAATGCTGAAATCTTATACCAATTTATTGTGAAGATTCTCAAACATCAGCCATGAGAGAGATTCAGTTTTTCTTTCCCCAATTCAACTATGAGGAATGGTTAGAAAAGCAGGAGCCAATGTTTAGAAAAGGAGTATGCAGTATTGACTACTCCACCTTCACCCACACCATAAAATAGAAGTTAGGGTTGTAAGTAAAAACTTGCAAGCAAACCAATACATTAGTGACTGTCAACTATGCAAAATACGTTAAATCGGAATTTTATTCCTTATCCTACCCTTGACTTGACGAAATTATATTTACTAGTTTTGGACATTCAATCATTTACCTATCAAGTCTGACAAATACTTTTGGCTTAGAAAGAACTCGAATTCCTTCTTCAACTTTAATGAGTTGCTTTTCAAGATCTTCTTTCTTTCGGCGAATTGTCAAACTGTCCTTGCTCAGTGGGAGGCAGTTAAACT
Organism: Daphnia carinata; assembly: GCF_022539665.2. Taxonomy (NCBI): domain Eukaryota; kingdom Metazoa; phylum Arthropoda; class Branchiopoda; order Diplostraca; family Daphniidae; genus Daphnia; species Daphnia carinata. The sequence goes on along the minus strand of NC_081336.1, from coordinate 4,723,711 downwards.
CTGCATTCAATTCTAATTGACCTGGAATTTTTTTTTTTTAAATAAAAAATAAACAATTTTTAGCTTAGTAGTGTATAAATTGGTTGGAAATTCAATCAAATGATTATACTTTTTTGGAGTCTACTTAAGGTTTCAAGTCTTTCAGATTCAGGCATAATAACATGCCCAATTGGACAATCAGGATCTGGCATGTTCTTCAATTTTTCTTCTTCCAGATGTGCCCATTCTGCTTTTCGACTTGTAAGGTATCTAGAACAATATTCAGATTAAAACTAATATGACCTATTAGTCCACTTCACTCTTGTTCAATAGCTCATTTTGAAGTATGTTTTTTTCAGTTTGCCTATAAATAGGAAGATTTAAAACTGGGCTCATGCATTTATTTTAAATTCAATAGCCAAATTTTTACTAGCAAATAATAAAGGCATGGACTCAAAACTCTTGAATTATGGTAAACCTAGAAATAAAACTCATTACATACTTTGGAATAGCTCCTAATTTATGACTTCTTTGGGTTGCTAACTCACTATGGTGAGATCTTGCAACTGAAGTTTTCATTTTAATTGCAGAGTTTGCAACTCTTGCCAACATATTTAACCTAATTACATCTTTTCGTTCAGTCTGGGAAAAAATAGATTGTGAAATTTCTTATAAATAATGCAGCTTGATATGACTCACTTTCTTGGGTATGACTGCCTGAGTTTCAGGACTTGTAGTGGATTTCAAAGAGCTCGTACTATGAGATCTAAGTAATGGCTTTTTTGGAGCGGCAACTGTAGCTTTTAAATTATCCAAATTTTGTTCAGTACGGAAGGAATATACAGAATCAATAATGGGGGACCAGACAAAAGAGGGAAATGTAAGTGTCATTTTAAATAAGGGGCACTTTCCTAAAGGTTTTTCTCTTCTAATCTCGGCTAGAACGCGCTTTATCCTGGAATGTCTTTCTTTTATCCCCACAGAAAATTTTGGAGTTGGAGCACTACGTAAGGTATCCATTATATAAAAAAAAAATAAAGGTAATATATATTACACCTCCCGGTACGAGGCACTCCAACTGTCACAACTGGCTATTGCAACTTACGAGCACGGCGGAGTTGCCTTATTATTATTTTCAGTCCGACTCCGACTACCCGGCCACGCCTGGTAGGGGTCTACCTGGAATCAATCGGGGTTTTAACCCAGATTGCAACCAACTGGCAGAAACAAAACTGATCGAATTTTTCTCCATGAAGGCCCCAATTGTGGGTTACTCTAACGGTTTACCCCGATCATTACTCCAAAGTCGGTGCATCGCGAACCATTGATCGGCAGAATCAGTTTACACACAGAATCACCTTTACTTGATTCTGGCTATTTTTTTTGGGGGGGGGGATGATTGTTGGGTTTGATTCCAATCCGATTTCAAATTGATTCGGCCGATCACTGATAGCCTTCCTACTTTTGTCAAAATCTGTAAAAAAACGTCTATTGGAATTCGACAAAAATCCGACGGCTTACTCAAAATTGAACGCTGATTCGATTAAGTAATCGGTTAATTCAGTGATCGTCCGAATCAATTTGAAATCGGATCGGATTGGAAAAAAGCAAACCCAACAATTAAAACCCCCCCAAATATCGCCAGAATCAATTAAAATTGATTTGAATCAGTCTTTTTAGGGTGCTGAATGCACTTTCGACTTGGCTTACTGTCGATTGTAACTTTGCCATTTTTGTCACTAATGCTCGAAATTTGGAGAGCTCAATTTGCTTGAATTCGGTTTGCATGGCTTCTATTTTTCCATCCATAATTTCCGTTTCAGGCTTGACAACTGGTGTAATTCCATTTTCATTTCGTACCTTGCTATAGGTTTGTCTGCTTGTTTGCGGGTGCTGGGGATTTGTCCTATCTTTTTCTGTTTTTTTATCTGATAGTCACTCTCTGATTGCCAGTTTCATCCTCTGGAACTTAGGGCAGCTTGACGAACTTGCTAGTTGTTTTCGGTCACAGTTTATAAAGCGAGATGCAGCTGTGCAGTTTGGCAAATCTTCATGTTTATTATCACATTTGCTGCGTCGTTCCTCATCCCTACAGTTCTTGCTGGTATGGCCAAGCCGTTGGCATTCTTTGGAGTATCTTGATGGACCTGGGATGTTCAGTCTTGGTATAAACGCAAATTCGTTTAGGAAAATTTCCTTTGGTGTGCCGCCGTCGAATTCAATGGCTACTGTGGGTGTTGATATTCTCTCTGAACCTCTGTCTGTTTTAAAACGCTAAACTGAATTCACTTTGCAGTCATAATTTTTGAAGGCATGAAAAAAATTTTAATAGTAGTATCTGTTGTTCTTTAGTCGTCGGTCTTATGAAAAGGTCATCTACGGAAGCGACAATCACTCCCTCTTTTTGACATACACCTTGCATTGTTCCTCCTCCCTACATTGCATTCTAGTTCCTGGAATTTTTTCTTATTTCAATGGTGTTCATTTATTTGAACGATTTTCCATCGTCTTGCTTCATGAAAATCGGTGTCAGGTTGGATTCAATGCTGGTCAACGCCATATTGGACTTGAGGTCCGTCACCTTTGGCGGACGGGTTTTTACTTTTCGAAGGAGGGTTCACAATTGATTTGACAATTGAATTCGCGCGTTTTTTTTTGTTTTGTTTGTTTTTATATTACTTTATACATTTTTTTATCGCGTATTTTTATTTTGCGGAGAAACTTTTATCACGTCTGTAATATGCCGTTTCTTAGTTGTAACTCCCGCGGAGACCGTGTTGTTCAGGCCATGCACGTTGCTTAGTTATAACTTTTCAACTTGTAAGAGCTGACGGTCTTTTGGCTGGTTGATGGCACCGGCGCCTCGCCCTTTTCCTTCGCCTTCTAAATAAAAATCAAAATATATTCTTAAGTTATATTTTTATGAAGAATATTGTGTTTAGGTAGAATCGCCTTTCAAAACTCTATTATTGATCTTTGCTTATTTTTTTCCTAAAAAAGGCGAACCCAACAAGCTTTAACATGGCGAAGTAGGGAAAGGGTCCCGCTCTTTACTTAAGAGTAGTCCATGGCCGAGCCCTATGTAACATATTGAAATTGTTTTTTCTTTTGTGGGACAAGAGCAAAAGGTATAAGGCAATACTTACATTTTTCGGTTTAATGAACTATTTCATTTCGACAACGAAGTTTCCATGGCATACTCCTCTACCACCAAGCACGCAATATACATCGCCACAACATTTCCAGAAAACCATACGTTTAGCATTCGTCATCCGGTTTGTTGTACAGAGATGCTTACCCCAATGAACATCGGGTTGAATTGCAGCTTTTGACCCAGAATCTATAGAACTCAGAATCGATGTAGTCCAGAAATCTATATCTATACAACGTAGCAAAGATTTACCATAACGAACAAGCAAACCAAAATTCTAGTTCTCAAAGATAATTTTTAGTTTATAGTTTACCATTTACACTACATCTCCTGGAAATAGTGAGACGGCAGTTGATCAATAGGTAGGCTACAACAAAGTTAACTTGCTTGTCAAACCAACTGAATTTAATCTTAAAGAAATCATACTATCTAGATTGAATTTCAAACAATGAAAAGCCATAATGTTGGCGAGCAATCCCTACTCATTAATTTTTATTTCAATTTCATCTGTTACCTCACTCAGTGGGGAGAAACATGTTCGAAAATAAATTCTGGGTGAGTTTGCTATTTCTACGTCACTTTAACATGCAGAGGTTATTTTTTTGTAAAAGAACACGAGGGCTTAACAATCTAAATCTCAACTGCTTCTTACTTCTGAAAGAAAATCAATTTCTTTTCTTTCCATTTAGAAAACACAAAAATAACACTTTTTGTTAATTCAAGAGAGTAATGGCCAGCACTTGGCTAATAATGCAGGCCTCAACCTTTTAAGATTTCAAGGATGTTCTGAATATTCTTTAACGAGGAGCCGGTCGTGAGGTTTCAAGAAAAGAAGCAGATTTACCAGTACTGACATCTCCTCCCACTTTCGGGGGGCTAAGTGGCATGCCCATGAAACTTGAAGTTTTTTCAGTTTTTGTAATCAAGGACGCCCGCCGCATGTACAACATCTGTAGAGGTTGGACGGGATTCATGTAGCGAAAAGTCCCTTCGCCTGGAAGAGGTACTCCCAACAACCGACGACTGAAAAGGAAGCGGTAGCTGAAGAACCATAAGAGAACTGCAATTACACTCGCAACAAATTTTTCCGGGGTTGAATGGAAGTAGATGATCGTTGCCTGAACATTTGGAAAAAATATAAACAAAAACCATAGCTTTATCTCCGATATATTAAGACTGAAATTGAAAGCAATACGAACCATAAGCATGATGTCCCAAAGTAATGCCAACATAGCCATTGCGATAAACGACAATCTAATATATGGAGTAAACTTTTCATACTTGTCCCGAACAAACAGAAGTTGTTCGGCACTCAGACAATCCAATGGGGTTGCCGATCCGCTTTCTTCACTAGTTCTGTTGTGCTCTTCATTTCTTAAATGATCTTTGATTGCTTCCCAACAAACAAGTGCCTTAGCTTCTTCCATAATAATTAAAGTACAGTAGATCAAAATGAATGTATGGCCTGATATGGAGAAACTGTTCCATGAAAGACCCTTTGAAAGGCATTGTTTACGGCTATTAGAAGACCGAACAATAGGCTTGCTGCAGTAACCATAGCTAGAAATTTAAATTACAATGATTTAATCAAACAAACAGATGGGGAAACTTGTTAAAACTTTAAGTTACCTTTCTTCAATTGTCACAAATAATTTGGTCCAAAAGAACCACATAAATGTTGCAAAAAGTAATCGTAGCATATGTTTTCGAATTTTAGTTTTATCACCACAGGAGTACACAGAACTTGTCAGGTACACAAAGGAGCCAACAAACACCATAGTCCAACCTGAAAAACAAAATAATACAAAAATTTTCAGCAGAGCTTCTTATTTTAAACTTGTAATACTGTTTACATACCCCAACTTAACTTAACAAAATAGATGTTAAATATGTTGTCTTTCCGGGAAAAATAAGAATTGGGAATAGGTAAGACATCACCCAATATACTTCCAAAGAAAACAAGCATAATATATATTCCAACTTTGATATTGGGATCAATAAACAAAATCTTCCGACACAAGTGTACTACCATTAACAACAGTACTTGTTGAATCGACGTCGGTTCAGGAAGAGGTTTTGTTCCCTTTCTTTCACCTGTTTTTGATTCGACAGAGGGGCGGAAATTTAGGGCAGAAATACTTTTAACCATTTTTTGCGCTAAGTTTGTTGCTCTATTTAATAAGAAATGATGTCCTTACTAGGACAGAGGAGAATACAAAAAAAAAATATCTCTAATGAAGTATTTATTTCAAGAGCCAGTGACACTGTTTATGCCTAGCAGACGACAACAAATTTGTTTTCATACACAACATGAGTGATACCGGTGATATATTCAATGGATTGCTAAAGCACGTTTTTTTGCAACCTTCTGGATCTAGTGAAGCCGGACACATCAATTAAATATTCAAATGAAATTTTAGCGATTTGAATCAAGAGAACCACCGGTCTTTTCCAAAATTTGATAAATGTCGTAGCTACAGCCGAAGTCTATTCGGTATCCTTGTTTGAGGCCGTAAGGATTTGAAGGTGTCTGGCAGTCCATATTTGTCTCTTTACGCAACACCGTATCTATATCCACGGACGAAAAGAATGCAACAGCCTGCGGCAGATCATATAGATTCATTTGGTATGAAAACATGCATCTAGTCCAAAGATTTGCGATTTGTAGCGCCAATGCTGCACGGAATTTATCATCTTCCTTTATGATGTATCGCACTTCATCATGAATGCTAATCGAAAATCGACCCTCAATTCTAAAAAGAAACCGTTCAGCACAAAAAAAAAGTAAGAATTTGTTTAAACAACACATGAACGGGCAGACTTACTTGTACACGTCAAGAAGGTATCGCATTGCCACAATCATTAAATGAAGGTAGTCAACAGCGGAACTCTGAACGACCCAGTTGACGCGGCTCGTCATAAATTCGTTACCGACGTTGCAGGGTTCCAGAGCACGACTAATACGACAATGCAACACCGGTGTTTCTGGCGCCTGCGATTGAGCGATTTCTTCCAGTTTGTTGAACATGTGAGACTCGGTTCCTCCAGACCACATACGACGCTCGGTTAAATGTTCGGTTGGCAAACTAGCCAAGTGTGCCAGTTTACTTTCTTTTTTCGCGTTCTTTCTGATGTTATTTAATTGCTCTGGCGTGACTGTTTCGTCTGATGGGTATCCAAGAGCAGACGCCAATTGCCGTCCGCGACTATTTAGCTTAAAAACTGAATTTCCCTTTGTCATCGAGTACATTTTGCGGGCCTTTTCTGCAGCCTCTTTTTCAGTCAAGCGATGATTAAATTGCATCAATAAAGTTTTTGCGAACCGTTCACCAGCGCCATATATCCTGCCGTAATTTAATACTTTTGCTTGGTCTCTACTAATGTCGACGGCTAAAGCTGTTCGACTATGCATATCTGTCCCGTCACTTTTTTTGCCTTGTAGTGTCATCCAACCGAACGCCGTCGATCCGTGCTGACCAGCAAAATACGAATCTCCGATGATTGAGGCTATCCAAAGTTCTTGAGAATCAACATCTGCACCAACAAAATTAAAACCGGGCGGACACTGGATCATAGCCTTCAACTCTGATCCCAATCGATCCTAAAAATAACGAAATTTTTTAGCAACTTAATATTTTTTACCTTTAGGTTGATAAGTTTATTACCTCAGGCCAATAACTGAATTACCTTATACGCATTTGAAGCAGTTAACCATGTGGATTCAACTGCCCTTCTCGTGAGCGTGCCAGACGTAATGACCTGTGGTAATATGGCTCCATACCTATTTGACGCATCAAAATTATTTGAATTCGTTACGTTCCGCGGAAGTTGAGACTGTCGAAGCCACACGACCATTTGGGAGATAATGCGATCACGAGCATTTCTCCAGTAGATGACTGTGGAAAAAGAAATTATTAAAATAATACATTACACTTACGAACAATAAAATGTATAATTTAATCAAGTACTATTGCGATTTAGTTTTAAAATATGTTCGGCGATAGAACTTGAAGTAGCTTTAAGAGTTCCGTCTTCAATTTTGTTCAAATAGTCTTTCGCTAACGGATTTCCAACATTGTTATCAACGCCAGATTTATGAGGAAGGCGAAAAAACCAACAGCCCGGGATACCGACATCATATGGTCCTATTCCCAGGTGCCAAGCGGGCCGATCTGAAGTCAAATAATTGCTGTGCTTCTTCTGAGATTGATTACATACTGGAAATGCATCTTTCTGGTGTTCCATATTATTATTTAGACCACGTCGTATAGCCTGCAAATTGTAAACATAACATAAGAGGATAGGCAGCTTTACAATTTAATCCTACCTGCCAATGAACAGCCAATTCAAGAGGATCAGTTGATAGATCCGTCATTTGACCGAGCTGCACAAGGGCTTCTTCAGCCGTGATAATTCCTTGAGTTGATACATTTTGGTCGGCAATTCGAGGAGGGAAAAGGGAAAATGCCTCCCTCAACGGAAAAGGTATTACATTTTCATCTTGGCGAGATAAATCTAGAGGTCTTCCAGGAACTAGATAACCCCAGCCCAGTTCGCGGCTGTGAAAAAGTGGGTAGCCATCCCACGTCAATTTAAGCAGCTTTGGTACTACTTGTGCTGATGTTGAAACTTCAGACGGACCAACCAAACCATCCTGAACGCGGTCGCATAATAAGCAATACCAATTTGGATAACTATATTTAAAGAGAAAAATAAACACATATATTTTTTATTTAGATTAAAAAAAAAAGCTTGATATAGTGTAAGATCTGTTGTACCCAGGTAAGAAGGAATTACGTTTAAACAAATGGTTTTTAGTGTCAAACAATTCTTGAAATTGCTGTTTTAGTCGTTTGATTTCACGTAGGCCAGCTTCATCTCCATTTATTTCATCTTCTTCTTCTACGTTAACAATCATGGAAGGAACATCATTGGCCGCTTTTTTTTTTTTTTTTCACGAGTGATGCGGCTTTCTTCACTTTCAGTGGCTTAGTCGACCAATCAAGGTTCCAAAGCCAGGGGTCCCCTTCATACGCTTTATCTTTAATCATGTGGGCTGCTCGGTCGGCCTCTCTTTTTAAGCTTTGCGTTAGTTCATTCTCTAAATCACGATAAGTATCTTCAGAGTCTTGTAAGTATCGTTGCCAGTTGCGATTCACAGGTAAATAAGCAGTGCTCATTTCCAACATTCCAGCTAGCTTAGAGGACGAAAGGAAAAATTAAGACAACAGATTTCTGGCAAACTAGAAAAAAAACAAATAATTAAAAGTATTATAAAAATAAACAACTTACAGTGACTGGATGAGGAAAACGCTTTTGATATTCAGGAATGAGAGCACATAATACTTCATATGTGGCTAGGCAATCCCTTGCGCAATACGTAGCTAACTGTTGAAAATCTTCTATTATATCTGACACCGTACCAGTCACAAAGATATTCCGCTTCTCTTTATCTAAACCCAATCCGCCGCAATAAAGTTTATGCACATCGCTTAAACCATTAAATGAACTAATATTTTGCCATTCCAGAATCTCTTCCATTTTGCTCGACTTGCTCCGCATTTGCTGATTTTTCATAGGTTTATCATTGGTACCAGATTTTGCGGCGATAAGCATATTTCTTTGAAAACTAGTAATGCCACTTATTGCTATGTGTAAAGACATGGTGTCAAGAAATCGAACCTTTGTTCCTTCAATGAAATACTGCTCTTTTATGCGTGAACGGTCATAACTAACGTTATGTCCTACAATTATACGCTCTTTTTGATCCTTGAGAATCAAACGATCTTGTTCCCTTTTCGACTCCAAATTGATCAAGTCTTTCAGTTCATAAATGCTTCCCATAGTTCTCAGCATAGAATCTTGCACCTGTATATGCAGCAAAATAAAAAGGGCAAATAATGTTGAACAGTTATGTGATTCATAAACTAAAAGAAACCTTTTTCTCTTCAAAGAGCTGACTGCTGCACCATGAGTACCAATAATTTTTAGAAACTGCCGTAGCTAACGTTGGTAAGTGACCCTCTTTAACACAGACTTCCACATCAAAGACATATGCTTCGTCATCTGGGAAATCAACACAATCTGTTTCACCACTAATGCTATATCTCGTCCAACCAGGTGAAAAGTTCCAAACTTTGGGAATTTCTGGAATTCCATGTGACACAAAATCTAACAATTTTGTAAAATAATTTCCACATTGCTTTTCAGCAATTCTTTTGAAGTGTTCTGCAATATTTTGGCCTTGTAACACCGGAAGTTTTAAATCAATGTCAGGGAGCCTGCTGACTGATTTACCATGTAATTTATGAATAGACAAATGTTCTTGAATCTTTCTGATAGTCTCCGAAGATATTGTATTACTGTCATTCTTTGAGAATATCTGGCGATGAATTGATCTTGGTAGCATTTGTATGCCACATGGATTAATAATATTTTGGTTAGATAACGTCGATTCCAAAGAGGAGTCATCAGTTACATGGTAATTTTTCCTTGAAAAATCTTGTCCAATATTTTTCTGAACACCTAACTTGGTTACTTTCCAACAAGTTCTACGACGGTAGCTGTGCTTAATTTGCCATGCTTGAAACGAAAACATGTTGTGAAAAACCAATTTTTAAACCTCTATACTTTTTCGTCTACATTTTTTTACACTCATAAGAACGGGTGTCTCTTAGACGTTGTCAGTTAAGTCTAAAACACCCACGTAAAAAGAAATAACGTAAATATCACAGAAAAAATAGTTTTGGCGTTTTAAAAATTAGTTTGTTTTAAAAGAGTTTTAGTATTTAAAGGAACTCTGATCCCAATTTTCATATTTTTCCTTATTTTTATTTGCTGTTGCTGGCGTTTCGTAACCCGGATAAACCAATAATTTGTGTAAAAACCACTCAGATTTGAATAAGGCTCGAACACGTTCGCCCAATTTGCAGGGTAATTCCCACTTTCAAGTTGTTGTCTCATACTTAGGGTTGGAGTTACTTACTTGAACGTTTATATTTTGTTTTGCGTTTTACCTCTCCTGGTAACAGCAAGAAATAATTGACTTTTTTGTGGGACAAAATGCCCGTTTCAGTTTTTATTGTAAGCAAGCAAGAAATAATTGACTTTTTTGTGGGACAAAATGCCCGTTTCAGTTTTTATTGTAAGCTATGCTATGAGCGCACACATGTGTGACTTAAATATAATATTGTCGCGATTTTAAGTTTGTAATATTTAATTATTACCGTTGTGCCTTTGGCAAGGTCGACGACAGATGGATTTTCGGGTCCATTCCGTGGAAAAAGTTGTTATGTTGCTATGCTTTAGTACTGAGAACTAAGTACTAAGTACCAAGAAAAACCTTCTCCATGTTTTACTTAGAATTTCCCTTACTAAGTCTATCAAGAACGTAGTTATTACGATTTGTGTAATTTGTGTGGAATCGTTTCGTTTCAGTTGAATATAGATTGGATGCGGTGTAGGTAATATGGTTGTTTGGTGTGCTTTTTGTACTAACAAACTACTGGTAGTGCATTTTGCCATTAGTGGTAAGACAGTGAATTGTTTGTCATCGACACAGCAACTACCTGTTTCACCATTATTGGTGAAGAACCGTCATATTGAGGTGTAGTTGTATTAAACTTAGTCGTGTTAGTGAATGTTCCCTTTCTGCCCGTGACAATATAATATATAAATAAAATGTTGTAAATGGAAATGTGGGTATAGTAATATTTATGTAAGTTCAGTGTCTGCGTATGATTTGCATAGCATCTCCTAAAAGGGATAAACAAGACAAATTCCGCTTTAACAATAGGGAAGTTTCGAGGCAGAAAGCGGTGCCACAATGTTTTACCAGGGAATTGCCTTGCATTGAAACCGAGGACGGCTCTGAGCACCGATATTTACCGCATTCGAAAAAAAAATTCACCACATCGAATCGATGAAAAATCTGACAACCAACGTGGAGCAGAGCCTTCGGTCTGAAGCATACTTTAACCCTGGGCCGTTAATGAAATGAGAGGTGGTGATGAGGTGAGGTCCAAGATTCAAGAAAAACCATAAGAAAAACACGAAAAAGCTTCGTTTATTCTCCACACGAAGCGGTACTTAGCGATCATTGGAGCTAATTCATGAAAAGAAAATAACTGCAAACACTTGTTTATGAAATATCATTCCCTATTACTGCGACCATTGTGACAACGATGATATGTCGATGAGACTGGCATAAAAAAATTAAAGGGGCGGTATTCAACGTAGACGTATGATTGTTTAGTAGTTGAATTGTTTTTTTATACATCTTCACATCGCGTTGCAAAATGCCGTCATTTTACATACGTTATTCCAGACCGTAAAATGGTAGGCATTTATCCGAAGATTAATATGTTCACCTTCGATATAGGCTACCTTTGCCAAGTGTGAATTGCTGACGATATAGATAGTGATATCTGCAGTAAGTAGCCTTCTCTATACTGCATTTTAAACATTGTGTTAACTTGTGCAATATTGAATTTAATTGTAGTGAAAGAATGCACAAATTTACATGGTAGATGAAATGGAGGAATAAGGAGGGCTCCTCACCACATACCATACATTTGCGATTGTGAAGTCTTGCAGCTCCCAGCTGTTAGGGAAGGTAATTAGTGTTTTTTAAGCAACTTGTTTCGTGTTCTATGATTCCCACATCCACAGTGTAGAGCAAATTAGTAACACACCAACTTGTTGAAACAACGTAATTGATGTAAATTACTAAAATTTTTTCATCATGTCATCTCTCTTTATGGTACTAGATATGATTTGAAACAGCCCATGCCTGCATATGCCTTGCAGTGAATTCCTCAGATGTTAACTGCAGCACAGGGTTGCAAAAGGTACTGGTTGACGCTGGCAATCATAAAGCTTTTGGTTATTTTGCAGAAGATTTTATTCTGGTCAAGGCTTTTAATGACCGAGAGCTGCCGGAGGTCGGCATTTGCAGTCTTACCTCATATTTACCGCATGTCTATTAAAAAAAAAGGATCATTCGCTATCCGTCGCTAATAATCGCATTGGTTGCCAGCAGATTCATTATCGAGCCTGTCCCAAATTACTAGTGAGATCTGAGATGATTGCCTAGGAGATAATTTGGTTGTAAACTGTGTTTAATTTGTCCTTATTTTTAGGGTGCTTGGCCCTAGCTTCATGGCCTATCAACTGGCTGTTTGAATGGGATCAGCGTGCAGTTACTTTATTGCACATGCTCGCATGGTTTTGCTTAATAGGACTCTTCATTCCATCATTACGGTATATTTTATACCTGTATTTGCTTATGAGTATAGTCAGCTACTTTATATTTTTATTCGCTTGAAGGTTCTGTTGGGTCTCAGGAAACTTGAATTTGTTTTAGGGTGGTCAAAGTGCAAATTGGTTGAATCCGCGTGTTTCTCAACGCTATTTTTCGCTGTATCATCCATTGAAAGGCGGGCGTATAAACTAGAGCGGAGTGGTTGAAGAATTAAGCCTGAAGTGAAACTATGGTGACCCTTATTCCAGGTACATTTTTTGAACAAGTATTATACCACAAATTACCAGGGTAAAAATTAATAATTCGTTTAAAAGAAAACTAAATCAAACAACAAAAATAATGAGGAAAAGGTTTGTTATCCGTTAAAACCGAACATAAATCATGGTAACGAAAGTTAATTGTTTAAGCTGTATGTAAAACGTTTTATTTCGTGTGTGAATTATTATATATATATATACAGTATATATATAATTTTTTTCCCTGCCAGTTACCGTTGTTATCATCGCGCCTGACACAAGACCACAACGATGAACCAGTTTTAAAAATTCGTTCTTGGAAGTCTATTTCTTGTTTATAACCCATGCTTAGCAGAACTTAGAAACAAAGAGATCTACAAAAACAAAAGCCATTGGGTGGGTCGTAGAAACTGGAAAACATTAGTTTACGAAAAATTTGCGACGCCAAGGTAAATGCAATTTCATTATCGGCAGGCGGTGGTCTAGGACTAGAACAAAATAAGACTGGAGAAATAGGACTGCCTTAAGTGAAAAAGCAGTCCTATTTCTCTATGACATTAGTCCTATCTCATCTTTGAACGATTCTTATTTTTCCTGCCCTTTGGCAGTAGGCTATAACAGACGACAAGCACCCAAACCGATAGCAATTAGTTGGGTTGGTAAAAATAAGCTGACTAATTAAAGCAAGCTAAATCGTTACGGACGTGGTACCATAATATACCTATCAGATACGTTGCCATACATATTGAAAATATTTGTTATGGTTCTTCTCGGAAAGAATTAGCTTTATTAAACCTCTGAAAGTTAATTTTACTCTATTACAGAAAAATTATATGAGAATTTTGTGATAATAACTTAACCGGATGTAGTTAGATTTTGAAATAACATTCATAGCACGTTGTAAATTAATTTGTGTCGGTAAGTGGCAGTTCAGTCTCCGCGTACTACACACTGGTTTCTAGTGCGATAAATAAATTATCCTAGTAGCCTAGCTCGTTTTGGGGACGTCCTATGGATGTTGGCGCATTGAACTACGTCCATAGAATGTCGTAAACAAGCTGTGCTACTAAGAAATGCGCTGTAAGCTAGCATGATTGAAAGTTGAAACATTCGCATACATAAGATGGTTGTGGAAATTCATTCTTGGCCGTTGTTTGGTGCCAGAGGATTGGTGGGTAGTGGGGTCTGCTGCAATCGAGTCGACATCCGACTGTAAGATACCGACGGCCATGCTGTCCCATGAGGGTTGAACGGCGTCCACTGCCGTTCGCTGGTTCCTGGCTGCTGCAGTCTCTCTACGTAGCGGTTGAAGGCGAATAAATTTTCCCTGTTAGGGAGTCCATTGGCGTCGTGGATGACGCTTGGTTGTGCATTCCTGTTCATAAAGTATTCGCCCAGGTCATCGTCGGTGAGGAACTTTCCCAGTTCCTACGGCGGGGAGCGAAAGTCCGCTAGGCTGGCGGACTCGCTTCCATTCGTCGTTCGCAGGTCGATTGTTTCGTTGAGGATGATCTGTCACGTCTTCGATGATGTCCCAGTCTTTCCCCGAGATTGTCTGCCAGCTTGTCATGTTGCATGTTGAACTTCCAAATAGCAGCCAGAAGAGTCACCAGCAGAACGCAGACAATCCTGAAAGGAATGGAGAATGTAGCAGACCGATTGGAAAACATCAAAAAAGCTTTAAATCCTAACCAAAGAAACCGTCAGAAGTCTCGTTGACGGTGGAGGATCAATCCTGAAATGGCTGTTTGGTGTAGCAACAGAAAAAGATTTAGAAGAATTAAACAGTCAAATGCAACTTGTTTCTCGAGATCAAAGAGAAGTAATCCACTTTATTGATAAACAAGCAACAATAGTGAATGAATCACTTTGGGAGTCTAGAACAAACGCAAAAGTCATCGGAGAGCTGCGAGGCCAGTATTCCAAACTAAACAATGCCAAAACACACCTCATGGAGACGGAGGGGAACATAGGACAACTAATACTAAGTCACTTCGAGTATTACATCCAACTGGACGAAACACTTGAAGCAATGAATCAAATCTTGCTGTGGCTACAACAATTTGCCGATAGTCCCGATGTCGGATTCAGTCTGTTAGCCAACGGGCATTTGGCGCCACAGATTGTCTCTCCAGCAAGATTTAATAAAGTTATTAGAACGATAAACGAGCAATTACCAAGAGGATGGTTTATTTCCAGCGATGAGCTTTGGGTCGCCTACCGAGAATCAACCGTCACGGTGGCGGCCATGGAAAACTCGTTTCGCCTCTTCATAAATGTTCCCATCTTCGATCACAGCCAGCAGTTCAAGCTTTTCGAAATAATCAACCTCCCGGCAGCTACAGACAACGGAACACATGGCGTCTCGCTCGGAAATCTACCAGAGTACCTTGCTGTGTCCGCCGACCTCGAAACTTATCTGGAACTATCCAAAGAAGATGTTAAAGATTGCAGCAAAATAGGAAGACCGTTGTGTAAATTTCATACCGGAATTAGCAAGAGAACAACCCGAAAGTCGTGTGCAATGGCTGTCTTCTTAAACGATTCGGCCCGAATCAACACACAGTGTAAAAAGAAATTCACAGACTGGCGTGGACCTGAAGTGGTTTACATGGGATCCAATCAATGGGTCTATTCCGCAACAAAGCCGCACGAGATTGTGTTTTCGTGTCCAGCGGGAGGGGAGCAGCCACCTTTGAGAACAACAACGTTACCAGCTGTAGGAATGTTTGAAGTACCTTTGGGATGCACCGCTCGAACAGAAGAATGGGTATTCCCAGCCAGCATGGAGGGAAGTGTAACAGCGCCAAAACTACAAGCAATTGTGCTTCCAACAGTGAAAATCTTTGCACAAGATGTCCAAGAAACCGAAAGAAAAAAGCACAATTTCGTCGAGCTTCCACGAGAAAACACTACGTCGGTAGACATAATCAGTCAGCTGCTCCATCGCAACGCACAAGCAACGTTGTCTTCTGAAATGACGGGAGAGCTAATTCAAAATTTAATTTTGCAAAAAGAAAAACAAAAAGAATTTTACCTTACTCGTTACCCTTACAAGTTAGTGGCTTTCAATATTTTCCTAACGTGTGGAATAGTGTTCTTAGTGCTTCAATTCTACATGTTACACAAGCGTCTTATCGCTCATGAACAGTGTGAAGACGCTCCACCCGGAGACCCCGGGAGGGACGAAATGGAGACTGAAAATCTCTAAAAAGGAAATCGTTAGTGATAAAGAAGAAAAATAACTGCTGTGTTAAAAAGTGAAAAAGTTTATTATCACAGAACAAAAAATGTACAATCATGCTCCTCGGTTAACGGAATAATCCAAAAAATTGTGGGTTTCAGCTTCGTGATCTTCAGCTTCAGCATTCAAAACTTCAAGCCAAACAAGCCGAGCATCTACTCTGGCTTGCATCTCGGCTTGAGTGACTTCCCTGTAGAAGTCGGAGCGGCGAGGAGTTGGATGGTAGACGTCCTGATTTGGCTCAAACCACCAAAGGAGACGGGCGTGAAAATGACAAAAGTGATCCCGGTATTTGGCATACCCAGGATATGTGCTAAAAAGAAAAGAGAAACGTTAATGTGGAACTAAAAAACCAACCAAAGAAGGGTACTTACCTGTAGTAGTAATCGTTTATCTACGGAGCATTAACGATTAGGGGAGAACCCAAATCTACGTTGTCATTGGTCACTTTTGTTAAAATCACCAAAAACTCCTGATAGTCATGCGGAGTTAAGCGACCGAAAGGGCTCCTAAAATGGGAAAACGCACTCGCAAAAGACACAAGCGCACATTCCACAAAACGCAGATTTTCAAGAACAAACTGAAGAGTAAACATTTTTTTGTCAAAAGCAAGAAACGAACTAAAGACGGAAGGCAGCAGTTGAATTTCTTATGCATCATAACGTCGTTACCTTTTTTCACACCTATAGGTGTGAAATGCTAATTATAGTCGTCTTTATTACGTTTGTAGTGCTAGAAAATTCCTTTTCGATAAAAGCACATTTCATTGTATGCTTGACTTCTATTGTAGTCGTTCTTCTACCTCTCTAAAGCGACCACGCTTTACCGTATGCCTGTCTTCTACTATAGTTGTCCCTTCACCTCTATAATGCGACCATGCGCTTTTGTACGATTGACTTTTACTGTAGTTGTCCCTTCACCGTACTAAAGCGACCTCGCTCTATCGTATGCTTTTTTATTACTATAGTTACTCACTCTCTATTAGCCTTGGGGTTATTTTGAAAATTACGGGTATCTTTCCCTAATATTTTGTTCATGCCCGTGATTACCTTTTTAATGATTGTTAGTACAGTCGGGTCGCCTGTCTTGAAGAAGGGGGACCTGTCGCGAGGGGAAGATAGCATTGTGATTGCCATTTCTGGAAAGGGGCGTCAGCCAACATTTAATTGTTTGCAGCACAGTTTCCCTTGAAAAGAGGCGCTACGACGCGCCAATAATTAGTAAAATGTGGCATTCCCTAGAATTCGTTCAACCCTAGGGATGGGGCGTATATCCTTCACGAGGGTATAAAAGCTTATACATTTTTTACCCTAAGTTAGTTCTTGTTAGTTCTGAAGTTCTTAAGTTCTACTCAAGTTCTCAAGTAAGTTTTCTTCACGTCTCCTGTGTTTCAGTTAAAGTAAAGTGTAGTCATTCTTCCCTTCTCTTATGTATTGTATTTTCCCCTTTTAATTCAATACAATTCATTAAGTAAAGTCCAGTGTGACAATATAGTTGTCCCTCTACCTCTCTAAAGCGATCGCGCTTTATCGTATGCTTTCTCATTACTATAGTTATTCATTCCCTACTAGCTTTTGACGATTTTCGAGAATCACGGGTTTCCCAAATAGTCTGTTATGCCCTTGATTTCCTTTTAATGATTGTTAGTACAGTCGGGTCGCCTGTCTTGAAGAAGGGGGACCTGTCGCGAAGGAAAAGCGATATGGTTGTCATTTCTGCGAATGACGTGATAACCAACGATCCAATGGCGTGCAATGCAGCTTCTCTTGAAAAGAAGTTGCAACACGCCAATCATCTGTTAACACTTAGTTATTCCCTGAATTTATGTAACCCTAGAGATGGGGCGTTTATCCTTAACGAGGGTATAAAAGCCCCCACATTTTTAACCCTAGTTCAGTTCTTCAACTCTTAAAAGTTTCCCTACAGTTCTCTTCACGTCAAGTTAAGTACAAAGTATAGTTATTCTTTATCTCTGCTATGTCTTGTATTTTTCCTTAACGTACAATACAATTCATTTAACAAAGTAGAGTCCAGTGTGACAATATGTTAGCCATCGACTGTAAGAGCCATACGGCACAGTGTTAAAGGATAGGCGGCAATATCGGGCAGTATCGGGCGATTTTGGGAGCGATGGGGAGGTATACGCGGGCAAATTCGGGCGGTATCGAACGAATTTGGACGATAGTTAAAAGTCGATTGGGCGGTTTTAGGCCATTTCAGGCAATCTCAGACCAACCGAAATAAATCTATTTTTAGCCGACGTGCCGGGACATGTCTTCGTTATTGTCACACTGGACTTTACTTAATGAATTGTATTGAATTAAAAGGGGAAAATACAATGCATAACAGAAAGGAGGAATAACTACACTTTACTTGACTGAAATACAGGAACGTGAAGAGAACTTACTTGAGAACTTGAGTAGGACTTAAGATCTATCAGGAACTAACAAGAACTAACTTAGGGTAAAAAATGTATGGGCTTTTATACCCTCGTGAAGGATATACGCCCCATCCCTAGGGTTGAACGAATTCTAGGGAATGCCACATTTTACTAATTATCGGCGTGTCGCAGCGCCTCTTTTCAAGGGAAGCAGTGCTGCACACAATTAAATGTTGGTTGACGCCCCTTTCCAGAAATGGCGATCACAATGCTATTTTCCCCTCGCGACAGGTCCCCCTTCTTCAAGACAGGCGACCCGACTGTACTAACAATCATTAAAAAGGTGATCACGGACATGAACAAACTATTAGGAAAAGATACCCGTAATTTTCAAAATAACCCCAAGGCTAATAGAGAGTGAGTAACTATAGTAATAAAAAAGCATACGATAGAGCGAGGTCGCTTTAGTACGGTGAAGGGACAACTACAGTAAAGGTCAATCGTACAAAAGCGCGTGGTCGCATTATAGAGGTGAAGGGACAACTATAGTAGAAGACAGGCATACGGTAAAGCGTGGTCGCTTTAGAGAGGTAGTAGAACGACTACAATAGGAGTCGAGCATACAATGAAATGTGCTTTTATCGAAAAGGAATTTTCTAGCACTACAAACGTAATAAAGACGACTATAATTAGCATTTCACACCTAAAGGTGTGAAAAAAGGTAAACTACGACATTATGATGCATAAGAAATTCAACTGCTGCCTTCCGTCTTTAGTTCGTTTCTTGCTTTTGACAAAAAAATGTTTACTCTTCAGTTTGTTCTTGAAAATCTGCGTTTTGTGGAATGTGCGCTTGTGAGTTTCGCGAGTGCGTTTTCCAGTTTTAGGAGCCCTTTCGTTCGCCTAAATCCGCATGACTATCAGGAGTTTTTGGTGATTTTAACAAAAGTAACCAATGACAACGTAGTTTTGGGTTCTCCCCTAATCGTTAATGCTCCGTGGATAAACGATTACTACTACAGGTAAGTACCCTTCTTTGGTTGGTTTTTTAGTTCCACACTAACGTTTCTCTTTTCTTTTAGCACATATCCTGGGTATGCCAAATACCGGGATCACTTTTGTCATTTTCACGCCCGTCTCCTTTGGTGGTTTGAGTCAAATCAGGACGTCTACCATCCAACTCCTCGCCGCTCCGACTTCTACAGGGAAGTCACTCAAGCCGAGATGCAAGCCAGAGTAGATGCTCGGCTTGTTTGGCTTGAAGTTTTGAATGCTGAAGCTGAAGATCACGAAGCTGAAGCCCACAATTTTTTGGATTATTCCGTTAACCGAGGAGCATAATTGTACATTTTTTGTTCTGTGATAATAAACTTTTTCACTTTTTCACACAGCAGTTATTTTTCTTCTTTATCACTAACGATTTCCTTTTTAGAGATTTTCAGTCTCCATTTCGTCCCTCCCGGGGTCTCCGGGTGGAGCGTCTTCACACTGTTCATGAGCAATAAGACGCTTGTGTAACATGTAGAATTGAAGCACTAAGAACACTATTCCACACGTTAGGAAAATATTGAAAGCCACTAACTCGTAAGGGTAACGAGTAAGGTAAAATTCTTTTTGTTTTTCTTTTTCCAAAATTAAATTTTGAATTTGCTCTCCCGTCATTTCAGACGACAACGTTGCTTGAGCGTTGCGATGGAGCAGCTGACTGATTATGTCTACCGACGTATTGTTTTCTCGTGGAAGCTCGACGAAATTGTGCTTTTTTCCTTCGGTTTCTTGGACATCTTGTGCAAAGATTTTCACTGTTGGAAGCACAATTGCTTGTAGTTTTGGCGCTGTTACACTTCCTTCCATGCTGGCTGGGAATACCCATTCTTCTGTTCGAGCGGTGCATCCCAAAGGTACTTCAAACATTCCTACAGCTGGTAACGTTGTTGTTCTCAAAGGTGGCTGCTCCCCTCCCGCTGGACACGAAAACACAATCTCGTGCGGCTTTGTTGCGGAATAGACCCATTGATTGGATCCCATGTAAACCACTTCAGGTCCACGCCAGTCTGTGAATTTCTTTTTACACTGTGTGTTGATTCGGGCCGAATCGTTTAAGAAGACAGCCATTGCACACGACTTTCGGGTTGTTCTCTTGCTAATTCCGGTATGAAATTTACACAACGGTCTTCCTATTTTGCTGCAATCTTTAACATCTTCTTTGGATAGTTCCAGATACGTTTCGAGGTCGGCGGACACAGCAAGGTACTCTGGTAGATTTCCGAGCGAGACGCCATGTGTTCCGTTGTCTGTAGCTGCCGGAAGGTTGATTATTTCGAAAAGCTTGAACTGCTGGCTGTGATCGAAGATGGGAACATTTATGAAGAGGCGAAACGAGTTTTCCATGGCCGCCACCGTGACGGTTGATTCTCTGTAGGCGACCCAAAGCTCCTCGCTGGAGATAGACCATCCTCTTGGTAATTTCTCGTTTATTATTTTAATGACTTTGTTGAATCTTGCTGGCGAAACAATTTGTGGTGCCAAATGTCCGTTGGCCAACAGACTGAAGCCGACGTCGAGACTATCGGCCAAATGTTGTAGCCACTGCAAGATCTGATTCATCGCTTCAAATGTTTCGTCCAGTTGGATGTAATATTCGAAGTGATTTAGTTCTAACTCTTCCATCTTCACCACTCTGTCCATGAGGTTTGTTGTCACATTGCTTAGCATGGAATACTGGCCTCGCAGTTCTCTGATGAGTTTTGCGTTTGTTCTGGATTCCCAAAGTGATTCATTTACAATTGTTGCTTGCTTATCGATGATGTGAATTACTTCTCTCTGATCTCGAGCAACAAGTTGTACTTGATTATTTAATTCTTCTAAATCTTTCTGTGTTGAAACTCCAAACAGCCATTTCAGGATTGACCCTCCACCGTCGACAAGGCTTCGAGGACTTCTTTGGTTAGTATTCAATGCTTTTCTGATGTTTGTCAATCGGTCTGCTACATTTTCCATTCCTCTTAGGATTGTTTCTGTTCTGCTAGCGATTCTTCTGGCTGCTATTTGTTGTGGCCGTGACCCTGTATTCTTCCACTTCTGTGCTACTTCCTGCTGCTGGGTTATCTTCTGCTTCAAGTATGCTGTTGCTGTATCAGCTACTCCCAAGTCAAGGTCTGTTACGATGGTCCATGATGATTCACTGAACGCCACATCAGTTTGTTGTTTGAAAATTGCATTTTCTCTCAGGATCAGCGAGTTGGTTGACAGCGGCCCAATCAGGAAAATGAGGAACGGCACCAATAGAGTTAAATATCTGGCCGGAGGTCTTCTGCTACGAGTGGGTCTTCTCGTTGAAGCTGGCGTGATTGGTTCTGGAGCGGGCGTGACCACGTCGTTTTCCTCGGTGCTTGATGACGGATTACTCTGCTCAATTGGTGCTTCTTCTGAGTCGGCCTGAGCTTGTGGATCAGTTGAAGCAGGTGTTTCTTGTGTTTCTGCTTCTAGATGATTCTCATCTTCTTTTTCTGCCGCTTCTTCGGTGATGTTAGGACCTGACACAGCTTCATGGAATGATTTCATCCGAACCACGTGAACGATATCCGTTTTACCTCGGCCGGTTGCCGATACCACTTCATAGTTCACTGGAGTGGTTTGTCTTAACACTTTGAATGGTCCAAGCCAACGATGAAGAAGTTTTTCTGATTTTCCCACTTTACGCACAGGCTTGTAAATCAACACTAAATCTCCTTCTTTGAATGTCAGTTCTCTATGACGTGCATCGTAAGTTTCTTTTTGCTTTTGCTGCACACTCTCCATTCTAATTTTCACTTTCTCTCTAGCTGCTGCTAAGTCGGCAATTAAACGATCTGCATATCCCACTGCCGCTTCTTCTTCTTCCAACAACGGGTTTGGGTCTGCTTCCAACTCCAAGTCAATGGGAAGTCTTGGTTCACGTCCGTAGAGGAGGAAGAATGGTGAGTACCCCGTAGACTCTTGTCTAGCCGTGTTGTATGCGAAGCACACGTACTGCAAGGTTTCATCCCAATCCCGTTGATCACTGCTGACGTACATGGACAGCATTGCAGCCAATGTATGGTTCATTCTTTCCACTGCTCCATTTGCCTGGGGGTGGTAACTGGAAGTCGTCTTGTGGTTGGTGAGTAGTTTCTTGACGACAGCTTGAGTTAGGTCGGCGACGAAGCACTTTCCCCGATCCGTGATGATTTGTTCTTGAGCCCCATGGCGTAGAAAGATTTGTTGAACGAAGAACTCTGCCACGTCATCTGCCTTTCCAGTGGGCATAGCTTTCAACTCTACCCATTTGGTCAGGTAATCTACTGCCACTATAATCATTCTGTTTCCTTTTGTGGAGAGCGGGAATGGCCCTAGAAGGTCCATTCCTACTTTTTGAAACGGTCTTTCCACTTTAATGCATTGTAGAAGTCCTGGAGGTTTGTCTGGGACTCCTTTTCTGCTCTGACAGTGTACGCAGCTCTGTACATGACGTACTATGTCTAGTGTCATCTTCGGCCAGTAGTAACGATCACTAATTTTTTGCAGAGTGCGACTGATTCCAAGGTGACCGGAAACGATGTCGTCATGGTAGGCGTATAGGATTCTTTCACGATACTCTACAGGTACGCACAATCTTCTATAACTTTTTCCATTCTTTATAGTTTCTTTGTAGAGTTTGCCATCGTTGATCACGAAATTTTTCACTCTTGCTTTTCCACTTTGGATTTTTTGTATTAGCTGATTCCAATTACTGCAGGCTTTTTGTTTGTCTGCCAGGGACTCGTTTTCTTCTTCAGCGAGTGTTAGGTCATCAGTTAGTGCCCCTATGACGACACAGCGGTCGTCTTCTTGCTCCTCTGTCTTTGGTAATGGATTTCTTGAAAGACAATCTGCGTTGTCGTGCGTTTTTCCACTGCGGTATACGATCGTGATATCGTATTCTTGTAGCGACAAGCTCCAACGTGCTAAACGACCTGCTAGGTCTTTTTTGCTCATCAACCAACACAGTGCTTGATGATCTGTGACGACTTTCACTTTGCAGCCCCACACAAAACATCTAAACTTGGAGAGACACCACACTAATGCAAGACACTCTTTTTCAGTTATCGAATAGTTCACTTCCGATTTAGTCAGTAAACGGCTTGCGTATGCGATAGGACGTTCTGCCTCATCAATACGCTGGGCTAACACACCTCCAATCCCGTATCCGCAGGCGTCAGGAAAAATTTCCATTGGCAAGTCGTAGTTGGGATGGGCTAACACTGGAGCTGAAGTTAGCGCTTTTTTCAGGGCAACGAAACTGTTTACCTGATCTTCTCCCCACACAAACGAAATTTCTTTCTTCGTGAGTGACGTGAGTGGGCGAGCGATTGAAGCAAAACCTTGAATATGACGTCGATAGTACGAACATAGGCCCAAAAAACTTTGCACTCGTTTAACTTTGTTTGCTGTAGAATAGCCTTCACTAGGTGATGGGAAGTTCGAGACTGCCTCGAGCTTTTCAGGATCTGGTGCTACACCATCTTTTGAAATCACATGTCCCAACACTTTTAGAGTGTGCTCCAAGAATGAGCATTTTGACCACTTTAGTTTCAAACCAGCTTTCACAAGGCAACTCAGCACTAAGCGAAGACGTTCCAAGTGTTGTTGGAAAGTTGCTGAGTAAATTATGACGTCATCTAGGTAGATCAGGCATGTTGTCCAGCGAAGTCCAGCCAAAATAATGTCCATGGCTCTCTGAAAAGTGCCAGGGGCATTAGTTAGACCAAACGGAAGAGTGCGAAACTGGTACAATCCATCTGCAGTGATGAAAGCTGTCTTCGGTCTGTCACTGCTAACCACTGGAACCTGGTGGTATCCTGCTTGCAAATCCATGCTTGAAAAGAACGTCGCCCCTTCTAGGCGACTCAGTGTATCCGCTATGCGCGGTAAAGGATAGGAATCTTTAACTGTTACCGCATTGAGCTTGCGATAGTCCACACAAAAACGCCAAGTTCCGTCTTTCTTCTTCACCAGAACCACTGGAGAAGACCAAGGGCTGTCAGACGGTTCAATTACTCCTCGACGTAGCATTCCTTCCACTTGATTTTGGATCACTGCTCTTTCTTTCCAAGCACTCTTGTAAGGGAGTTGATGTATTGGGGCAGTAGTTCCCGTGTTAATGTCGTGTTTGACTACTGCACAATATCCCAAATCATCTTCATTTAGTGCAAAACAATGAATAAATTGCTTGAGGACTTTTAATGTTTCCTCTTTTTCTTCTTTTGTTAGATCCTTTGCAATTCTTTCTTCTAGGTGCTCTAACAATTGGCTCTCATCTTGATTCAAATCTTGTTCCTCGACTGAGGTGTCGATTGCTAGGACTTCTTGGCTCGCTTCTGTCTCTTTTGCCTCAGGGTGTTCTTCTAACGTTCCTAAGGTCACTCCTTTTTCTAGCCAAACCGTTCTCGGAGACAAGTTAGCAACAGGAATTTTTTCTAAATCTTTTTGGACTAGTGCATGACCGGTCGATAGGCTATTGGTCGCTAACAATGACTCCGAGGGTGTCACAATGCAGGAACCTTCCATCTTACTGGAAGCTGTTGTTGAAATCTGCTTAATTGAGTATGCTGGTATCTCTTGACGATCTCTTGTAACCAGCTTGTTGTCCTTGACCTCTTCTGTTTGAATAGCCGAAATTTCCGGAAGTGGTGACTTCCCTGTCGTAAACGACAGTTCCTGAGATTCATAGTCAATGTGAATGGCTTGAAACTGTTGTAGGAAATCATTTCCCAATAGTAGTTCAAAACCTGACATTGGCATTACTATCGCGTTTCCTTTGATAGTCTTGCCTTTGTGGGTTACTACAATATCAGCTGTACTCTGTGGGGACAGAGTATGGCCGTTTACAAGACGTATTTTCGGTCCACTCCGGGGTTTTTCCACGAACCCCGTTTTTTTCAACAATTCAGGAGAAATCACTGTGACTGCGGCTCCTGTATCAATTAAAGCTGTTGCAGTTTCTTTACCGCACTTCACTTTTTCTTTAATCAATCTCGCAGGGCTCAAATTCAAAATGTAGTCTTCTGAACCACCTTTGCTTTCTTCTGGCATCACCAGTTCTTGAACCACCGAGTTTACGGATGGGTTTTCTTTTGAGCTTGTTCCTGCCCCAGCGTCCTTTGCCGGGCCTTTGTAATTCTCTGATTCAGGATTTCTGAAACAGCTTCGGGCAATGTGCCCTGCTTTTTTGCAGTAAAAACACTGTGGTTTACCGCTTGTTGTGCGTCCCTTGGGTCTGAACGGCCCTTTAGGTTTCGCTTGCTCTTGACTGCTTTGCTTAAACAATTTTTCACAAGTTTCTTGAATGACTTCACGCATCGTCTTTAAAAGATCAGCTTGTTGCTCCGGGTAGACCACTGAAAGGTTCGGAACTTGTTCAGACGACTTTTGTGATTCTGCCATGGGGTCCTTCCATCCTCTGGCTTCTGACATCATCGATGTCTCCGTATAGACTTTTGCCAGTTCTAGGAATTCTTCACACGTTTGTGGCTTCTGAGGATAGATCTTTCTAAAAAGTGCTGGTCGAAGACCTCTAAAAAGATGCTCTAGCCGGTGGACTTCCGACATGTTTGGGTCGACCAGTCTGCAAAGATTAAGAATTTCGTAGTAGTACCTGGTGGTTGGTTCATCCACTCCCTGGGTTCTACTTCTTAGTCTAGTTTCTTGAAAAAGACCATAGGAATTAGGCTGAAATTCTTTCAAAAATACCGAACGTAGACCAGGCACTGCAGGTCTTGCTTGATTTTCTCCGGCAGCCGGCTGTGCTGCCACATCTTGCCAGTCGTTTGGCACTCTTGCACACAAGAACCAATTTCTTGCGGCATCATCCAAATACATGCAAAAGTTATTTCTTTTGTCCGCATCGCCCCAACCGTTGTGGGTAGAGATAGTCTCGTAGCGCTCTAACCATTGACGAGCGTCTTCCGTTGGGCTACCTCGAAAAATAGGTGGACTTATAAACTTTCTCACAGCCGCCATGACTGTTTCTTGCAATTGTCTTGGAGGTCCAACAATGTGTTGTCCTATCGGAGGAACAACCGGGTGGGTGGGTTCTATTAAATCTTGTTCGGAGTCAGAACTTGATTCTGACTGTCTTGCAGGATTTTCAAACCCTCTCTGGCGATTCGTCTCTGAACCTGAGGTCGCCAAATCTTCTCTTGACGTAGAAATTTCAGAATCTTGTGCCTCGTTAGTCGCTGTGGTCTCGTTACCAGACAGCGCGGTGGGCAAGTCACGAAGCGGGTGCAATCGTCTACTTGGATCCCGGGGGCAACTAGGTAAACGTGAGCTATTCTTCTTCTGCATCGACTATCTTTAAAGCAGCACTAATTCGTTAACAACGGGTAACGAGCTGCATCTCCACCAATTGTCACACTGGACTTTACTTAATGAATTGTATTGAATTAAAAGGGGAAAATACAATGCATAACAGAAAGGAGGAATAACTACACTTTACTTGACTGAAATACAGGAACGTGAAGAGAACTTACTTGAGAACTTGAGTAGGACTTAAGATCTATCAGGAACTAACAAGAACTAACTTAGGGTAAAAAATGTATGGGCTTTTATACCCTCGTGAAGGATATACGCCCCATCCCTAGGGTTGAACGAATTCTAGGGAATGCCACATTTTACTAATTATCGGCGTGTCGCAGCGCCTCTTTTCAAGGGAAGCAGTGCTGCACACAATTAAATGTTGGTTGACGCCCCTTTCCAGAAATGGCGATCACAATGCTATTTTCCCCTCGCGACATTATTTATAACATTTTTAAAGGAGTTTTAAACTAGGTTAGTAAATGAAGGCTTTAAATAAAAGGGCTACAGGTATAAAACTCTAGTGTATTTGAAAAAGGGAGTAAGAAGGGGCTTTGCTAGACGATTCGTTACACATGAAGCATATTTTGTATTACCTGACGTTTCCACTACTACAATTTTCATTAATGGGGTCACCAGAGTCAACACTTTCATATCGAAAAACTTACAGTCTGACATTCTAAATTATATTGAGTGACTAACTTGTCCATCAGTGAGTGAAAGCTTTATATGCACCTGGTGCATCTGAAGTCTGCACTACATCCCCGCGGTTGCCTAGGGAACGATACTGGCATGACTAGTGTGTGCATGGCTAGTTGTTTTTAAAAGCGTCGACTGAAATAAATTAGAAAATAGTTATGGTATCAACCGTTAGGTGGCGCTATTTTCTTTGGTAATGACACGTTTTGAGCGGGTACTCATCGCACATTTTTTTTTTAGCGTAACGGCAATCACGCTCAAATGCCGTTAAGCGGCCGCTTAAAAACTTAAGCGGAGCTCAAATTCGCTCAAATATTGTGCGCGCTCACGGCAAGCCTGGTCCAAACCAACGGTGTAGAAGTTTCTCAGATTTGCCCACTTTTCTAATGGGTCTGTAGACCAGTACCTCTTCGTTTGTAGGTACACTGTTGCTTCTCTTTTATTTTCGTCGTAAATTTCTTTTTGCTTTTGCTGCACCGTGGCGGTTCCTAATTGCTGCAGACGTTGAATTGCCCATTCCGAGTAATCGTAATTAACAGGTGGTATCAGGTTTGGGTCTGCGCTCAAAGTTACGTCTATCGAAAGTATAGCTTCTCTTCCATATTCCAAGTAGAATGGAGTATTTCCCGTAGTTTCGTGCCGTGTGGTGTTGTATGCGAATGTTACGAATGGTAACGATTAGTCCCAATCAAGATGGTCAGCGCACACATACATTGATAACGTGTCTGCCAATGTATGATTTAGTCTTTTCACTTTTCCGTTGGCTTGCGCACGGTAAGCGGTCGTGGTACGATGATTCGTTCTAGCGCCTGTATCACTTTTTTGTCACTCCTCCAGTAAAACAGCGGCCTTCATCTGTTTTTAATTGACGTGGCGCTCCATGTCTTAACAAGATACTTTTCACTAGGAAGACTGCTATTTCATTTGCGTCAGCGGTCGGAAGCGACTTTATTTCGGCCCATTTTGTCATGTAATCGACAGCTACGATTACGTGCCTGTTTCCCATTATTCGATGGTGGGAATGGACCTAGGATATCAATTCCTAGTCTTTCGTACGGGCGCTCAGCTCTTAACACTTCCATAAATCCTGCGGGTTGCTGGTACACGGGTTTGCGAGATTGGCGCTCTCTACAAC
This sequence comes from Daphnia carinata, assembly GCF_022539665.2. Lineage (NCBI taxonomy): Eukaryota > Metazoa > Arthropoda > Branchiopoda > Diplostraca > Daphniidae > Daphnia > Daphnia carinata. The sequence goes on along the minus strand of NC_081336.1, from coordinate 4,695,270 downwards.
CACGAACAAATTCGCTTATGCCTTCGGCCACTTCCCACCAATGATAACGCGCTCGCACTTTTGCTAAAGTACGCGTTAATCCTAAGTGTCCGCGCATGACTTCTTCCTTAGATGGCTGAGGCACACACAATTTTAAAAGTCGTCCGTCGTCCACGATTTTGTCGTAGAACCACAAGTCATCTTTAATTCGATATGGTCGGGGCACTGTCTCTTTTTTTAATGGCGGCGAACAATTCGTTCCATATCTAAATAAACAAGAATTCAGTTTTGTATTTCGATTGTTCATTTATTTTATATTGCGAAATGCGTCAACAAATCAATCAAATAAGAAGAGGTATATTATTATTCCATAAGAAACCCTGTTTGGGACCACAAATACCGAAAAAAGACGTTTATTGGCCCAACCAAAATACGTCTTTAGGCCCAAGTCCCCGTACAAAAAACCTACAAAAGCCCTTTTTTATCCCTGGTTTGGCGGACATAAGAACCAGAATTAGTCACCTATCAGACCATTCTGGGACGTTTTTAATACGGTAGGCGCAGTCCCGTTGACTAGTACAAAAAACGTGTTAAAGACAAAACTGTGCTGTCTGGGATAATCATGCAAAAACTTTACAAGTATGAATTGAAACAAAGAAATTACGTTCGGTTCCCCTTGTTAGTATCGATCTTGTGATGGAGAAATAGGTCTTTTATGATGGAGATTTAGGACCTTCATGATGGAGAATTGGAACCCCATGATGAAGAAATAGGACTTGTTAAGAACTGTCTGGCAAAAATGGTCCCAATTTTCCGGGTCCTATTTTGAGTCCTAAATTTCCAGGTCCTATTTCTCCAGGTCCTATCTCTCCGGCTACCGTTCTAGTATTGTTGGGTGTCGTATGGTTGCCCTCCATTAGGAGGCAACTGCTGTCATGCAGCTTTTCAGGAGTAGTTCACGACTTTTTTTTTAAAGCATTCCAATTCCTCAATCTTTTGTTTTACTGGTTCCAGTTATGGTCGCGCTAACGACCAAAGATTATCAACCAACTCAAGAGGGTAAAGGTGAATTGTGCTACAATACGCTTCAACAGTGCAAGAAATACTAACTAAAATTTATATGGCTAGTTCTCTACAATACAATAGATAGCCCACGTCCTGCCGGTTGGGATCCGATCACCATCCGGTCACACCTTCGTATATCACCGCCTTCGTTCATATAACTCAGACCCATCTCGCCGGATGTGGCGTGATCGACTTGACATGGAGAGACACCCCTTTCAATTGTCGCGACTTTATTCTGTTTTTTGTTGGAATAATTCGTAGTCCTGTACCTTTTCACGGTGCGTAATCCCTAGTATTAATGCCGTAAATCCTGTGTCTTCATTATCTTCTAATATTCCGCCTAGAGAATCGTTTTTTAATAGTTAGTATGACCCAATTAGAAACGAATACCTCTACAGGTAAATAAAATCACTTTATTGCCACATTGGATTTAAACATTGTATTTTACTCCTAAACGAACACACTGCATTGGAAGTCAAAATTACAAATGAATTTACTTAATGTTTCTGAACAACCTGTAGGGAGTGAAAAAGAGAAAGTGTGAACTGAGGCAGAACTCGGGTAGAACTAAAGTGGGAGAGGAAGATGGCTTCTATCCCACTATTATAAGTGTAAGCACCTTGCCTAAGGCTGCATAAATTCTTCGAACTGACCGCTACACAATGGTTTGTTAATCTCTAGGTATGTTACAGCATCTTTTGCCGGAAGCTTCAGCATACGCAGTTACGACGTCAGCTTTAGCGTCTCATAGAAGAGATTGCAACATCTGCGATTTTTTTCCCCCCGACAATATATCAGTGTGAATAGTCAGTTGTCAGCTGAAGCTTTCCAATGTAAACATCATCCTTCCCGTATGTTTCCAAGGCCAGTTAGGTTAAGAGGGGTTTTGAATGTTTGGTATAAAATCTGAAGTATTTAAGTCGAAAATCTCATTTAAAAAATTATGCCGAACTATGGCAATTTTCTCTATTTAAAGATTGTAATTTAAGTTTCCGCTATGGCACTTATGTTGAAAAAAAAACTCAGACGGGATAAGCATGGTTGCAAAAATACGCAGTTTAGCATACGTTACAGGTGTATAACTTTTTAAGAACTCAAAACTAATAAAATCAGTTTTGTCAGCGACATCTTTCACTCTTCTAGTTACGTTAAAAGAAATCCGTCGTTTTGGTAAGTATTTTGTTGTCGCATACTCCAAGTCTTGGTCCTTTTTGGTGAACCAAAATCTAACTAAATACTTATTCAATGGACAAACGCCGGACATTACGATGTAAATACAATTCCATAAGTTCTATAATATTGTCACGAGTCTAAAAGAAGCGGGATAATCTGTTTGTAGAAATGATCCCCCACTTCTTGGACAACACTGCGACCGTGGTGGAAAAAAATGTCAGACGAAAACCACCATAAGAAATGAAAAGTTTTCGGTTTTTCATAGTTTCCCCTCCTCCCATACACCGTCCAAAAATAAAATATTTATTAATAGACAAACTATTGGTCTAAAAAGAATAATTCTAATTGCAAAAAATAGCCCATTGTAAGGGCTTTCGATTTTCATAAAATTTAATGCAGTATTTCCATCACAAAAAAATATAAAAAAATTATTTGCAAAGCTTTGCGATCCAAAGATGTAATAGACCCAAACGATAAAACGACAAAAAATCTTTCGTTCCAGAAATTTTTTGGTTACGGAAATCCTACTTTTAATGTTACAGAATTAGAAAGCTCATACTAAGAGCTATTCGTTAAATGAAAATAATTCATTTCAGACCGATAGTTTTTCCATTAATAAATATTTAATTTTTGGACGGTGTATGGGAGGAGGGGAAACTACGAAAAATCGACAACTTTGGGCCCTTCGTTTAGGCATTCTTTAGGCTTATGATATGTTATTAAGGTATTACCTCGATTCCTTGTTTCACGAGGAATGTTTTCGTGGGTATTAAACAACAAAAATTTATCAAATTAGTTAAGGAAATACTAAGTTACAAACAACCAATCACAATTGAGAAAACGGGTGCCATTATTTTTAGGCGCAATTTTTAAATTTTCTATTATTATCAGCGTAAATAAAATTCAAAAACAGTTTTACGATTCTATATTATCTTATTGTATAGGCTTATTGTTATTATAATACAAAAAAAAGACAATTTTTCATTCGGTTTATTTTCATATTCAAATATTTACAGTCTTTACATTATTATTACAACTACTTACATTATCATGGTTCACCGGAAACAAAAAAGTCGCTTGCCGTCGAATCCAAGGGGTTGTAGTAAAAGATGTCAGTATTGATATCAGGAACGTTTCATGATTTTTGATTAGTAATTTTGTGATTTGAAAATTGAATTATTTTGAAAATTAAAATCGATGCAGACGACACGCAGACGGCACAAGCAGACGACACATCAACAGCTTGCTTTCTTTCAGTGGTGGTTGCCACTGGCATCGAAGCTGGAGAGCCAATCAAAACGCAAGAGTGGGGGTGCCGCTGGGAACCCGAACGGTCGAGTCAACTTGCGGAGACCATGTTGCCACAGTTTGATCGGATCGCCGATCATGACCAAAGAATCGATCAGAGCGGCATTTCTGGGTAAAATAAGACTCTACAAATTAACAGCTAAACGTTCTAGGAATCTTAGAAATTTATTTATGGGTCATTGGGAAAGGTAATAGAAAATTATAGTTTAAAATTAACTTCAATAAATGAAATAGGTTACCCGCCAACACCCGTATGTGGGAAGCACGTAATCATTATGGTAAAAGGAAAATAGAAATTTTTCACAGTAGTATGACCTGACCTCTAGCGATGAGGCCGATCATAGCTCCAGCCCATTCTTCTGCTTTGTACATTTCGTCTTTATTTAATATTTTGTAGGCTGTGCTATTGACCAGTTGAGATCAGAACTGTGCGTTCTCGGGTGGAGGTTGTGTGGTGTTTACTGTCTAGTCAGCCGTTCATTGACTAGTTCACCGCTGACTATATATTTCTAATTTGCAAAAGGCAAAGGTCTGAAATCAAAAAGTTAAAGTAACGAATTGAGGTTTTTCGTGTTTCGGATCGAAGATGAGTTCTCAGTCAAATATAGCTCTAAATAATTGGCTGATGGCTAACAATGTGGAAAACATAAGTTCTGTCGATGAAATATACCGATATGATAGGAAACAACAACAAGACATGTTGGCTGCGAAACCATGGGATAAAGAGTATTGTTTAAATTTTGTTTCTAAGTAGAAACTTATAACTCAAAACTTTCAATTGCAGCCCACATTTCTTCAAAGAGATCCGTATATCAGCCTTGGCATTGCTGAAAATGGTTACTCATGCCCGGTCTGGAGGACATCTAGAAGTGATGGGATTACTTTTGGGCAAAGTTGATGCAAACACAATGGTAGTAATGGATGCATTTGCTTTGCCAGTTGAAGGAACAGAAACAAGAGTGAATGCACAATCACAGGCCTATGAGTATATGACAGCATACATTGAATCTGCTAAACAGGTAAAAATTTTGTTTACCACCAATGTATTTCTTATCCAGCAATAGATCAGATTTTGTTAAAACTGTTAGGTCAATCGTTTGGAAAATGCCATTGGTTGGTATCATTCTCATCCTGGATATGGTTGTTGGCTCTCAGGAATAGATGTTTCAACTCAAATGTTGAATCAAAATTTCCAAGAGCCCTTTGTTGCTATTGTGGTTGATCCTGTTAGGACCATTTCAGCTGGGAAAGTGTGTCTTGGTGCATTCCGAACATACCCTAAGGTGAATAATGCATTTTGATAAATGTGGTACACATAGCTTAAATTATACATATTTCTTAAGGGCTACAAACCTCCAAATGAAGAACCAAGTGAATACCAAACTATACCACTCAATAAGGTTGAAGATTTTGGAGTCCACTGCAAGCAATATTATGCTCTTGAAGTTTCTTACTTTAAATCTTCGTTGGATCGCCGTTTGTTAGATTCGCTGTGGAATAAGTACTGGGTCAGTACACTGAGTTCCTCTTCTCTCACAACTGTAAGTTAAAATTTTATTTTTTCATAATTACAATGGTCCTCATTACACATTATTGGGTAGAATGCTGACTATACAACTGGTCAAGTATCTGATCTTTCCGAAAAGCTCGAGCAAGCAGAAAATTCCCTTGGACGTGCTGCATTAGTTGGCAGCGGAGTTGGGGTTAGCGGTTCCAGCATTGAGGATAGGCGATCAGAAGATAGGCTGGCTAAAGCTGCACGGGACGCTACGAAAACATCGATAGAAGCTCTTCATGGTTTGTTGGCTCAAGTAATTAAAGATCGCCTCTTCAACCAAGTACGCTCAAGGCCTGCGTGAGTTGTGTCGTAATATACACCGAAGAATCTTAATAAAAATGGATTACTCAAACGGGTTTTAGTTTTCATTTATTTCTCAAGGTGACAACTATGCTAGAATAAAATCTACGGAGTTGGCAGTATTAGGGGATGGTTCTCCCCCAAAGTTCATATTTAATACAACATGCGGTTGATGCCTGCAATCAATATGTGATGACTCAACATTTAAAATCTCAGCAAAAGCTCACAGGAATGATTTTTAAAATGTCCAATGCACGGATCGGATAGTAAAATGTGTCTAGGATACGTATCCAAAATATTTTTACCAATCAGCAACCCTCCAACTACACATGGCTAGCATCTTGTGAATGCCTCTTGCTATCTGATGTAGGCAAAAACAGAAGTGGTACCATCCCAAGTAAACATCCAATAGCAACACCAACAGCACGCCCGATATTAATCGCCCAGGTCGTTGATGGAAAAGCATACTGCTGAGGCTCAAGCTTTGGTTGAGGAATACCTAATTTTTGTGAAAAAGACTCAACAAACTGAGCAGATCCAACTCCAGCAACATCTGATATTGCATTCCCTATTCCAGCTGCAGCCATTGTAGAAATTCCAAGCATACTTCCAACCGTTAAATCTATGTAGTCACCCTGAGAAAAAAAATCAACCACACATTTAGATTACTTACATTTTTCATTTCACTTTGTGTTAACTAACAGCAATAATCATGATGAAATTATCCAAAAATCCAAACCCAATGAAAGGAAGGGAGTAATGTATTCCAACTGAAATGTGAGGAAGTGGAAATGTAATTAAAATTTAAGAAAAGTTAATATTATTGATTTACCATGAAGAAGCTGTGATGTTGTTAAAGGCAGTGGTGGTAAACTGTCTTTAGGCACTGTTGGTAATAATAACACTTTTGCTATCAAGAACTTTTCAATATAGTAATTTATCTACCTTCTGTTTGCTTTAACAGCACAGACAGGAGAATACTGTGTTGCGCAGGTGATAAACTTGCAACCCACTTTTCAATTTTTGTGGTGTATTTCTGTTGGGTCAAGTCACTTGTATTAGGAGGCTCAGTTTGAAAATTCTTTGCAAATTCAAGTCTGCTTATTTTGAGCTGGCATTTTCTACCTAAATATGTACGATAAAGTATGCTATAGCTTAAACGAGTTAACGTGTTAAGAGATCACCACCGAAAACACGATACGAATCCAAAGTTGCATTCCTCTTGATAAAACTAATTAGCATTGTCGTTCGCAACATTTTGAGGTTCGTGTATCAACACAAATTTACGTAATAAACAAAGTCATGAACTAAACTAGTCGTCGCAAGTCCCCATAAATCCATGTCCAAAACACTAAACAAACCACGCAAGGTAAAATCTTTGGTAAAATCTGGAAACCGTTAAAAAAGTTTCGTAGGCTCTACCCATTATCAGGATTCCCATGGTATACCATTCCACGGTCCAAGCACGCGGTATAGTCGGTGCCGAAATGTCAAACGTAAAAGCGTTTGTTTTGTTTTTGTGTTGCCAATGTTGATGAAGAAGGTGTTTCTTCAACGTTGAAAGAGCTCAGTTTAAAATGTGCCAAAAGAACCAGGAGGTATTCATGTAGCTGATTTCACATATGTAATACCATCACGTATTGTATACGCCAGAGGATAAATAGAAGTTCGTTGGAGCCAAATTTTTTGCTAGTAAACTATTTTTCAGTCTTTATGAAGAAGATATATTTTTTGAGAATTAATCATACAATCGGAATATGGGAAGTGCTTCTTCCAAATTTCGTAAACACATCCAACATGGAGATGAATATGCAGCAATGCAAGTATGAAATGAGGTTTCAGTCAGTATTTGGTAGCTTTTTATTTGAAGTTCTTCAAATGGAATAGGTTTATCACAATTCTCCTGAACTAAGAAAATCACTTGATCCCAACCTAAGTTATGGGGAACACCATCAACATAACACTGCTATGCACTACGCTGCAAAACATGGAATGAAGCACCTGCTGAGGTATTATCACAAAAATGAAACTGCAAACTTTTACATATCATTTTCAACTATGTTTTCCAGAATTTTTTTGACAGATTTGTATGGAAATCCAAACAAACAGAATGCTAGAAATGAAACAGCACTTCATCTTGCCTGTAAACTGTCCCTAAATGCCCCTCCTTCTGCACAAGACAGGCGACTAGCATGTGCTCAGCTCATCTTGCAGTGGAAAGGAGGATTCAGTTCTGCTCTAGGAGGCATTGAACAGGCTGATCTTAAAGCCCAAGAAACAGTAGAACTTCAATTTTTATTCCCCTTTTTCTCTATAATGGTACTTATATCTTTGTTCTTAGAATGGGAATACAGTCTTACACTTAGCAGCTGGATCTGGATTAGATCGAATAGTTGAGCTATTGGTTTCCCATGGTGCTCCTCTCTTTCTTGAAAATTATGAAAGATCTACTCCTTGTGACGTAGCAATGAAAGCGAATTTCCACGATATTGCTCTGTTCTTGGAATCGCGCATGGTTTTCGTAAGGAATCGTTAGGTTGTCCTATTCGTCTCCCGCTGTAACCGAAATTCAATTTACAGGCCGATGCACCAGTTGAGATGGGAACTGATTTAATAGAAGAACCGAATTACGTTCGGGGTGCCGCGTCAGTTGTTGTTGGCCCTTCTCTTCTGGATACAGAAGAAGTCTACACGGGACTTCGAGCGCAAGATTTGCAAGAGGCGAAAGACCAGTTGGTAGTGGAAACTGCTGACATGCTTCATATACCGCTTTTCACAGCCGAAGCCCTGCTAAGAGATAACGGTAAGATTTTAAGGTTAGAAATTATACCTTTTGTTGTTCAGCTTTCCTTTTCGGAGTATGTAGAGTGGTCTCGAGAACTGCTTCTTGAAAAATGGATGACTGATCCAGTTCTTTGCTGTGAATCAATGGGACTTCAGACACCATTATCAGCACTTCGTTTCCGAAATTTGTTGCCATGTGAATCTACTAACATCCTTGAGGCCAGCTTGGAATACCTCGAGGTAAAAAAAAAAAACCTTATTATTTATTACTTTATTGATTGTTTATGATTCTGTTATTATTGCAATTTTTTAAATTTTACTTTTTTTTTTGTTTAGTTATTTTATTTTTTAATGATTTTTTTATTTATTTATTTTTTTTTTGTGAATGAAATTACATTGTTATTATTCAGAGCCATTCATAAGTTAAACTCAATTATTTCTCTCCCTAAATCCAGGCACCTCCGACGTCTCCCTGCAGATCAAGAATTTCCGATCAAGTTGAAGATTTCCGTGACGAGTGTTGCGGCATTTGCTTGGAAATGCTAGAGCAGAATTCTTCTCGGGTCTATATTCCTTGTGATCACTCATTTTGTCGCCGATGTTGGTCAAGCTACCTTACCTTGAAAATCATTGAAGGTGATGCGCACCATGTTACTTGTCCAGCACTTGGCTGTTCGATGTTAGTTCCTGTCGAGCTCATTGAAAGTCTAGTGTCGAAAGAAACAGCTAGAAAATATTTACATTTCGATCTTAATTCGTTTGTCGCAACTAATCCGTCTATTAAGTGGTGCCCTGGTACTGGCTGCGGTTTTGCCGTTCGATTGCCCGAATCCGAGCAGGTTTGTTAATGTTAATTTCAAACATTAACTATTCACTTATCCTTTCTATTTTAAAGGGACAACCAAACACAATTAACATATTTTCTCCTAGAGCTCCACCACGCACTTCCCATTCAGTTGACTGTGGAAATGGTCATTTCTTTTGCTGGGAATGTCTCGGTGATGCTCATGCGCCCTCAGGTAAAAAAAAATTTAATAAATACCCATCTGTTTGTTAAGAACAAGCATTTCTACAACTTTCCTATATTTAACGCGACGCTTTGAAAAAAAAAATTAGGTTGTGAACAGTGGCTTCAGTGGTTGCAGAAGGTAGCAGAAGTTCGCCCCGAGGAACTCAAATCTACGTGTACTGAGAGCGAAGATGCAGCCAACTGCTACTGGCTCGTGACGAATTGTAAAGCTTGTCCAAGTTGCAAGTCCCCCATCCAAAAGAACGAAGGATGCAATCATATGAAATGCTCAAAATGCAAATTTGATTTTTGTTGGGTTTGTCTCGATTCTTGGAAAAAACATAGTTCTGCGACGGTGCGGAAATTTTATTCGTCCTATTATCTTTTTAAAAAACTATAGCATTGTATTCTAAAAGGGTGGCTATTTTCGCTGTAATCGTTATGAAGCCATGCACAAGGCAGACGAAAAGCAAGGTTCAATGATAAGCGAAGCTGGACAGCGCAACAAACAATTACAGGTATTTAGCTGTGATACACTTTAACGGGCATTATTGGACCTTCAACTTTGTTTATTTATTTATTTTTTATTTATCTTTTTATTTATTTTTTTTTTACAGGAATTAAATCGGTTTATTCATTTCTACACCCGTTTTAAAAACCATGAAAATTCACGTCTTCTAGAGGAGCCGCTGCTGCATTCTGCTCGCAGGAAAATGGAACTCTTAGCATCGTCATTGCCGGCGGCCCGTAGTCCTGTTCTGGGGCATTATGACTCAAAAGGTGTTACCGGTTATCGCCCTTCTTTAAGTGGTCTTCCTAGCGCGCCAGCATGCACGAGATTTATCGAAGAAGGCATTCGGGAATTGCTGAAAGCCAGAAGAATATTGTGTGGTTCATACGTTTACGGTTGGTTGCATATTTCAACATGCACTACATTTGGCTTAACTAATCATCGTGTCATTATAGGATACTATCTGGAAGACAACGGCTACAATAAAACAATATTTGAATTCATGCAGGTAATGAAAACAAAATTCTTGAGCACTTACACAAACGAGTTCAATGATTGTATGTGTTTGTTTTTGCTTTGTTTTTTTTAGAATGAGTTGGAGTCATTAACCGAAAAATTATCAGAGATGGTTGCGCGTCCTTACTTGCGCACGTACGTTTCGCGTTCTGGCTAAGGTTTGAGTGGACAGTAATGTAAATCATTGTAATTTTATTAGACCTCGTTCCACAATCGTAAACATGACGCTGAGAGTCCGACGGAAACGCCACGAATTCATCCGCGCTGTTTCGAAAGGTGAAATTCTTTATTTAACTAATTTATGTTTTATGGAATCTTTTCTTTTATTGACAACTTGGTTATTTATTATAAGTTATCATGAATTTTGAAAGTGAACAACAAAGTATATAAATTTGGCCAATGGAAAACTGTCAATCAAGCTTACCATTAGTCACAAAAAATTTCGGTCGTGATTACGGTCGCAATAAGAAATACTAATTGGCAATCAAATCAATTCGGTGATCAATTTATACCTGGTATATCTGTAAAAAAAAAAATTATTTGAGAAATGATCACAATAAGCATTTGATCGCCTATCGCAATTTAAAAAATGTATCGCGGCAACTAGCTGTCAACATCTTTAAATGCTGCTATTCGAAATTATCTCCATATCATATAATGTTTCTTCTAGGGTTAATACCACCCGAGACTCCGCCCGCGTTACGGCGAGTGCGTCGCAGAAGATTTCCTGGTCTTATGGGAATGGATCCAATGGAAGATGTAGCGACAATTAAAAAAAAAAAAAATCTTTAAAGAGTTTTCCCGTTTTATGGTGCATTTTCTCACATTTGTAGGACCAAATAACTGAGGCGATAGCTATATCACTACGCCAACTAGACCCTAATAACCCGTGGGTAAAAGACAGTCAAGGCCGACACACCAACCTGAGTGCTATCTACGATTGGCCTGATGCGAATTCGGATGAAGAAGACTCCGATATAAATCAAGTAAAACCGAAACAGCGTATGACATAAAAACAATTGGTCTACCATTGATATCTCCCTTCGATTTCAAAGGCTTTGACAGTGAGTCTATTAGGTGTGTGTGATCGCCAAGGCTGCGGACGACCTCGAGCCCGGAATCCAAGAAATGGGAAAATTCATCCATTTTGTAGTCTTCGCTGCAGTCGGAGCGAATCGCTAGATCAGCCGTCGATAGCCACGGCTGATTTTGCGATGGATCTAGTCATTGCGTTGGAGATGTCACGTCTTCAGCTGATAGAAGATGAAGTTCGCAAACAAAACCAGGAACAGACGGCATCTCGCAACACCGTGTTTGAATTGCCCTCTATGGAAAGCTGTTCGGAAGACGCCCAACTACGTCTAGCAATTTTTTTGTCACTGGAAGAATCAGGGAAATTGGCCACGGAAGCGAGCGCGGCTGCAGCTTGTCAAACGACTGAATCGTCTGTCGAAAACTTTATGAAAACCTTAGCTAATAATCAAGAACTTTCACCGGAAAACTATCACCTAGATCAACGTGATTCGGGTAACAAGAATTTAAGAATTTAGATTTCTCTTGGCAGGAATTGGTAAGATCCATTGATAGCGATTTCAATTCGATACGCAGCACCAATTGATAAACACGGCGAAAGTGAAGGCCGTTTTGAAATATCGGAACTCCATCAGAATGCTGGTTTTTTTTCCTCGTCTCTTTGTGAAGATCAACAACTCGATACCGTCTCCGATGGCGCTGTATCTTCTCTTCCTTTCCCTAAAAGGTCGCATTCGGCTTGTGACATACGAACCGGTTAGCTTTATTTTCGTATTATTTTATTTTATTTTCAATTAGTTTATTACGCCTTTTGTTGCTCATCCATCGTCTATCACTTGTTTCCTTCTCCATTATGTTTCTATTGCTGGTTTAGGAGTTCATGTACGCTGTCCGTCGTTGGAGCTCGAATCTCACGATTGCATTCACGAACTGGTGGAAGGCATTTCACAAGGTCCCCCGACCCGCACGCTCCTTCGCCTTCAAAGCCTTGGAACGGATTATGGCAGCGATGAGTTTGGAACTTGCACGTCGTCTGAAGACAATGCGCATGCAAGAGAGGATGAGATACCGATACCAACAGTTGAGTTTTAGGTTAAATGTTGTGATTCGGGAAAGTTGTTTCGAATTACGTCTCCTGTGTTTTAATTTATTATTATTTTACAATTTGTTCGTTGATTGTTTTTATTTATTGAATTGATTGATTGATTGATTTTTTGTTTTGTTTTTTGCCAAGAAGATGCGTAAGCCAAAACTTGTCCGCCAATCGAACGTTTCTGGTAAAACGGAAATATCGCACACCTTCCGGTCCGCACACACGTCTTGCAACCAGTTCCCTCTTTTGGAATTGGATTCTTTTAATTCCGAAAACATGTTGTCTGCGGTGACAGACGAGAACCACCGTAATGGTGATCTTCATCACCAGGTAGAGTTTTAAGCTGCCTATGCCTGTTGGTCATCTGTTCTTCTCTACCTGTTGCTACTTTCATCACGATTAACATTTTCCCGTTCTAGGTCCGAAAACATTCACCCACTCTATACTGCACAACAACATACATCAGTGGCGTAGCCATCTCTCGCACACCTGAACCTGGTGCTCATTCAAACCAGAGCGTATTGGATAGATCCATAAAATCTGGCAGAGGTAATCGTTCTTCAAGTTTAACAACCGCCGTACTTCCGGGCATGCTTCAAAACCACACGCTGGAACGAGGTTTATCCAAGTCTGCCGGTCGTCTGAGTGTTAACAATTACGTCGCCAAGGATGGCAGTTGCCGACCAAAGAAACGCCGTCATGACATTCGGCGATTGACTATGCCAGCTCTGCTTTGCTCAGGTATTTTTTATTTCTCTTTTGACACTAACAAACACGTGTTTTTTTTTGTTTGTTTTGTTTTTGATCTTTTCCCACTGAGAGTTGAAGTATTCAATGAATATATTACATTATGCCATTATTACTACTGCCAAACTACCGTGAACAATATTGGTAGATAATACCCTTATAGTCTAATACCCATGTAACCAAGCATCGCCCTGGAACATGCGACCCTGTCAAGATGTTAAAATAATGTAATCCAACTAAGTTAGATATGTATGTGTTTGATTTTCTCCAGATAACTGTGAGGCGTCGTTTTCTCCGTTTCCCTCGCCATCCCCACGTATAATATCGCGGTCGGCATGTGAACCACAACGCGACAAAGAGGCATGTATTTACTAATTCAAATTTCAATGTATAAAATTATTATCGTGTTTTTGTTTTTGTGTTCGAGATATCTGCAAACGTTACGCATTTTTAATTGTTGTTGGACATAACACTAACTTTTATTTGTAGGTGTTTCAATTCCCAAAGTCACCCACTGAAAGTCAATTGAGCACCGTACTATTGGTAAGAGATTGTAATCAGCGTGACGCTTTTCACGAGGCCCTGTTTCTTCCTCGTGAACAGAAACGTAAGCGCTCGAAAAAAACCCTAGCCAATTCAGCTGCTACATCAGTACCAGCCGATCTCTCAAAACATGGTGCTTGTGAGGTGCACGCGGATCGATCTGGGCCCAAAAATAGTGGCTGACAAAGTCGTAACGTTTATAGTCATGTCCTACCTGGTCATTTGTTTGTTGTTATCACGTTTACGTTTGTCAGAAAGCACCAAAAGTTTGAGCGCAACAAGTTTCTTTAACTGTTTTTTTATTTGAATTTAAATTGACCAATCAAGTGTTCGATGTCATTCTTAATATACTTTATTTTTAGCCTATGGCATTAATTATACGCTAGTCTAGTCAATTCTATCATTTCGAGATGAAATTCTATAAGCAATTGTGTTAATGTTACTGTTACATGGTCAGTTATGGTAGATGTTTAACTGTGACTAATTTGGAATCCATCTGCTTGGGTGTATTTTTTGTAATTTTTTTCCTTTTTTTTCATTTAATATCAATGGGATGTAACTGCTATGCCTATACATGTAGCCACATTTCTCATATCATATACCTCTCAAGGTCTTCAAAGGTATTTCTCAGCTCATGGACCAACATCAAACCTCTACCTATAACTACAGATTCTTCTTCCCTCTTTGTATTTCTCTACAATATACCATTACAGTCTTCTGAATCTTACATATTATGTGTTATTTTCAATGGTGGGATGTACCATGATGGTTACTTGCTGATGGGTTTACTAGTTCCAGTCCTTTCTCAATAGTTATGGTAGCTAAGAAAGCAGCAAATCCCCATTTAAATCCTCTGAAAGCAGCAAGCCTCCAACGCTGAGCTGTGGTTCCGAATTCCTTTGGGTCATAACGCCAGACTTCATTTCTGCAAAGCAAAATTGGACAGCAAAAGAAGTAAAACACATTCAACAACCAACAAAAGATTGCTTACCTTATCCATGGGTCGGAAAGGCCTTTCTGTGCAAGAAGAGTTCTAAGTTGTACCAACTCTGGGGCATTTTCAACCTTATATTGCCTATAGTCAGGAACTTTAATTCCATGGTGATGACCATGGTCATGTCCGTGAGCGTGACCACCTCCCATGTCTATAATGATAAATTGAAAAAACAATCTACATGAAAAATTATATAACGTTTTTCTTTGGATTTCTAAAAGCTCACCTGAAATCTGTTAGCCAAATAAACAGCCGTAGTATCCTTTATGGAGGATTTTCGTCTGCAAGTGAGCTAATCAACCAGATCCCAGATGGCGTATTTAGCTATCGCAACTCGCAAGGTTCCAAAATGAAGTGGGCCCTATGCATCAAATTACATGAGTAAGAATCATACAAATCATACTAACCATACATCATAGTATGTACATAATAGTCCAACCACCGTGCTTTCAAGATGTTAAAACCAGTAGAGATTGCGCCCTCGATCACTTCCAGTTGGCATGAAGATGTTCATGTCAAGAACAAAAGTTAGAGTAAGAGTAATTTCTGATAACTATAATCAACTAAAATATATTTAATGAACGTAACAACGGTTCGACAGCGTGACGCGATGGGAAGATGGAAATTTAAAGCAGCCATTGTTTAGGTTTATTAAGGTTTTTCGAAAAGTTCCAGGGTGAAATGAGGTTTTGATTGATAAAACGGGTAGATTTCTTAAATAAAGGTAAAATAAGGGTTCATCAAGTATAGCAGCCACTACTACCCACTAGCAATAAATCAGCCCCCCTCCTCCGCTCTTTTTTCTGTACATATGACTGGTTGACAATTACTTAAAACAAAATGCCAACGCTCGTCTACTTCAATCACAGCAGACGAGGTTGACCAAATGAACGCGGAAAACCGAAGCGAATCATTACAAAACCTTTTCAGATTCCAAAGCTATAAATCGATCAAAAAAGAACTAGGCTACATTTCCGTCGTTTCATGATATAATATCAATACGATTGCCGTGCTGAAAGCAAGCCAATCTTTGTTATTAGCTGCAGTTATCTTATTCGAGGTTGTTATCAGGGGTAATTGCGGAATGTACAATATATCCAGAACGTAATAGTGGAAATGTTTATAGTCAGAATGTGGCTTTCCAAGCCCTCCCTATTACTGCACTTTTTCCTAGATAGTTTTGTAGATCTTCTTTGCAATTTCTTCAAAAAACAATGTCGCAACACATCTTGCAAAACCCTGTGATTAACTATTAATTTTTTTAAACTTCGTTATTATACGACAAAAAAGCCAAATTTGCAACATGCCATTTGGGCCGTACGTGTAATAGGTTTTCTTGTTTAAAAATTGTATCCGATGGGTAACGTTTCGGTTGTTTTTGTGTGGGGTAATAAACAGCCAAAATCAGTTCCATTACCCGGTTTGAAATTCGCGTTTTACCCCGATTCCCCGATTCATTACTCTGAAATTTTGCCAAGATTTTACAATGTTAGCCAAAAGATGGCGTACAAACAAACATTTTTTGGAAGGCTCTTTTTTCTACTTGATGCTATTCGTGCCGCCATTTTTTAAAATGGCAGACCCGGTTTGTCCATCAAAACTGGCATCAAGAGCATGCTTGATCCTCTCGTGGCTGATCGGGGAACCCCATAAGGCACCCAGATTGGCGGGGGGAAATCAGATTCCCTTTTTTCGAACAGCCCCGCCCCGAAAACCACAGTGTTTCCCTTCTGTTTAATCGAACAAGGAAAATAGTCCCTTTTTCCTTATTGATTGTGGAAAATTCAATGTAAACAATGGCTTTTTTTATAAACTGCTAAATTTCACGATTAGCTAATTTATTTTTGAGTTTGCAATTTACGCAACTGAATTTTTACTTGGTTAACTAATTTAATGCTACGTCGTCTGTCGAAAAAATTGTAATTATCCTGAGCTCGCCATCTAACGTTGTAAAGTACAAATATGTCTAAGTAGGTGAAACTAAAAATGAATGCAGTTTATTACCTTTCTTAGAATGAGTAACCTGTTAATTCTAGCTTGTTTTATGATTTAAATTTTTTTTGGTGATTAAAATGTTTTAATATTTAATGCCATAACGTTTCAGAAGTATCTGCTCCCGAGCGCCATCTAGGCCTGCCATCTAGTCATTGGCAGAAGCAATTCTCGACCAGTGCAGATCGCGCCTTGTGTAGGACGAGACAGCTTCCCTAAGCTCAGTTAACAGAAGAGTCGACACTCGACAGTGGTCGTTCAGCTAGAAGCTGACAACAACTTATGTGCTGCTCTATCGATCCTTTTTTAAATTAACGTGCTTGTGTGCATTGCTGCCAACCGTGTTTAGTGCCCAAGTGTTGTGTCCTCACCGGTGATATACAACAACTGAGAGTGACGTGTAAAGCGTCAGAAGAAACACCGAATATCGAGTGTATTTTGTCAAAACCCATCTCCAGTGCATAAACATCCTTGGTCCCGGCTAAATTTAGCCTTGCTGTTTTTTTTGTTTTAAACGTTGAATAACTTGTTTGTTAACAACTCTTCGACCAGAGCTCGTTCAGCTTACGTTTCTCTCCCTCTACTTCCACTTCTGTTGGGGGATGACTGGGAAATAAAATAGCACTTTTGGTTTTTTTTTTCCCTCTTCATTCTTTCTCTCTTTCTCTCCCTCTCTCTTCTGGGGCTCTCTTCTTTTTCTGCCTCCCCTGTTCTCTTCTGTTTCGACGACGAAAAAGAGGGGTTAGAGGGATAGCCCGATTTGAGGTATATAAATATATGCAAGACACAGTGCAGGACACAGCAGGGGAAAAAGAAAACATGCCCCGAAAACTGCCTCGGGCATGTCAAGGTGAAGGTTACTGCCAATGCCGTCAATAGGTCGATCCTCGATCTGCATGAGTGGCTGAACTTGGAGCGGCAACGAAAAGAAAAAAAAAATCGTGTGTGATCCTCAAAATTAAGTATCCGGTGGATTTTGTGACAGCCTCGAAAAAGAGAAGGACGAGTCGACGTCCACTTCCATGGCTTTTTCACGGCATTACCTTGCTGTCTGCCTCGTCTTCTCAGCCGCTATCCTCACTTCCCTCTCATCCATCAGCCAAGGTATGCAACCAGACGTGTTCCTTGCACGGCACTTAAAAGACTTGGAGACAGGAGCATCTCCTGTTAAGGATGCATAGCTCTCTAGTCGCACCAAAAACTTCTAGTTGGCGCCATTTTGCTGTCAGTTTTTTTTTTTCGTTTTTCAAGTTCATTGATATCACGTTTCATTTTGCTGTCGGAAGTTTCGTTCTGACTCATTCACTCGCCTATTGGAGCATTAGCTACCAAGTTTGGGGCTCTCTTGATTCCACGCAATAACATTGTCTGGGGGTATTTGCCACATCCGGCATCAGTGAATAGGAAAAGGAAATCAGTTGGTTGGCCTAGAAAGAAAAAAAAACGTTCAAACGTTATTTGTACGCGAGGTTAAACTAATGCTTTTAGGATGACTTATGGGGAATGAAAAAGGAAAAGAGAGCGGGGGTCGAGTAACGCAGATGTATAACATGTTGGAAAGAATGTGGGTCGGGTTCTTCGAATAGGCATTTTGCTTCTGACCGGCATCTGATCTTCGTCTTGTCTGACGTCACGGACAGGAACAGTGAGAGAGTCGTATAAACAATTTTCGCACGCCGGTCGATCTCAAAGCGTTTTTAAGCTTCTCTTGATGGAATTTGTTGTTCAATTCTTTGTCTTCTTTGTTGCCATCGGAATTAGTTTAATAACATTTCCTTTTCTTGTTTGATTGGTGAAAAAAGACGGCGATGCGGTCAAGTGCACCGGACTGGACCAGTTTGCCTGCGCCGATGGACTACGATGCATCCCGGCCAATTGGCGATGCGACAGCTCGCCGGACTGTGCAGACACATCCGATGAACCACCCGATTGTCGTAAGTTCTTTTTCATCTCAAGGTCTCTTCAATCAAACGAGCCAAAACGAGGTTATCTGTTCGAAATGGCAATTGGGCATCATTTTTTGTTTTGTTTTGTTTTTTTTGCTGCTGGGCTTGCTGCGTAGGTGTTCACTCACTCGAAAGTGTTTAACTCCATCAAAGGGCAATCACATGCTCGCATGTTTTTTTGCCGTCCTTATTTGACAGGAAATGTCATCATTAAAAAGGTCGAGCGCTCGCTGAGATGTCCCTCCTCCGTTCCCGATGTGGACAAGAAAAAGAAAAACGCTGTGGTGGTGGTTTCTCTCAGTAACATTGAATCATCTCTGATGCATACTTTGTCCTAAAAAGGAGCTACTAGTTCTCTTTTATCCGCCTCCCCTCGTATACTCGGAATGCTTGCCGAGGCCATACTTGAATCCGACCACAGTGGGCAATTCGATTTTCGGCAAGTGGTTTTTTTAGCCACCCCTGATGGAAACCGATTTAACCAACAGGAAGGCAAAACTCGACGAGTTTAAATTGGTGTTTTTTTTTTCTAAGACAATAGAGAGGCAAGGGAAAAGAAGAAGTGATGAAAGAAAAGAAACATGGCGGAAATAGGAAATCTTGAGACAATAAATAAATGCCGAGGCCAAGGAGAGTCATTATTGTTGAACAGCTACAGACAGCTGATTCATCGCCCTCTTGTTCCTTTTGTTCTGAATAGAAAGCAAAAAAAAAGAAAAACTGGTCCGTTTTGTTACTAATTGTTGTGTTCTGAAAATTGCCCTTTACAGCGCCTCTGACGTGCCAACCGGGACAGTTCAAGTGTGCCGGGAGCGGCCACTGCATCCCCATCAACTGGGTATGCGACGGCGAGGCCGACTGCGGCGCATCCGTTCCTGGTATCGATTCGTCGGACGAAGATCCCGTCAAATGTAAGCGGCTATTTTCTTGTCAATATTTGACGTCATCTTCTGACTCAACAGCCAATCGTTTTCCACTTTTCCGACTTCAACAATCGATTAAATGTTTCCTGCTATTTGAGAAAGACAAAATACTTTCAACTCTTTATTTGACATTATTCCTGCTGTATTTTAAACAAAAAATTTAATCCCTTCCTTCAAATTGCGTAAGAGAACCAATTTTAATTCCGAGTAAAATAAACTATTATTTCTTCATCGATGATGTCAAGGTCATGGCAATAGTACTTGCCCGCCCAACAGCTTCCGCTGCCCGGATGGATCTGGTTGCCGTCTTATCGCGTCTCTGTGCGACGGATCCGCCGACTGTGCCGATGGCTGGGATGAAGGAGCTTTTTGCAGTAAACACAAATCAAAATAGCGCCAAAAGATGTTTTGTTTATTTATTTTTGATTCTTTCTTATTTCTTTTCAACGAGCAGAGAACGTGAGCCAATGTCAAGGCGCCGGATGTCAGCACGGATGCAAGCCGAGCGCCGACGGACCTCTGTGCTTCTGCAAAGAGGGAAGTCAACCTAATGGAACCGATTGCATTGGTGAGCTCTCGTTTAAAAAGTAAAATAGCTCTAAGGGAATATTTTAATAATTGGTTGATTTGCGGTTAAAGATGCCGACGAGTGTGCCGTAGAAGGCTCTTGCGATCAATTATGCACCAACAGCAACGGGTCCTTCAGTTGCGATTGCATTAGCGGGTACCTGAAAGACGGCCAGCGATGTCACGCGCTCAATGGTAACTGTTTCTTCTACGTGTGGTATTGCGAATCGGACGTCGTTTTTTTATTTGCGTATTCTTGGCAGAGCCCGAGAACGAACTGGCGTCTCTCTTGTTGGTGACTTCGATCGATGTGCGACATGTCCACCTTAACGGCACTCCCATCAACGGAGCCAGCCGGCACGCCACCGTGGAAACGCAGGTAGGTCGGCAAAAAAAAAAAAGCCAAACCCAACTTTGAAGTGATCGATAATGCCACTGTCTATTAACGCTTGATTTATTACCGTGGTAGACCCTGGAATTCAATCATCGAAACCGTACTGTTTGCTGGCTCTACCACCTCATTCCCATGGTGGTCTTGCGCTGCGCTCTAGTGGCCGACTTGACCGTCAGCTGGGATCTACCTCCTCCCACCATGTTCAGTTTGAACAGTAAGTCCACATTCATTGCTTGATACGTGATCATTTACATATGATTGCCTTTTTTCTGTTCTTAGCCGTCAGCCAAATTGCACTGGATTGGCTATCGGGTAACTGGTATTTTCTCGATGACAACAAGGAACTGATCTTCTTATGCAATAGCACGTTGACTATTTGCACGACAGTGGTAGAGGTCAATTTAAATAAGCCCCGAGCGCTGGCCTTAGATCCTCCTAACGGGTAAATACCTGCTAATGTCGGTTTCTCTCTTTCAGATTACGAAATCGATGTATTTTCATTTCGATTGCTTTCAGACTCATGTTCTTTACGGTTTTCGGCTATAATTCACCTCGAATTGAACGCGCTGCGTTAGATGGTAGCAATCGACAAATCGTCGTCAGCGATAAAGTCGTTTATCCTGTAGGTTTGGCGTTAGACTTGGCCAACAATTACATCTACTGGATAGGTAAGGCACCTCAATCATTTTTTTTGCTACATTTGGTCGTCCTTTGTTTTCTTTTTCGAGGTAAAGAAAATTCATTCTTCTTTTGAATTAAATATAGATACATATTTGGACGTCATAGAGCGAGCCAGTTATGATGGCTCCAGAAGGAAAACTGTCAAAAAAGGCTATTTGGTAAAGAAGAAAATCATATTTGTTGATAAGGGCTATTACCAATTACTTTACGGACTATGGAATATGCAAAATTTATTTATTTTTTTTTGTTTGATTTGATAGGTAAGAAACCTCTATGGTATTAGCTTGTTCGAGAACGATTTGTATGTGACCAACTGGCGCAACGAGAGTGTTTATCGCATCAACAAGTACACAGGCGATTCTGTCGTAGCCTTGAAGAGCAACAAGAGTCGGCCGTTCTCCATCCACGCCTACCATCGTCAAAGGCAGCCAGAAGGTTCTTTTCCCCCTTAATCTTATTAGAAAACGATGGAAATGAACTGTATTTTTTTTTTCCTGTAAATTTCCTTTAGGCATCAACTCGCCGTGCAAGCTGGCCAACAACAATTGTCAGCACCTATGCGTTCCCCTGGGAAAGGATGGTAACGCCAGTGGTAATGCCACCATTCAAGGCAACTCAAATGCCATTTGCATGTGTAAGGCCGGATATAAATCCGTCAAGGATGGGCGGTGTACCCGTAAGCTATTTCTCGTTTTACTTTGCATTACATCCAATAAATGCTGGAATATTGACGAGCATTTCTTTTGACAGCCATTAAACAAGCACAGTTTCTCGTGTACGCCCAAGGAAAACCGTCCATGATTAAAAGCGTCGGATTGATGCCTGTTGGATCCCCCGCGTGGCCGTCGACGCCGGGCGAGAGCTGGCATCAGCAAGCAATGGTGCCCATTACCGAGGTGGGCTTGGTTGGTGCTCATGACTTTCATGTCGCGTCCCAGTCCATCTACTTTTCCGACCGTTTGAGGTTGACGATCGAACGGCAAAAGATCGATGGCAGCAACCGCCAAATTCTACTGGAGCAAGGATTGGACTCTTGCCAGGGCCTAGCCATCGATTGGATGAGCCGCAACATTTACTGGACGGACGAAGGGCGGGGCGCTATTAGCGTCGCTCGTCTCGACAGCCTGGAAGAGGCAACTCTAAGCAAACGTCGTCTCCTCATTAGCGTGCCTCATCCTCGTTCCATCGTCGTCGATCCGAAACGCGGCTTTATGTACTGGTCTCAATGGGAATCGGTCGTACAAGTCTCTGTGCTCGACATCAATACGCCGGCCACCATTCAGCGCGCTTGGATGGACGGCACCCATATCGAAGTCTTTGTCAGCCAAAATTTGCACTGGCCCAACGGATTAACCATCGACTACACGGGCAAGAAGATGTACTGGTGCGATGTCCATCTCGGTCGCATCGAACGCATTAATTTGGATGGCACCAAACGAGAGGTGTGTTTATAGCTTTGACGTTCATTGCGTTCTGTTATCGTGACATTCTTTTCTCTTTGTGTCCCACCAGTTGATTGCGTCCGCCTCGGAGAGCCTCCACCGTCCCTATGGCTTAGCCATCAGTGACAGTTTCCTTTACTGGACGGAAAAAGATGTCGGCAAGATCCAACGGCTTTCGTTGAACAACCTCTCTCTACCGATGGAAACGTTACGCACCGAAAATCGGGTCCTGTTCGATATCAAACTCTTCGACAACACATCTCAAACAGGTAAAAATAAAATGCAAAGCTCATCGTAGAGTTCATTTGTCTGATTTTACGTGTTTTGTGTTGAAACAGGGGAGAACATCTGTAGCTCGAATCCTTGCCCGGATCTGTGTGTAGTGGTGCCCAAGGGGCATGTCTGTCTATGTCGCGAAGGGTTCCAATCTGATCCAAAGAACAATCAATCATGCACGGTCCCAACTGCCGAACTGACGACGTGCGATCCCATCCAAGAGTTCCGTTGCCGTCGAAGTGGCACATGCATCGAGAAACGGTTCCTCTGCGACGGAGATTTCGATTGCCCCGATCAATCGGACGAAGATACGACGCCTGGCGGCTCTTGCGAACATGTCACGTGTCGCAAGGACCAGTTCAAGTGTCGCACTATCGGCTGCGTGGCAAGGTCATGGGTCTGTGATGGCGATCGCGATTGCAACGATGGGTCAGACGAAGAAGAATCACTCTGCCAGAACTCTTCGTGCAACAGTAATCAATTTACATGTCGCCAGACGGGGCGCTGTATACCGAAAGCGTGGGAATGCGATTCGGATCATGACTGCGGAGCTAGCGACACGTCGGACGAGCACGAAGGCTGCGCCAATCAGAAATGCGGCGTGGACGAGTTCACTTGTGCCAGCGAAGTGTGCGTTCCTCTGGACTTTGTGTGCGACCGCGACGACGATTGCCGGGATGGATCGGACGAGAAGAATTGTCAACACATGTGCGAGGCCCCCGAGCACTACTACTGCGCTGCAGATAACAAGTGTTTGTCGTCGGCCGCCCTCTGCAACGGCGTCGTCGAGTGCAGCACTGGAGAAGACGAAGCCAATTGCTCGGCCGTCATCCGGAAGCACGGGTGCGAATCGCACGAGTACGACTGCAGGGACGGCAGTTGCATCCCCTCCCATTTGGTTTGCAATTTGCAACACGACTGCCTGGATGGATCGGATGAACAAGGATGTGTCAACGTGACTTGTCGCCCCGGAGAGTTTGTTTGCGCCGACAATTCGCGTTGCCTTCCGGCCATGTGGCGGTGTGACGGTAGCGAGGATTGCTCCGATGGTTCCGATGAAAAAGGATGTGCATCCAAGGTTAGTTTTATTCATTGATCCAATGCAAAACATTTTTTGAGCATTTGCATTTTTCTATATCTATCGCAGATTCCTACGTGTTTGCACCCGTCCCGATTGTGCGATAATCAGACACTGTGCATTGACCCCAGTATGCTCTGCAATGGCAAACCAGATTGCCGGGACGGCTCTGACGAATCGGACCGATGTGCGGAACAGCTCTGTTCACATGCCCACGACTGTAGCCACATATGTCATAACGCCCCCGAAGGGGTCGTCTGCTCCTGCCCGACCGAATCCGGAATGACACTTGGCAACGATAGCAAAACATGCTCCGTATCTCATCCGTGTGAACAATGGGGCACTTGTTCCCAGCTGTGTATGTAAGTTAATCATTCTGACACGTGTCATTAATTCACACTCCGATGTCCTGTTGGGTGCGTAACATTGAACCTTTTTCGGGCTAATCCGCAGACCGGTCAAATCCAAACATCATTGTTCCTGTTTGCCTGGTTACGAAAAACAACAGGATGGCTTCACCTGCAAGAGCGTGGATCCATCGACACCGTACATCATATTCAGCAATCGACACGAATTGCGTGGAATTGATTTGCACACTCACAACGTCAAGGCCCTCATTTCCAGTTTGAAGAACACGATCGCCCTCGATTTCTACCACAGCCAGGAAGCGGACGTCATCTTTTGGACGGACGTGGTCGATGACAAAATCTACCGCGGAACGCTCGTCGGTGGCTCCCTCACCAACATCGAAGTCGTCGTCCAAACGGGGCTGGCCACGGCTGAGGGTTTGGCCGTCGACTGGGTCGGCGAGAACCTCTATTGGGTGGAGAGCAATCTCGACCAGATTGAAGTGGCGAAACTCAACGGAAGTTTCCGTCGGACTCTGATTGCCGGCAACATGGAAAGCCCAAGAGCCATCGCCTTGGACCCCCGTCACGGCATTCTCTTCTGGACGGACTGGGAGTCGGGCAATCCTCGCATCGAGTCATGCAGCATGAGCGGCGAAGGCCGGAAAACTGTCGTCCGCGTCGATGCCGTTTCAGACGGAGCCTGGCCCAACGGCCTCACTCTCGATTACGGCGCTGAGCGGATCTACTGGATCGATGCCCGCTCCGACTCGATCCACACGGCCAAGTACGACGGCACAGATCCGCGGGAGATCCTCCGAGGTCACGAAACCCTTTCCCATCCGTTCGCCATTGCCCTCTTCGAAAGCCACGTCTACTGGACCGATTGGCGAACCAATTCGGTTATCCGTGCTAATAAGTGGAACGGTTCCGACGTCACAGTCATCCAGCGGACACTGACGCAGCCTTTCGACATCCAGGTAATTTATTTAATTTTTAGAGATTAGCCAGTCCATTTGAGATTAACGTTTGACATTTTCTAGATATTGCATCCCAGCCGTCAGCCATCTGATTTCGAAAATCCATGTGGCACGAAGAATGGCAATTGCTCGCACTTGTGCTTGCTGAGTTTCAACAGCACTTATCGCTGCCATTGTCCTCACGTCATGAAGTTGGCCCAAGACGGACGCAGCTGCATCCGCAATGAACGCGTCCTGCTCTTCTCGCGACCCAACGAGATTCGCGGAGTTGATTTGGACAATCCGTATTATCACATCATTCCACCCATTAGTCTGCCGCAAGTACTCCAGGCCGTCCAATTGGATTTCTACGGACACGAACGGCGCATTTTCTGGGTCGATGCCCAGCTCAACGAAGTGAAACGAGTGGGACTAGTCGGTTCGCCCGTCGAGACAGTCGTCGATACAGCCATTAAGAATCCGCACGGGATGGCCGTTGATTGGCTATCTGGCAACCTCTTCTTCAGCTCCAACGACGGACTACGCAATCACATTTCTGTGTGTAGCCTGGACGGTGAGTTTGTGACTCGCATCGTAGAAGATGTTTATCAAGTGAGATCGATGGCCGTCGATCCAACCCAGGGGAAACTCTTCTGGAGTGAGACGGATCGGCCGGAACAACAAGAGCACGTCATCTTCATGGCCAATATGGACGGCAGTGATCGCACCATTTTGGCTAAGCTGACGGACCATCCAGAGGATTCTCCCAAAAGCTTGAGCTTTGATATCAAAGATAATCGTCTCTACTGGATCGATTTCGAAACCCAATCAATCCAATATTACAATTTCGCCATTAAGAAAGTTGTGCAATTGTCTCCCAGTCAGACATCTCTGAAGTTGCCAACGGCCCTGGCCGTTTTGGGAGACCGGATCTATTGCGCCGATAAGCACGACGCAGCCATTCACGTCATCAACAAGACAACTGGCGCTCACGACTTCATCTTGCGCACCAACATTGACAACGTCCTGGCCCTCAAGATTTACGATCCCGAATTACAGACGGGCAGCAACGAGTGCGCTGCCAACAACAAGAGCCAATGCGCCCATCTCTGCCTGCCCGTCTCTGCCTCTTCGTTCGTCTGCAAGTGCGCCGCCGGTTACGTGACGGATCCCGCCAATCCGAATGATTGCGTCAGTGTCGACTCGTTCATCCTCTACTCTCTCAACGGTGAAATTAAAGGCGTGGCGCTGGGAGAGACGACCAATTCCACCAACCATACAGAAGTTCTTGGACCCATCTCGCGTATTCAGATGGCCAACAGCGTCGACTTTTTGGCCGCTCAGGGTTACATCTATTGGGTCGATAGTGACCACGGCAGCATCGTCAGAATTCGCCGTGATGGCACCGGCCGTCAAGTGGTCGCTGAGGGGCTGGACTCGGTCGAAGGTTTGGCCATCGATTGGATAGCCGGCAACATGTACTGGACCAATCCGAAATTCGACGTTATCGAGGTTGCCAACGTCAACGGATCCTTCAAGGTAATACCTATAATAACGAACATTGGTTCGTGCTTACGTTTTCTTATATATCTCTTAATTAATTTGTCCAAATTCACTTCTAGTACGTCGTGGTAGCTGGTGATATGGACAAGCCTATGTCGATTGCCGTTGATCCCGTGGCTGGCTTTGTGTTTTGGACCGATCGAGGTCGGACACCGAGAATTGAACGAGTTCGTCTGGACGGATCTGACCGACGAATTCTTGTCAACGAATCCATCTTTTTTACGACTGGACTGACGCTGGACTACCAGAACAAGAAAGTCTATTGGTGCGACTCGCGACTGGACACGATCGAGCGCATGGACTACGACGGTAGCAATCGCCAAATCCTTCTGGACAAGACCCATCTGGAGAACCCGCAAGGCATCTCCATTTATCGGGATCAGATTTATTGGATAGACACGACGCAGGACGGCGGGACACTCAATCAGGCCCCAACTTCTAACGTGTCCGATTATCAAGTTGTCCTCTCTCAGCTGGGCGAATCTCTCAAGGACGTCAAGGTCTACAGCACCGAAAGACAAGAAGGCACCAATCCGTGTTCCAGTCGGAATGGCGGCTGCAAGGAGCTCTGCCTCTTTAACGGCTCCAGTGCTGTTTGCGCTTGCGCCCACGGCCAAGTCAGCGCCGACGGGCGCGATTGCGAAGAATTTGACGCTTTCGTCGTCTATTCTCGCATGACCCGCATCGATTCGATTCACATTAGCGACGCCAACAATTTCAACGCCCCGTTTCCCAGTATCGAATCCAAGGAATATATCCGCAACGTCATCGGTCTCGGTTACGATTACCAACGGCGCTTGATATTTTATTCGGACATCCAACGAGGCAGCATCAATTCCGTTTACTTTAACGGAACGCGTCACAAGGTGAGCGGTTCACGTTTTTTTTTTTTTCGGGATAAGATCGGTGGGTAAATTTGAATTGTGTTCTGAATTAGGTCATCGCCGAAAAGCAAGGAATGGTCGAAGGATTGGCTTACGACAGCAAGGACGACTCTTTATACTGGACTTGCAATAGTGATTCAACGATTAGCAAAGCCGTTCTTAGCGAAAAGAACGCCACTGTTCAGAAAGTGGTCCGTTTGACAACTGAAGACAAACCACGTGGAATAGCCCTCGATCCGTGCGACTCGTAAGTCCGTACGTTCTAAAATCATACGGTAACATTGGACTAATGTATTATTGATGTGTAATAGACGTGTCTACTGGACCAATTGGAACTCGCGCAGTCCTGGAATCCAGCGAGCTTATTACACGGGCTTTGATGTCCAATCCATCATCACGACAGATATTCGAATGCCCAATGCCTTGGCACTGGATCTGATTGCTCAGAAGTTGTACTGGTCGGATGCCCGGCTTGACAAGATGGAACGAGCAGATCTGGACGGCAAGCACCGCGTCGTGTTGGCCAAGGTCTCCCCTCAGCATCCCTTCGATATTGCCGTTTATGGCAATTACATCTTCTGGACGGATTGGGTCCTTCACGCCGTGTTACGAGCCAACAAGTACACGGGTGAGGATGTCGTCTGGCTCCGGAAGGAAGTGCCACGACCAATGGGCATCGTCGCAGTCCATAACACTACCTACGACTGCAGTGCCAATCCCTGCCGTGCCCTTAACGGTGGATGCGAAGATCTCTGTCGGCTGGATGAATACGGCAAAGTAAAAGTCACGATCTGATTGATTGTTTTCTTATTCTGGCAAACTAATGGTTTATTCATGTGATATATTTTGAAAAAAAAAAAAAAAAATCCAGGTTTCTTGCCAATGTTTCCCCGGACGAACGGTACTCCGATCGGATCCTAGTCGTTGCGGAAGGCAAAGTACCAATTGTTCGGCACTGGAATTCGAATGTAGCAGCGGTGACTGCATTCCGTTTCACTTCACATGTGACGGTGTGGCTGAATGCCCCGACTTCTCCGACGAGTTGCCAACATATTGTCTCTTCCGCAAATGTTTACCCGGTTTCTTCCAGTGTCAAAACAGCAGGTAAACATTCCCATTCCTTTTCAAGGGAGATACGGATAATGTGCATTATTTCTTTTTCTCATTTTTTTTTTTTTTTTTTAGATGTGTGCTGCAAAACGCCTCTTGCGACGGAATAAACGACTGTGGAGATTTCAGTGACGAAGCCAATTGCACCTGCAACACTAGTCAATTTCGATGCACGTCCGGTCATTGTATATCAAATAGTTTCAGATGTGACACAGACCCCGATTGCCCAGACGCTTCAGATGAAATGGGTTGCCCGCAACCTAACTGCACCTTAAGTAGAGGTAGAGATCCTTTTCTATTTTATGTGCCAGCAACGATTGTTTACATTTTTATTTCATTGGCTGTGCAGGCGTTAATGCCCCAGCTCAAAAATTGCAAAATTGTCGTAATACGACAGCTTGCATTCATCCGACATGGATATGCGATGGCGCCAATGATTGCTGGGATAATTCGGACGAACTCAACTGTACCAGCCCCGGATCGGCGGCAGGGCCATCTAGTGGTTCACCAGTTACAGACGGACAATCTTGTCCGGCATCAGCATTCCAGTGCCGCAACGGCAAGTGCATTACGCATGCCTGGCTATGCGATCGCGATGATGACTGTGAAGATGCCACGAATGGAACGCTTAGTTCGGACGAAATCAACTGCGATTACACCTGTCGGCCCGACCAGTTCAAATGCAACAATTCGGATTGCATTCCGTCCATGTGGCGTTGCGACGGCACTGAAGATTGCACTGACGGTTCTGGTAGGTTTATTTTTGACGTTGTTTGTGTTTTCCCGTTCTATATAATAACGCATCTAATATCATTAGACGAATCGGGTGAGTGCCAGACGAGAGTCTGCGGCGAGACGGAATTCCGATGCAATACTACTGGCCGCTGCATTCCTTCTTTGTGGGTATGCGACGGCGATGTCGACTGTTCAGAGGATGGATCCGATGAAAACCCAACTGTCGGATGCAGTCCCAGTCTTTCCCCTGACAAATCGCGTCCGGCTTGTCACCTCAACGAGTTCCGCTGTTTGAATCGCCGTTGCGTCCTCAAGGTATTTATTTGTTCTTTTTTTTTTTTTTTAAATAGTTTTAGAATTGAATTTAACTGTTGTCATTTTCCCTTTTGTTTTAAAAATGTGTTATAGTTGTTCTATTGTGACGGTGATGACGATTGTGGAGATCTCAGTGACGAACCGGCTTATTGCGCTCATGTGAGCAAGCACCATTGCCCGCCCAACGAATTCCAATGCCGCAACCGGAAATGTATCCCTCGAGCAAAGACATGCGATGGTCGCGATGATTGCGACGACGGATCTGACGAAGACGTCATATTTTGTTGTAAGTTTTATCCTTTTTCTCGTTGATGGCACGTCAATGAATCGAATAGGCAGCATTCCTTTGCCATGTGATTTAAACGTATTTTTCTATCGCAGTTTATTAGACATCATGTGAATCCTAAAAGATTCATTTGCATTTAACAAAGCAGCATTGTATGAACTTTTCTTTTTGTTGTTTAATCTCATTAAATATCAATCAGTGCTGGCTGCATTCGTTTTTGTGCCTCGCTTTACATGTGCCATTTATTTTAAAAGAGAATAATTTATTAACCGTTCCATTTTCTGTAGCGATGCCAGCCAACACCAACGCCACAAAAGGAGAATGTCTAGCAGGCCAATTTCGTTGTGCCAATCGGCTCTGTGTCAACTCTACTCTGTTGTGCGATGGTCGAAACGATTGTGGGGACTTCAGTGACGAAAACAAATGCAGTACGTAGACTACAGTTATCTAGCATTGTTGAATTTCGTTGGTTGTAGCTTGTGTCTTTTTATTCTGTAGACGTTAACGAGTGCGAGCCCATTAATCCATGCCAACACACCTGCGTCGATAAACCCGTCGGGTACGAATGCCAATGCAATGCGGGTTTTAAACCCAACCCTAAAGACCAACACTTGTGCTCCGACATAGACGAATGCGCTCTGCATCCTCGTCCATGCTCTCAAATATGCCGCAACACGTTCGGCTCCTACGTTTGTTCCTGTTCGGCCGGGTACATTTCGGTTCATAACGGGAGCAGCTGCAAGACCAATTCGAGTTAGTTTCACACACTTTATCCAAATTATTTTTTATTTTTTTTTTTTATTATATGACTGTGTTTTAATTAGGCTTTGCTCCTACCATCCTGTTTTCCAACCGATATTACATCCGCGAAGTGCATCTGCATAGCCGCATGGCTTCTGTACGGGCCCACAACTTGACTAACGCCGTTGCCCTTGATTACGACTGGTTGGAACAGTGTCTCTATTGGTCAGACGTTACCGAATATGGCTCCAGCCTCAAGCGACTGTGCGGAAATGACCCAAGTCATGACCAACAACAGGTCAGTCTTTCCATAAGAAGAAAATGTCTAAGGTTTTTCTCTTCTAACAAATTGACTTTGTTTGTAGACCTTGCATTCGGCCACCCTTCAAAATCCTGACGGGCTAGCAGTCGACTGGGTAGGTCGCAACTTGTATTGGTGCGACAAGAAGACGGACACGATTGAAGTTTCGAAACTGGATGGCCGATTCCGTAAGATCTTACTGCACGAAGGACTGCAAGAACCACGGGCAATTGCCTTAGACCCCAGTCAAGGTTATCTGTACTGGACGGATTGGGGCGACAAGGCGCACATTGGCAAAGTTGGATTGGATGGTAGCCAACCACGGGTCATAGTCAATACATCACTAGGTAAATTCCCGTTTATATTATTTGCATCAAACATGTCGCATCATAGCTCACAATGCAAATCTAATATTGCAGGATGGCCGAACGCACTGGCCATTTCCTACGAGACTAACGAAGTATTTTGGGCGGACGCTCGTGAGGACTATATCGCCGTAGCGGATTTGGAAGGCCGAAACCCACGTATCGTCCTCAGTCGTGGAGAAAACACCAATGCACGCCTCCACCACATTTTTGCCCTTACAGTCTTCGAAGATTCCATCTACTGGACGGACTGGGAGACGAAATCTGTTGAGAAATGCCACAAATACAACGGTGGCGATCGAGAAACAATTATAACGACGATTCACAGACCCATGGACATTCAAGTGTACCATCCATTACGGCAAAGACCGTTAGAGATTAACCCGTGCGAAAACAATGGCAATTGTACAACGTTATGCCTGTTGAAACCTGGCGGAGGTAGCCAGTGTGCTTGTCCTGAGAATTTCATTTTAGCCACTGATGGCGTTTCTTGTTTGAACAATTGCTCGTCATCGCAGTTTGTTTGCGCCACTACCTACAAGTGTATTCCATTCTGGTGGAAATGCGACACCCAGGTAAGACGGATATATTTTTTTTACGATTTTATGTTGCAATTTATTTATATCATCAACGTTTGCTTCTAGGACGATTGTGGGGATCGATCGGATGAACCAGCCGATTGTCCAGCCTTTACGTGTATGCCCGGACAATTCCAGTGTAGCAACGGCCACTGCATTCACCCATCGTTGCTCTGCAATGGCGAATCAGATTGTGGCGATGGATCGGACGAAACTAAATGCGAGAAACACACCTGTCTTAGTTCTCAATTCAAGTGCCGAGGCAATGGAACGCTGTCGGATCGTTGCATCGATTCAAATCAACGCTGTGACGATCATGTCGATTGTCCTTTGGGTGAAGACGAGAAAGATTGCCCGCCCGTAACATGTCCGTCCAATCAGCATCGGTGCGGCACCGACAGCAAGTGCATTCCAGCTGTTTGGGTCTGCGATGCAGATCACGACTGCCCCGATGGGTACTTCTGTTTAACTCATTAATTATTTATGAATACAACTAAATAATCCTGCTAAATTGTTAGGTCTGATGAGCCAGCCAATTGCACTCAACGCGTTTGTCCCGACAACCATTTCCGTTGTCGATCCGGCCGTTGTATTCCTCTGACTTGGAAATGTGACGGCGATAAAGATTGTCCTGA
Source organism: Daphnia carinata (assembly GCF_022539665.2). Lineage (NCBI taxonomy): Eukaryota > Metazoa > Arthropoda > Branchiopoda > Diplostraca > Daphniidae > Daphnia > Daphnia carinata. The sequence continues at coordinate 4,662,540 of NC_081336.1, read as the reverse complement.
AGGTGAAGATGAACCCACCTCTTGCACGAATCCCGACATCCACACTTGCGAACCAACCTATTTCAAGGTAATTTATTGATTTTCGTGATATCTTAATATTTCAAGCTAAATTGTTTTGTTTTTTTTCTTTCTAAAAGTGCGACAACAACAAGTGCATACCGGGCCGTTGGCGTTGTGACTACGATAACGACTGTGGAGACGGATCGGATGAAAAGGGCTGTACTCCACGCAATTGCAGCGAGTCCGAGTTCCGTTGCGGAGACGGCCGCTGCATCCGCGGCTCGTTGCGCTGCAATGGTGAATTTAACTGCGACGATCGAAGCGACGAAGCCGATTGCAACACGACGTGCAGCGAAGGCGAATTCCAGTGTGCCAATCCCAAGTTCTGCATCCAAGCGGACTGGCGCTGCGACGGCGACGTGGATTGCGCCGACGGATCAGACGAGTTCCACTGCAACACGACGTGTTCTCCGGATGACTTTGCTTGCACCAACGGCGAGTGCACTTCGCTTCTGTGGCGCTGCGATGGCGACAACGATTGCAGTGATGGCTCAGACGAGGCAAAAGAGATGTGTGCCCACTTGGGATGTCCGCCTGGAAAATTCCGCTGCCGCAATTTCCTCTGCATCCCTCAGACAGAAGTCTGCGACAACTACAAGGACTGTGAAGACGGGTCCGACGAAGAGCCGGCCGTCTGTCAGGCCCAAGGATTTTGTTTGCCGCATCAATTTCGATGTCGAAGCGGCCACTGCATCAATGGGTCAATGGCTTGCGATGGGTTCAACGATTGCGGTGACGGCAGTGACGAAGTCAATTGCCGCAGTCCTTCGGTCTGCAGCTTCGGCAGATGCTCTCAATTGTGCGTAGAGAAAAAGGGAGGTAATCACAGCTGCATTTGCGCTCCTGGCTATGCGGCCATGTCAACAGGCGTCAGCAAACCGAAGACGTGTTTAGCTGATGGAAACCCAAGCCAATTGCTGATCGCCAGTGACAACAAATTGCGGCGGCTGAGTCCGTTCAAAGCTGGAGACATTTCCGATTCTGTATTCAGTCCTGGCAGTATTCGTATCGAAGCAGCAGATGTATATTTCAACGCAACTGAGGTTAGTTCATTGCATTCCTTCTTGATATCAATCATGACATCAGTTTATCACGTGTTTCTCATTCTGTATGATAACAGGTCATCGTGTTCTGGAGCAGTGCCCACAACAAGAGCATCCATCGCTACGACATGGCTGCGTCGGTTCTGCATGAGCTTTCTGTTTTGGATGAAGCCCCGTCAGCTAAGCGAAGTCGTCGAAGTAAAACGGAGACTCTTCTCACTGGATTGGAGGATCCGAGAGGTCTGGCAGTCGATTGGTTCGGTTTGAATCTCTACTGGGTTGACGGGACACAGAAACTAGTTGGCGTCATCAGTTTCGACGGTCGCCTGCGACGCCATCTCATCTCCACCGAGATGGACCAACCTCATGATATCGTTGTCGACCCGCTGTCCGGTTTCATGTTTTGGTCGGACCTCGGTCTCAATGCCCGTATCGAAACGGCTCGAATGGATGGCAGTTCCCGACGCGTTCTGGTCGATACCGACATCCTTTATCCAACCGGTCTGGCTATCGATTATCCAGCACGGCGACTCTACTGGGCCGATCCTAAAACAGGAACTTTGGAGAGTGTCAATTTAGAAGGCAAAGATCGAGTGGTAGTGCGGCGGTTCCGCCTATCAGTTGAGGACAAGCCATTTAAGGTGGACATCTTTGAGGACACGATATTCATGGTGATGCACCAAACTCATGGAATCGCTCGTATTAACAAATTCGGACAAGGTATAACTTTTAAAATTTGTTTCAGTTATATCGTTGGCTGTTGTCGTTTTGAAATTGAAAACCTAATTTGTTTGTATTTATGGAAAAAAAGGCAACTTAACGACTCTGGTTTCTGGACTGAATCGAGCTTCTGATATTATCGTCGTGCAAGAGAACAAACAAACGCGTCAAGCCAACAATCCTTGCAGCAACAAATGTAATCCAGGCGCACTGTGTCTGCTCAACTCACCCACCAGCCGCACTTGTGCTTGCACCATGTCAATGACATCGACTGTGGTGGGCTCGAATGTGACTTGCCAACCGCCTGTTTGTGGATTAGATTGCAATACGGGCAAGTGTATCATCGACGATCGGGGAATGGCCAGCTGTAAATGCCCTTCACTCTACGAAGGTGATCGGTGTGAGCGTTATCGCTGTTCCGGCTATTGTCGCAACAAGGGCGTTTGTTACCCAGATTTGCTCGGTAATGTTGAAAAGCAATTCTTATATTCCCATTTTCCGTTTCCTAACATAAAAATCGGTATTTTTTAAATGTACAGTATCAGACCCGCCGCCATTGAAATGTAGCTGCACACCCGAGTGGACGGGAGAGCGATGCGAAACGCGTGCAACCGCTTGTGAAGACCGTTGCCAGAACGGGGGCTCATGCATCCAAACGGCAAGTGGAACATCGTGCTCATGTCCACCTGGTTTCTCCGGCGAATTCTGCGAAAATTGCCCATCACTGAATTGCTTACACGGCGCGTTCTGTCGAGCCATAGAGAAAGAAACGAAGAACAAAGAGAAAGAAAACCGCGATAAGAACAGCGAAAATGACAAGGAAAGGAAGTTCGTCTGTTCTTGCCCGCCCGGATTCTCGGGCGAACGATGCGAGCGTTCCGAATGTGATGACTACTGCCCTCAGGTAATTTCTTATTTATTTTATACTGTCGAAAAAAACCTAATTGTTTTTTTTTAATCCTTTGGAACAACAAGAGTGAATGTACCATGAACGAATTAGGAGTTCCGCAATGTCTATGTGCTCCCGGCTTTACTGGAAAGAAGTGCGACAATGACGTCTGTGCCGATTTCTGTTTGAACGGTGGTGAGTGCTTGCGTGGCGCGAAAAAGATCACGTGTCACTGCCATCAGGGTTATACGGGTAAACGGTGCGAGACCCGTATCGAATGCGCCGATCCATCGGAATGCAGCGGCGACAAGTCAAACGCAACGTCCGTCGTCTGTAACGGTGTCGACTGCCTCAACGGTGGCACTTGTGTTCCTATAAGAGGACAGGCTTTCTGCCGCTGTGCGGACGATTGGGCGGGATTGCACTGCGAAGTCTACCGAGGCGATTACAACGCCTGCAAATCCATGTGCATCAATGGTGGCGTTTGTGTGTCCACTAAAGCGCTGAGTGTTCCTCGTTGCGAATGCTTAGCCGATTGGACAGGTCCGCGCTGCGAGTATCGCAAGTCTTGTCTTAACTATTGTTTCAACGGAGGAACTTGTTCTCTCAATCCCGATGAAGATCTCAAACCCACTTGCGTGTAAGAAAATTCAGCTATTACTAATAATAATAATAATAATAATAATAATTCAACGCATTTTAATCAATAGTTGCCAAGAGGGGTTCTACGGCGTACGGTGCCAGACGCTAGGCAGTGATATAAATAATTCCAGTAGTCAATCAAGCAGCGGCAAATCGTCAATTAATGGCACAGTTACCGCCATCGTCGTTGTCTTGGTCATCATTGCCGTCGTGGTCGCGGCGGCCATAGCAGCAATAACCGTCATGCGAAAGCGACGAAGGTAAGAAGCGTTACTCGTTATAAAAGTAAATCGATCATAAATATATCCGCTGTTCAGGGGGAAGCCTTTTATGCACGTAAGGATGCAGAGTCAAGAAAACGTAGAAATAAGCAACCCGATGTATCTTAGAGAGGATGCTGACGAAGATGTCGAGTCTTTAGATCCCACCTTTGTGATTCCTAGCAATAAGGTAAGCTACGTCTGTATTCATAGTAATGTGGTGCATTAACTTTGAATGGCCATTTCGTATCCCAAGGCGACCAACTTTGCTAATCCTGTCTACGAGTCGATGTACAACGACGCAGCGGCGGGCAGTAGCGTCAACGAGGAAAAGAAAGGATTACTTCACAGTGAACCGTCACATCCCCTTGAGCCCCATAAGAATCATCCTTTGGCCGAAAATAGCGAATCTTTTACCTAAATATGTTTACTTTTATTATTATTTTTTTTTCATACTCTTTCTGACAGCGATTGGATTCGTACACGACAAAGCCACCATCCAAATGTATAGGCCAGCTTTGTCGAGCTGAAATTAGTTTGTGGCTGGTCACACCTGTCCAGAAGGAGATGATCTCCATTATTAAGAATAATTTGACCGTCACGCTGACTGCGTTTCTGATAATTTTATTATTATTACTTTTTTTTCCTTCAAATTGCACGATGTTCAAGTTGTTGGCGCCAGTTGTGCTTCGTCAATGAAGCTTTGGCGATGTCGTCAGCTGCTCAAAACTATACATGAATTGTATCATATTTTTTTCGCATAACTGGACAGCATATTATTTGGCTAATGTGATATCTCTTTTGTCAATTTCACGGATGCTCTGCAGGCACCTCGGGTGACATTGGGCAAACCAAGTGGAACTTTACTCATCCTTTTACCAGACACATTTTTAAAAAAATTATCATTTTCCCTTTGATTTGATTTTCGTTTTCAAGTGCAAGCGAACAGGCTTCTTTGGATCATCTGGTCCATTTTGCCTTGTTTTTGGAATGTAACATGACGTGTTTTGAGTTGAACGAGTTCCGTAAACAGTTGTGTTTGTAGTTCTTGATCATCTCCTTGTAATCATGCTCTCTGGATTTATACAACTTTGTACCGATCAATACACAAACAAAACAAAAACTATCGTGCACGTGAAAGTGTAGTCCTTCCTTACATTTCTAGTTGGGATGTCGTTCGCTCAGCCGAATCTCAACTGAAGCTGCTCGTCCCGGAAGGCGACTCATGTGGTACAACACCAGCAAAACGATACCCGTGAAAAAAAATACGTAATGGCAAGTTAAGCCAAGATAGTAGATCCAAGACTCCATGAAATTTGGAATGTCAGGTAAATTGGGATAGCTTCCGTGTTTGAACCACATGACCATCATAGATGTGTTGCCCACTAGTGAAATGGTGTAATAGAATGCATATTTACGTCGTGTTCGGCTGCCGTCGCTTTTAATGAACGCAAAAACGAATGCTACACCCAATGCCATGATGGCGAGGAATTTTTCAAACTGAAATGAAGATCTTAGTACAGGCAACATCAGCCAAGCTACCATGGCAATCCAGTGAATTCCCAATAGCAATGCAACGTATTCGACACTCAGCGATGTGAAGAGGCTGATGGCCAGCAGACGCGCACCTGTGATTACTTGTGTTTTCAATATTGCATGTTTAAATTCATAATGTTTGATTAAACATACCGAGGTTGAAGAAGTGAAAAAAAATAACATGGCAGTGGCGCTGAATCGCATAGTTTCCTTGGCGGGTTGAGTTTGAAGAAAAGTACGATCGTATGTAGTGGCCGCAATGATTATACTCTATGGTTATTCTTCAATATCACTCGTTTCATTGACTTTCAAAGACCCAATGCCACTTTCGAGTTCGACGAAGTGTATCCCGTTGTTTTCCGTCAGTATGTCGTAATTAAGTTCTTCATTGATGTTTTTGTCGGAATAATGCGAGAAATTATCAAAACCCTTTAGTACTTCTAAGTTAGCGCTGTTTTTTGTTTCCGTTATACTTTCCTTTTCCTTGTTCATGGATAATTAGAAATAGCTTTGATTAAAAGCAGTTATGGCACTATTATCAGAAGATCAAATACCATTTCTGGTTATGTTAGCGTCAAGAGTGTTGCTTTCCATGTCGTTATTCTGATTCTCGAAATCCTTGTCGCTGTCCTCGATGTTGAGTGCTGAAATTAAATTTTTTTTTGACTGGTTTTTGATCACCACTGGTTGCTAGAGGATCCGAAACCTAGGCTATGTTTTTCGATGTTCAACATGTAACCTTCAGTTTCTTTATTTTCTGCTGCAAATGTATTACATACAGTAGTTTTGTGAGCAGTGGCTTCAAGTCAGGGTTAGTTTCCTTCGAAATCATCTCCGTCATTGTTGCTAAAAGCTTTCTTGTTAAATCTGCATCACTGTCCTCCAAAATTATGCGCATTATTTCTATCGTTTCTGCCACGAGGTCCAAATCCTCTTTTCCAACCGATGCCTCTGGTTTTACCTCTGGAAGATGTGTTTTTGACAACAAATCATCTACGGTGGAGTTATCCATTCCAAAAATAGGAAAACTTTTGGCTCTCGGTGTTTCTGCTTGTCGATGTCACCCGATTTCTTCTTGGTCACATCGGTTACACTAAACACCGTGAGAGACCCTACTGAGTGTTTAATTTTAATTCCTCCAAGATCTGGTCCCATATCTGTTGAAAATTTAAGTTGCTCTGGACATTTAACAAATAGAGGATGCGTCACACACGGGGTTTTGTCATACCTGCGGGGATCGGTGGCCATGACAATAAGAGTCGTCACGCAGGTAAAGGCAATAGTCATTGAATTAAAAAAATGTAATGGGACGGAGTCTATTTTTTTGGTTTTCTTTTTAGACCATAATTTGTCTATTAATAAATACTTTATTTTTGGACGGTATATGGGAGGAAGAAAAACTACGAAAAGTCGACAACTTTGGGCACTTCGTTATAGGCATTCTTTAGGCTTATTATATGTTATCAAAGTAACATCTAGATTCCTTGTGTCCAGGAATGTTTTAATGGGTATTAAACAACAAAATTTATCAAATTCCTTGAAGAAATACTAAATTGCGAACACCAATCACAATAGCGAAGACGGATGCCATTATTTTTAGGCGGAAGTTTAAATTTCCCATTGTTATCGCCGTAGACAAAATAAAAAAAAACAGTTTTAGATTCTATATTTTTCTTATGGTATAGGCTTATGGTTATTATAATTTAAAAAAAGAAAATGTTTTTCATTCGGTTTATTTTGTTATTCGAATTACAGTCACTGATTAAACTACTTGCATCATCGTATTTCACTGGACACCAAAAAAACGCTTACCCTAGAGTCGAAGCAGTTGTGGTAAACCATGTCAGTTTTCATTTCAGGAACTTTTTATGATAAAAAAAAATGATTTTGTGATTTGGGCCTATTTAGAAAATTTCAATTGCAAAAATTGCAAACGACACAGGAGACGACACATGAACAGCCGAATTGTTGTTTTCTATCGGTAGTGGTTGCTACTGGCATCACAATTGGATAGCCAACCACCCCAGCCAACCTGGGAACCCGAACGGTCGAATCAACTCGCGAAGACCATGTTGGAGTCGCCACGCAGATAAAGGCCATAGTCATCGAACAAAAACCAATGTAATGGGACGGCGTCAGTTTTTTGGTATTCTTTTTGTAACTCATTTTGCAGGTTTTGATAGATGACCAAACTAAATTCAACCATAGAATGCCGGTCTCTTATGGGAAAACGCCCTATCGATTTCATATTGAAAAGGCAAATACACTGGTATATCCACAAAATTATCATTGGTTGAGAGTTAAACGTACTTTTTTCCACTCAAATCGGCTTCGGCTTAATTTTCGTATAAAATTCAATCATTGCTTTCGTTTTTTATCAAATTTTTTCAAAAGAAGATTTCCGCCAGTCATGCCGCTCCGATCCATTTTTTATATTGATCGCCGATCCAATCTTCAGCGATTGATCTTGATCGCCGATTGTATCATTTGAGAACGATTTGATCGGCCATTAAATTTTCGCGATCCTATTTTTTGGGCGAAATCTAGTCGTGAAATTTTAACTAACCTTGTCACCATTTCAAGTCATGGTTGGAGCTGAGGAAGGAGGTGACAAAGTCAACGCGTACATCTGAACAGACTGAAATCTTTAAATCACTAGAGTCAGGCTTGCCGTTCGCTTAAATTTTTAAGCGGGTGCCCCGCACCACTCAATGACAATTGATTGTGATTTGTGTACCGCTCAATTGGTAGTTAAGAGGTGCCGCGCTCGAAATTTGCCCTATCGCATATTTTGCCTTCTGCCGTCTGCTGTCTGATTTATAGACGACGGTTGCCTAGGGAACGATACTTACTTGTGCATGACTTGTAGTTTTTGAAAGCGTCGACTGCAATAATTTAGAAAATATTTATACTATCGACCGTTAGGTGACGCTATTTTCCGTGGTAGTGACACTTTCTGAGCGGGTACTCATCGCACATTTTTTTTGAGCATAGCGGCAATCACGCTCAAATGCTGTTAAGAGGTTCGGCCGCTTAAAAATTTAAGCGGAGAGCAAATTCGCTCAAATTTTGTGAGCACTCACGGCAAGCCCGACTAGAGTTAAACCAGTGTAATGAATATTGATCTATTAGTTTGCTAGTCGTTGATGAAACGTGCCAAATACTTGTTTTTGTAAAATACAACTTGTTTGTTTGAGTTTTTGAGTAATAAAATTTTGTTTGAAAATTCTAAGGAAAAAAAATACGACCGATTTAATTCATTTTAATTTCATTTATTGAGATTTCAGACACGAAAACTGGGTACAAAATTGATATGGCGCATTAGAAATTAATCAACTTTATTTGTTGTAGGGCAGTCTTATCTCAATCATTTGAGTTGAAGGAGAAGACCGGAAACCTTTGGCAACCCGGCCACGTTTACCATTGTGTTCGACCCCTCCATGCCTTTCGAATGGATTTTGAACAGCAACCGGGTTGGATTCTTTGTTGTCATAAGCCTCGTTGCTGGAATCACTTGTATCAGAAAAACTGATTGCAGAATAGGACTTTGTGATATCCAAATCAAACTTCTCGAAAGGCTCAGTCGAAGCTGAAGAACTAACTTTCCGCATTACTGCTGGATGGTTTGTTTCAGCTATACTAATTGTTCCGGTTGTCTTTTCTAGTTCCAACTGAAAGTCGGTATTTTCAGTACCAGCGGTTTGATTGAGTTTAAAAGACCCAATGCCACTTTGGAGTACAATGACACTGACCTCGCGGTTTGCTGTGTCGTAATCAAGTTCTTCATTGACATTACTGTCGTCCGTTGTTCCGATCGATGAAGGCCCGCTTTTTGGCATTGGTTTTCGAATATCGACAGCAAGTGGGACAGGTTCTTTGCTGTAATAATCCCCGTCACTTGCATCAGAAAAACTGATGCCAGAAAAGGCTTTTGTGATATCCAAATCAAACTCCTCGGAAGGCTCAGTCGAAGCTGAAGAACTAACTTCCTGCATTACTGTAGGATCGCTTGTTTCAGTTTTACTAATCGTTCCGGTCGTCTTATCTAGTTCAAACAGAAAATCATCTTCCTGAATATCAACAGTCATTACTGTGATTTTAAAAGACCCAATGGCATTTTTGAATTCAATAACATGTATCTCTCGGTTTTCTGTGTCATAATGCATTTCTGCGTTTACATTAATGTCGTCCGTTGTTCCGATCGATGAAGGCCCGCTTTTTGGCATTGGTTTTCGAATATCGACAGCAAGTGGGACAGGTTCTTTGCTGTCATAATCCTCGTCCCTTGAGTCACTTGCATCAGAAAAACTGATACCAGAAAACAATTTAGTGATATCCAAATGAAACTCCTCGGAAGGCTCAGTTGAAGCTGAAGAACTAACCTCCTGCATTACTGCAGGATCGCTTGTTTCAGTTTTACTAATCGTTCCGGTCGTCTCATCTAGTTCCAACTGAAAATCGTTATTCTCAGTACCAGTCGTTTCTTCGACTTTAAAAGACCCAATGCCACTTTGGAGTTCAATGACACTGATCTCGCGGTTTTGTGTGTCGTAATCAAGTTCTTCATTGACATTACTGTCGTCCGTTGTTCTGATCGATGAAAGGCCACTTTTTGCCGTTGATTTACGAGGATCCATAGCTTCTTCTGCTGCAAATGTAACGGCATCCAGTAATTTTGTGAGCAGTGGCTTCAAGTCAGGGTTAGTTTCCTTCGAAACCTCTTCTGTCATCGTTGCTAAAAGTTCTCTTGTTAAATCTGCATCATTGTCCTCAAAAATTATGTGCATGATTTCTATCATTGCTGCCATAATTCCTGAATTCTCGTGTCCAAGCAAAGCAACCATCTCTGGTTTGACTTTTGAATGATGTGGCAACAAATCGTCTTCGATAGCGTTATCAGGTCCAAAATGGGAAAAACTTCTGGCTTGCGGGGTCTTTCGTTCACCGGTGTCATCCGATTTTTTCTTGGTTCCGTCGCTTACAGTAGACTCCGAGAGAGACGTTTTTGAGGTTTCAACTAGAATTTTGTCAAGATCTGGTGTAATCTCCGTTGGCAAATTGGGTTGCTCTGGTGGACATTTCACAAATACAGGATCCGTCGCACATGGAGATTTTTCTTGCCTTCTGGGATCGATGGCCATGCCAACAACAGTCGCCACGCAAATAAAAGCCATTGCCATTGAAAAAAAACAAACATAATGGGACGGCGTTAGTTTTTTTGAAGAACTTCTGTAAACCATTATTTTTTAATTTAATAAGCGACCAAACTAAATTAAACCATAGAAGGCCCTGGTCTCTTATAGAAAATGCCGTATCGACCTGACATTTCAAAGCCAAAAACAGTGATGTATCCATAATTTTATCATTCGTTAAAAGTAAAACCTAGTTTTTTTCTACTTTAATCTACTTCCGCCTAATTTTCACACGAAGTTCAATCATTACTTTTTGTTTTTTCTCAAATATTACTTTTAAAAACAAGGTTTCCGCATCACTCGCTATATCAAATACACCATATTCACTTACCAAAATGAAAGCTTAAGCTTAAGAAGAGGTTGCATAACAGCCCTGTATTTTTTAAATGCTAATAATTGTGTATGAGATTTATTAAACGATTAAGTAATTTTGATAGCAACCCCCCACATATATAGCAATACATATATCAACAATAAAAAATATTCTGCGCAGGCTCTTAAACCAGACAGACAACGGAAATATATATTCGTCTGTATTTTATATCGATACTATCCCATTACAGCTATCGATATATCGCCAACACTGGTCATGGCGAATAACAAACCATGTCGATCATTTACAAATTTCCATACATTGACTGCAAATTTGAAACAAAATGCAAAGAATACGGAACAATTTATTGCCCAGGCAAGAAACATCTTAGATATCTTCTTTGAACATTTAGTATAGACCAAATATTTACAAAGAAGCTGTTTGGCACACATCGGTGTTTTGCATACAGCTTAGGCTCAAATTAGCTTAAGCAAAAATTGAGTACTGTGTACGCACCATAGATATGGTTCTCTGCTAAATATTCAAACGTAGCAATTGCTTTGAACAGGTTCAGAGTCATAAAGTTTCATGTTTTCTTTGTAGACCTTAGAATCACCTGCTGAAGTAAAGGAAAATTTATCGTCAACATTACCTACATCAAACAAGCAACAGGAATGTCCACTTGATCGCCAGCAGTTGGGTAGAAACTTGTGGACTGTCCTTCACACAATGGCAGTATAGCCTAGATTGGATAGCCCACTTTGGCCCTGATAAACCTACTATTGCTGAACAGAATGACATGGCTCAATTTGTGGCATTATTCACGAAATTCTATCCCTGTGAATACTGTGCAGAAGATTTCAAGGAAGGTTAGGAAACAAATTCTGTTCAAAATTATTGAAAGATTTACTATAAATCTTGCCTCCTAGATTAGCTGCCAACCCACCCACAACAGAAAGTAGTTCCAAACTATCACAGTGGCTATGTGTTATACACAATCAAGTCAATAAGAAGCTCGGTAAGCCAGAGTTTGACTGTAGCATAGTTGAACAAAGATGGAGGAATGGTTGGAAAGATGGATCATTGGATTAGCGTGGCCAGTTTATTTTCTAGTTTGCATTCTATCATCTTGTCTTATTGTACATCAATACAAATTTATTTAATATTTTGGGTTCTGATGAAATCTGAGGTACTTTTCTGCATCAGGATCGTCATCCCTTTTAACTGTTATAAATATGAATGAATACAGAAAATGCTGAATTAGGGAAATGGAGTTAAATGAGCTAGAATGTACAGAAATTTACCTTTGTATTGGTCTTTAAAAGGCCGTTTTACTTCCCTATTTGCATTGTTGTATAGACCACAACCAGCAAGACCCAATCCTTTTGAATAAAAGCATTAGACACAACTATTGAATAATAACGAAACGGCGAATGAAGAAACGAAAAATCACCGAAAGCCGCGATGCCTTAGCCAACTATAACGTCAGGAATTTCTATCCAACCTCGTCGAATAAGCTGAGAGACTGGAACATATCAAAATATTGTGTTATGCTCGGGATGGTACTTGTTAAGGCAAAATTAGAATTACTTTTCGAGCTAGATTGCGCAGCGGCCATGTTGTGCTTCCTAGTTGATGTTATTAATTGTTCCTGACATTTTGGTACCATATCGGGTAAAATACATCAACCTGCCAACCTAAAGTTGTCTTCACTGGGCACTTTTCCAATAATAGTGCAGGTATAAAAAAAAAAAAAAATGAAAGCCCGTACTCTTGCCGCAAGAGCTACGGGGGCGAAGGTCCGTTTCATAATCGATCTCCCGCCGAAGTTGAAGGCAGACAGCGACAGCCGCCCTCTTTTTATGTTGCAGAGGTAGGGAAATGATTGTACGTTATGAAGAAAACAGGAAGTATGAAAGTCTTAGACTATAAAATGTCCTGATTAAAAAAAACTGACGAACAAAACTTTGATTAACTTCAAAATTGGCTGGTTGTTTCGTAGTGATAAATGGGAGCATTTTGAATTTTTTTTTTTCGCCTTTTGAGTTTAAATTTTTCACAAAAAATGAAATAAGGACAAGAACAACAGTGTAGCAAGCAGGATTATTTACAGGAGAGATATGGCAACTTGGCAAGGCATTAGGTTTGCACTTTTAAATGTGTCAACGGAGCGAAGGACCAGTTATCCCTTCTGGTGCAGATGCAATAAAAGGTAAATCACTTTTGTCATATTATGTTATCATATCTTTATTTCATGTCTATCGTTAACTATTGAAGAACGAAAATAATTTTGTTATCTTGTTTTTCTGTGACTGCCCTTGCCCATCAGGTCGCACAGGTCGTGAACATCACCACGGGCACGAGGCGAGAATGTTACAGAACCTCCCATCCATCCCTTTATAGAAAATAAAGATAACCCAACTATTTAAAAGCATGTCGCAAAAAACCAAGTGGAAGTGGCTTGGCTTTCGGAGGAGGGCGCCATAATAATTAATTTCTATATTCGTGTTATGCACAAGCGTACAGTAATGCTATTCCATTCCTTTGAATAAGTAATAGAAAATAATTTTTTTTTCGGCAGTGTTTGCGTCCACTGTTTGACTAGAAGAAATATGGTCTGTAGCGTGGTCCATCAACGCTATAATTTTTTTTTCGGCAGTGTTTGCGTCCACTGTTTGACTAGAAGAAATATGGTCTGTAGCGTGGTCCATCACACCAACGGACCCGCACCATACGCTTTGATAGCGAACAATTACGTCAAAAAAGAGCCGTTTCGGTCACGATCGAGAATTTCGTATTATAATAATGTATAATTTATAACAATAAGTAATTTCAAGTAAACTGTTATCCGAAATCTGCAGCTTTATACAGACTTAATGCAACGCGTGAAGAGATAGCGGAATGAATAAAGACAAAAATTTGCATACATAGAACGAGAGAAAAAGCGATTGAACAAAAAAAACGAAATTTTGTTTGTAAAATTAGCTCTTTAAATGATGAACAGGACATAGACGAGGGAGATACAATGTGAAGGAAACGGTATTTCTACTTGGCAAACCACGATTTTGTTTTATGTTTTTCTTTCTCCTTTGGAACGGACGGCGACGAGGCGGATGTTTCATTTGCTACGCTTTTTGCGATGGGAGCGGACCAGCAACTTCTGTATCGTCGACTTCTTTATCGGCATCGACCTTGTTCTTTTTCGACTTTTTAAGTTTATCTTTCTTCATCAGTTTGATGGGCGATTGAGTCATTTTCAAGGTTTTGGTTTTTGTTTTGGAAGGAGACACTTGAACGTTTCGAGTATCAACTGCGACAGGCACAGATCCGCGGCTATTAAAGACGTCAAGGTGTTGCTGTATACTTTGATCCTCTTCTACTTGACGCTGTCTGTCCATTTCTAGACAGTCAACAATCTCAGCTCGTCGGTGAACCACCTGGACTAACCTGTACATTGCAAGATATTGTTGAAATGGCTTCATTAGGCACAATGTACTATTATCTCAATCGAATGAAATGAATACCGATTAATGAGTTCCTCCTCCTTCAACCGATCATCAGCGGTTTTCTCGCCATTTGGCTTCTCCATCAAGCAACGAATTTGATATTCAAGTTCAGCATGTTCCTCCTCGAGCCGTTGCTGTCGCCGAAGGTACATCAGTTCAGTTTGCCTGCGGAGTAGCTCATTTTTTTCGTTGACCAAGTCAAACAACTGCAAAATCATTTCTTCAATGTGAATGGATCCATTGCTGAGGGGTTCACTTCCATCTTCCGATCCGTTAGATCGCGAATGTTTTGTTCCAGGCTGACACCTTGCCTCTCTAGTTCCACCTGTTTATTTCAATGTCGTCCAATTCCTGTTGGATTCCCATCAACGACAATTTTCTGAGTTGGCGTTTTTGAGGCGAGGGCCGAGGAGGAGCAGAACCTTTCTTTCTCTTCCACTGGAATTAAAAAATCAAAATATTAGAAAATCTAAAGTTGTAACGTCAAATAAACATGTTACTTTACTTGGCCGTGAGAATCTTTGTTGACAGAGCATTGCAAGTGCAAGTTAGACAGGTCTTTGTGGGCTTTTTCAGAGGGCGTCGAGCATAACGATTGCGGCGGTGAAGAAATCGCCTGCGTTCGGTTTGGCTCCGGGCTTGACACAGAACTAGTCACTCGCGACCCAGTTTGGGGGGAAGGCATCGGAGATTTTGATAAGTCTATGGTTGGAGGCGGTGGAGCAGAATTCCGCTTGGAAACGGCGTTAACGTCGCCATCAGCGGACATCAGACTCGGGGTCCTCTGTGGCTTGGGTGAAGGCGGAGCAGGTGCTGGCCGCTTCTTTAGTGACGGTGACGGATTTATATTCAACGAATGTGGGGGTGATTTAAGCACAGGTGGAGGAGGTCTGCCCGGTCGGATTTTTTCACTCGACTTCCCTGGATCATTTGTAGCATTTTCTTCCTCATCCTCATCGTCACTGCCGAATGGATTGAGGCTGATTTTAGGGGTGGGCAGAACTTTTTCGGGGTTGCCCGTGCTCTGGCCTGAGCTGAACAAGCTCGTTTGATCCACGGGATTGGCCGGTGTTGGACTTTCGTCTTCCATCGGCGGATCGTCATCGAATGGATTCAGCTCTTCGGGGTACTCATCTATCGATTTGTTAACAATTTTATTTTGAGGTGTTGAGGTTGGGATCTTTTACTCTTTCGACGTCGCGATTTGGGGACAACAACGGCCACATCCTGCGAATCCTCCGTTGCAGTCACCTGAATGGCGGATGGTGCATACGACTGTTCACCATCAACTGTTCGGCAAGAAAGACGGGATTTTTACACGACACACACAGATCGGACACGCGACGAGCTTGCGGTTTGGACGATGCTCCATCATTTTGTAGCTGACGAGCAAATATCTGTGAAACAAAACCCATCAACAATTAAAACATTATCTCAATGTTACATTCTCGAGAAGGAATTAAATGTTAATCGTTTCGTCATCTTGTCGGATAGGAATCGAACAATTTGACACAACAGGAATGATATTTTTTTACTAAGGAAAGAGAGTACAGTAATTTAAGTGTGATTTATCTGCATCACAGGATGGACATGCCAATAGGATTTTAGTTGGATCTTATCCAATAGGAAGTATTTGTTTGCTTTAAATCGTGACAGGACTTGAGAATTTGAGATGCTGGAAAAGTGATCAATTACCATCGCGGCACGACATTATCTGATTAAAGATTCGTCAGAAGACGGGGGAAAAACATTGAACTTCTCTCATTTTCGAACTCAAACCATTCTTAAGCTAATCGTCAACCACTTGTATCTGATTGTCGCCACCCACCTCGAGATGGACAACCTTTGAGCCAGAGTTAATTGTCAATCAACGGCTCAATGTTCCACAAACATAGCAGGCTGTACTCTTGACTTGCAACAGCTTAAAAACTAACAACTTTTCATGCATACTTGTACAAAGGAAATGGCTTGCGCTTAAAATACATCAGGAATTCCCTCTTGGAAGCTATTCGCCGTAGCCGAATCAAGCGACAACTTGAGTTTTGATATGTCAATAGCTGAGTTGGCAACAAAAAAAAAAAAAAAAAAACTTTTTTTCTTTTGCAAACGTCATAACATAGAAAGCCAGTTACTAAACAGGGGAGGAAATAAAATAAAAGAAAAACACCCACCTCAAACAGTCGACGTTACGACACCAACGCCACAAAAGGAGAATGTCTAACGGGCCAATTTCGTTGTGCCAATCGGCTCTGTGTCAACTCTACGCTATTGTGCGATGGTCGGAACGATTGTGGGGACTTCTGTGATGAAAACAAATGCAGTACGCAGACTACAGTTATCTAGCATTGTTAGAATTTTGTTGGTTGTAGCTTGTGTCTTTTTATTCTGTAGACGTCAACGAGTGCGAGCCCATTAATCCATGCCAACACACCTGCGTCGATAAACCCGTCGGGTACGAATGCCAATGCAATGCGGGTTTCAAACCCAACCCTAAAGACCAACACTTGTGCTCCGACATAGACGAAAGCGCTCTGCATCCTCGTCCATGCTCGTAAATATGCCGTAAAACGTTCGGCTCCTACGTTTGTTCCTGTTCAGCCGGATACATTTCGGTTCATAAGGGGAGCAGCTGCAAGACCAATTCAAGTTAGTAGCACGCACTTCATAGGATTTTTTAAAATTTCTTTTCATCATATGACTGTATTTTTTAATTAGGCTTTGCCCCTACCGTCTTGTTCTCCAACCGGTACTACATTCGCGGGGTCCACCTCCATAGCGGTATGGCGTCCGTTCGTCTCACAACTCGACGAATGCCGTTGCCCTTGATTACGAGGCTATCTGTACTGGACGGATTGGGGCGACAAGGCGCACATTGGCAAGGTTGGATTGGGTGGTAGCCAACCACGGGTCATAGTCAATACATCACTTGGTAAAGTCCCGTTTATATTGTTTTACATCAAACATGTCGCATCTTAGCTCACGTTGCAAATCTAATTTTTGAAGGCTGGCCGAATGCGTTGGCCATTTCCTACGAGACTAACGAAGTATTTTGGGCGGACGCTCGTGAGGACTATATCGCCGTAGTAGATTTGGAAGGCCGAAACCCACGTATCGTCCTCAGCCGTGGAGAAAACACCAACGTGCGTCTCCACCACATTTGTGCTCTTACAGTTTTCGAAGATTCCATCTACTGGACCGACTGGGAGACGAAATCTGTGGAGAAATGCCACAAATACAACGGTGGCGATCGAGAAACAATTATAACAACGATTCACAGACCCATGGACATTCAAGTGTACCATCCGTTACGACAAAGGCCGTTAGCGAAAAACCCTTGCGAAAACAATGGCAATTGTACAACGTTATGCCTGTTGAAACCCGGCAGAGGTAGCCAGTGTGCTTGCCCTGAGAATTTCATCTTAGCCAGTGACGATGTCTCTTGTCTCAATAATTGCTCGTCGTCGCAGTTTGTTGCGCCACCACTTACAAGTGCATACCCTTCTGGTGGAAATGTGACACTCAGGTGAGACAGATATATATTTTTTACGATTTTATGTTGTAATTTTATTTATCTCACCAATGTTTGCGTCTAGGACGATTGTGGGGATCGGTCGGATGAACCAGCCGATTGTCCAGCATTTACGTGTATGCCCGGACAATTCCAGTGTAGCAACGGCCACTGCATTCACCCATCGTTGCTCTGCAATGGCGAATCAGATTGTGGCGATGGATCGGACGAAACTAAGTGCGAGAAGCACACCTGTCTTAGTTCGCAATTCAAGTGCCGCGGCAATGGAACGCTGTAGGATCGTTGCATCGATTCAAATCAACGCTGTGACGATCATATCGATTGTCCGTTGGGTGAAGACGAGAAAGATTGCCCGCCCGTAACGTGTCCGTCCAATCAGCATCGGTGCCGCACCGCCAGCAAGTGCATCCCAGCTGTTTGGGTCTGCGATGCAGATCACGACTGTCCCGATGGGTACCTCTGTTTAACCCATTAATTATTTACGAATACAACTAAATAATCTTTCCAAATTGTTAGATCGGATGAGCCAGCCAATTGCACTCAACGCGTTTGTCCCGACAACCATTTCCGTTGTCGATCCGGCCGTTGTATTCCTCTGACTTGGAAATGTGACGGCGATAAGGACTGTCCTGAAGGTGAAGATGAACCCACCTCTTGCACGAATCCCGACATCCACACTTGCGAACCAACCTATTTCAAGGTAATTTATTGATTTTCGTGATATCTTATATTTCAAGCTAAATTGTTTTTTTTTTTCTTTCTAAAAGTGTGAAAACAACAAGTGTATTCCTGGCCGGTGGCGTTGCGATTACGATAACGATTGTGGCGATGGATCGGACGAAAAGGGTTGCACTCCACGAAACTGCAGCGAATCGCAATTCCATTGTGGCGACGGCCGTTGTATCCGCGGCACGTTGCATTGCAACGGTGAGTTCAACTGCGACGATCGAAGCGATGAGGCCGACTGCAACACGACCTGCAGCGAAGGCGAGTTTCAGTGCGCCAATCCGAAATTCTGCATCCAGGCAGACTGGCGTTGTGATGGTGATGTTGATTGCGCCGATTGTCCGATGAATTCCATTGCAACACGACTTGCTCGCCGGACGATTTCGCTTGTGCCAATGGAGAATGTACGTCACTCTTGTGGCGTTGCGATGGCGATAACGATTGCAGCGACGGGTCGGATGAATCCAAGGAAATGTGCGCTCATCTGGGTTGCCCACCTGGCAAGTTTCGGTGTCGCAATTTCCTCTGCAACCCCCAAACAGAAGTCTGCGACAATTATAAGGATTGTAAAGACGGGTCCAGCAGAATCGTATAGAAGTATCAGATCAGTAATCAGAAGAACCAGCAGTCTGTCAGGCACAAGGACTTTGTTTGCCGCATCAATTTCGATGTCGAAGCGGCCACTGCATTAATGGGTCAATGGCTTGCGATGGGTTCAACGATTGCGGTGACGGCAGTGACGAAGTCAATTGCCGCAGTCCGTCGGTCTGCAGCTTCGGCAGATGCTCTCAATTGTGCGTAGAGAAAAAGGGAGGTAATCACAGCTGCATTTGCGCTCCTGGCTATGCGGCCATGTCAACAGGAGTCAGCAAACCGAAGACGTGCTTAGCTGATGGAAACTCAAGTCAATTGCTGATCGCCAGTGACAACAAATTGCGGCGGCTGAGCCCGTTCAAAGCTGGAGATATTTCCGATTCTGTATTCAGTCCTGGTAGTATTCGTATCGAAGCAGCAGATGTATACTTCAACGCAACTGAGGTTAGTTCATTGCGCTGTTTCTCGATATTCATCGGTTTATCACGAGTTTCTCTTTCTGTATGATGACAGGTCATCGTTTTCTGGAGCAGTGCGCATAACAAGAGCATCCATCGCTACGACATGGCCGCGTCGGTTCTACATGAGCTTTCTGCTTTGGATGAAGCCCCGTCCGCTAAGCGAAGTCGTCGGAGTAAAACGGAGACTCTTCTCACTGGATTGGAGGATCCAAGAGGTCTGGCAGTCGACTGGTTCGGTTTGAATCTCTCCTGGGTTGACGGGACACAGAAACTAGTCGGCGTCGTAAGCTTTGACGGTCTGCTGCGACGCCATTTGATCTCTAGTGAACTGGATCAGCCTCATGACATCGTAGTTGATCCTCTGTCCGGATCCATGTTTTGGTCGGATCTTGGTTTCAATGCCCGTATCGAAACAGCGCGGATGGATGGCAGCTCGCGGCGCATTCTAGTCGATTCTGACATTCTTTACCCAACTGGCCTGGCAATGGATTATCCAGCTCGAAGGCTTTACTGGGCTGATCCTAAAACGGGAACTCTGGAAAGTATCAACCTGGAAGGCAAGGATCGCGTGGTAGTGCGGAGGTTCCGCTTATCAGTTGAGGACAAGCCATTTAAGGTGGACATCTTTGAGGACACGATATTTATGGTGATGCACCAAACTCATGGAATCGCTCATATTAACAAATTCGGACAAGGTATAATTTTTTTTGATTTATGTCATTGGTTGTTGTTTTGAAATTAAAAACCCAATTCGTTTGTATTTATGGGAAAAAGGCAATCCAACAACCCTGGTGTCTGGACTGAATCGGGCGTCTGACATTATCGTCGTGCAAGAGAACAAACAAACGCAACAAGTTAACAACCCTTGCAGCAACAAATGTAATCCAGGCGCACTGTGTCTGCTCAACTCACCCACCAGCCGCACCTGTGCTTCACCATGTCAATGACATCGACTGTGGTGGGCTCGAATGTGACTTGCCAACCGCCTGTTTGTGGATTAGATTGTAATGCGGGCAAGTGTATCATCAACGATCGGGGAATGGCCAGCTGTAAATGCCCTTCACTCTACGAAGGTGATCGGTGTGAGCGTTATCGCTGTTCCGGCTATTGTCGCAACAAGGGCGTTTGTTACCCAGATTTACTCGGTAATTTTAATAGCAATTTTTATATTCAGATTTTCCGTTTCCAGACGTAAAAATCAGTATTCTTTTTATGTATAGTATCAGACCCGCCGCCATTGAAATGTAGCTGCACACCCGAGTGGACGGGAGAGCGATGCGAAACGCGTGCGACAGCTTGCGAAGACCGTTGCCAGAACGGAGGCTCATGCATCCACGGCAAGTGGAACATCGTGTTCATGTCCACCTGGTTTCTCCGGCGAATTCTGCGAAAATTGCCCATCACTGAATTGCTTGCACGGCGCTTTCTGTCGAGCCATAGAGAAAGAAACGAAGAACAAAGAGAAAGCAAACCGCGATAAGAACAGCGAAAATGACAAGGAAAGGAACTTCGTCTGTTCTTGTCCGCCCGGATTCTCTGGCGAACGATGCGAGCGTTCCGAATGTGATGACAACTGCCCTCAGGTAACTTTTTATTTATTTTATATTGTCGAAAAAACCTAATTGTTTTTTGTTGTTTTTAATCCTTTGGCACAACAAGAGTGAATGTACCATGAACGAATTAGGAGTTCCGCAATGTCTATGTGCTCCCGGCTTTACTGGAAAGAAGTGCGACAATGACGTCTGTGCCGATTTCTGTTTGAACGGTGGTGAGTGCTTGCGTGGCGCGAAAAAGATCACGTGTCACTGCCATCAGGGTTATACGGGTAAACGGTGCGAGACCCGTATCGAATGCGCCGATCCATCGGAATGCAGCGGCGACAAGTCAAACGCAACGTCCGTCGTCTGTAACGGTGTCGACTGCCTCAACGGTGGCACTTGTGTTCCTATAAGAGGACAGGCTTTCTGCCGCTGTGCGGGCGATTGGGCGGGATTGCACTGCGAAGTCTACCGAGGCGATTACAACGCTTGCAAAGCCATGTGTATTAACGGCGGTGTTTGCGTCTCGACTAAGGCATTGAGTGTTCCTCGTTGCGAATGCTTAGCCGATTGGACAGGTCCGCGCTGCGAGTATCGCAAGTCTTGTCTTAACTATTGTTTCAACGGAGGAACTTGTTCTCTCAATCCCGATGAAGATCTCAAACCCACTTGCGTGTAAGAAAGTTCAGCTATTACTAATAATAATAATAATATTTCAACCTATTTGAATCACCAGTTGCCAAGAGGGGTTCTATGGCGTACGCTGCCAGACGCTAGGCAGTGATATAAACAATTCCAGTAGTCAATCAAGCAGCGGCAAATCGTCAATTAATGGCACAGTTACCGCCATTGTCGTTGTCTTGGTCATCATTGCCGTCCTGGTCGCAGCGGCCATAGCAGCAATAACCGTCATGCGAAAGCGACGAAGGTAAGAAGCGTTATTCATTATAAAAGTAAATCGATCATAAATATATCCGCTGTTCAGGGGGAAGCCTTTTATGCACGTAAGGATGCAGAGTCAAGAAAACGTAGAAATAAGCAACCCGATGTATCTTAGAGAGGATGCTGACGAAGATGTCGAGTCTTTAGATCCCACCTTTGTGATTCCTAGCAATAAGGTAAGCTACGTCTGTATTCATAGTAATGTGGTGCATTAACTTTGAATGGCCATTTCGTATCCCAAGGCGACCAACTTTGCTAATCCTGTCTACGAGTCGATGTACAACGACGCAGCGGCGGGCAGTAGCGTCAACGAGGAAAAGAAAGGATTACTTCACAGTGAACCGTCACATCCCCTTGAGCCCCATAAGAATCATCCTTTGGCCGAAAATAGCGAATCTTTTACCTAAATATGTTTTTTTTTATTATTATTTTTTTTTTTCATACTCTTTCTGGCAGCCATTGGATTCGTCAACGACAAAGCCACCATCCAAATATATAGGCCAGCTTTGTCGAGCTGAAATTAGTTTGTGGCTGGTCACACCTGTTCAGAAGGAGATGATCTCCATTATTAAGAATAATTTGACCGTCACGCTGACTGCGTTTCTGATAATTTTATTATTATTACTTTTTTTTTCCTTCAAATTGCACGATGTTCAAGTTGTTGGCGCCAGTTGTGCTTCGTCAATGAAGCTTTGGCGATGTCGTCAGCTGCTCAAAACTATACATGAATTGTATCATATTTTTTTCGCATAACTGGACAGCATATTATTTGGCTAATGTGATATCTCTTTTGTCAATTTCACGGATGCTCTGCAGGCACCTCGGGTGACATTGGGCACACCAAGTGGAACTTTACTCATCCTTTTACCAGACACATTAAAAAAAAAATTATCACTTTCGCTTTGATTTGATTTTCGTTTTCAAGTGCAAGCGAACAGGCTTCTTTGGATCATCTGGTCCAATTTGCCTTGTTTTCGGAATGTAACATGACGTGTTTTGAGTTGAACGAGTTCCGTAAACAGTTGTGTTTGTAGTTCTTGATCATCTCCTTGTAATCATGCTCTCTGGATTTATACAACTTTGTACCGATCAATACACAAACAAAACAAAAACTATCGTGCACGTGAAAGTGTAGTCCTTCCTTACATTTCTAGTTGGGATGTCGTTCGCTCAGCTGAATCTCAACTGAAGCTGCTCGTCCTGGAAGGCGACTCATGTGGTACAACGCCAGCAAAACGATACCCGTGGATACGGATACGTATAACTTATATCTATCTTCACGTATATCTCTATACTCACTATGAAAAAAAATACGCAATGGCAAATTAGGCCAAGATAGTAGATCCAGGACTCCATGAAATTTGAAATGTCAGGTAAGTTGGGATAGCTTCCGTGTTTGGACCACATGACCATCATAGATGTGTTGCCCACTAGTGAAATGGTGTAATAGAATGCATATTTACGTCGTGTTCGGCTGCCGTCGCTTTTAATGAACGCAAAAACGAATGCTACACCCAATGCCATGATGGCGAGGAATTTTTCAAACTGAAATGAAGATTTTAGTACAGGCAACATCAGCCAAGCTACCATGACAATCCAGTGAATTCCCAATAGCAATGCAACGTATTCGACACTCAGCGATGTGAAGAGGCTGATGGCCAGCAGACGCGCACCTGTGATTACATTGTTTTCAATATTGCTTGTTTAAGTTCATAATGTTTGATTAAACATACCGAGGTTGAAGAAGTGAATGAAAAATAACATTGCAGTGGCGGTGAATCGCATAGCTTCCTTGTTGGGTTGATTTTGGAGAAAAATGCGACCGTATGTTAGTGGCCGCAATGCTTATACTAATGGCGACACAAAAAAAGTAAAGAGTTAGCTTACGTTTTTCTTAAACGTTTCTCAGGAATTATTGAGATCGCCAAGATCAGATTCGGACCAGGCACCACAGTGGACTTCCATGTGTGATCATGTCGAAGTATAGCTGAGTGATTAATATAAATTTAAGAACAGACTTTTTTTACATTTTGTAACAATTACATTTTCTGCGAATCTCAAATATCAATGTAATTTTTCAGACTATTACATTTCTTGTAATAGGAATATTAGTGTTTGTGGCTCGTATATAAATAATTGCCTTCAAATGAGTTTGCTTTTGTTTCCATTTGCAAGCAGAAATATACTTGTAAAATAATTTGCGGACAAATGTTCAGGAATGCAAAGTAAAGACGTAGCGTTGTCACCTCCATCATGCATGCAGCCATTAGCTCCCAGCTTCGTTGCAATGCTTCCAGTTCGCCTTTCAATAGGGCTTGATGGCGCTTGAACAAATAGTATAGAGCATTCACATATCTGAGAATAAACTTTTTGTGAGGAATACATATGTAAAGCTGAAACGGTCTACTTTAATCCCGGCTTTTGGTAATATATTATGGGCAAATGAGACTATATTTATAAATAGCCCCACAGCATTTTGCAGGAAACAGATTGCTGATTTAATTATTGAACTCTAGGGAACGAAGTGAGTAAGTGCCAGTCCAATCACAATACCACTTGATACGAGCTTTTATAATTAATTGCTTTTTTATCAGGAAAGCCTCACTCTGCTGTAAAAAATTCTCAAAGTAAATTTCAGTATATTATTTGATGTTAATTTATGTAATCAAAAATAAAACGATTAATTGACAGAAAAAGATTTTGAACAAGATTTAGTTTCCTGTAAAACATTTTCCTTAATTGAACAAAATGATTTCCAGTTCAAAATCCTTTGCTGGCAATTATTCATTTTATTTTTGAATGATAAGAGAAATGAAACGGACGGATTTTGTGGTTTTCCGTACTCCAAACAGCGTTATCAATTGCTCGTCTCGTCACTCCGTCTTAACTTTTTTGTTTTAATTCATATTTGTAATGTTTTTGCACGATTACATGCTCTATCTATTCTTTTATACAGCTCATTTACGATAAAAGTAATATTTTTTACACAGCGTTTGGTTTTTAGCAACACGGAATTCATGAGCTAGCTCAAAAAGGTGAGCTCAACTGCAGTGTTATTCGATGTGTGTTTCTTATGGGACTAAACTGTTGCCTTTTTTTCTTTTCTTTTCAATATTAGCAGACGATGTTTTGTCATTTAATTTATTTTGAATCGGGTTTCGAATGCCTTATGAAAAAAAAAGAAATTCCTGACGTTATGGTTGGCTTAGCCATTGCTGCTTTCGGTGATTTTTCGTTCCTTTTTTCGCCGTTTCGTTATTATTCAATAGTTGTGTCTAATGCTTCTATTCAAAAGGATTGGGTCTTACTGGTTATGGTTTTTACAACAATGCAAATAGGGAAGTAAAACAGCCTCTTAAAGACCAATACATAGGTAAATTTCTGTACATTCTAGCTCATTTAACTCCATTTCCCTAATTCATCCTTTTTTGTATTCATTCATATTTACAACAGTTAAAAGGGATGACGATCCTGATGCAGGAAAGTACCTCAGATTTCCTCAGAACCCAAAATATTAAATAAATGTGTATTGATGTACAATAAGACAAGATGATAGAATGAAAACTAGAAAATAAACTGGCCACGCGAATCACATGATCCATCTTTCCAACCATTCCTCCATCTTTTTTCAACTAAGCTACAGTCAAACTCGGGTTTACAGAGCTTCTTATTGACTTGATTGTGCATAACACATAGCCACTGTGATAGTTTGGAACTACTTTCTGTTGCTGGTGAGTTGGCAGCCAATCTAGGAGGCAAGATTGAAAGTAAATCTTTCAATAATTTTGAACAGAATTTATGTTTCCTAACCTTTCCTTGAAATCTTCTGCACAGTCTTCACAAGGATAGAATTTCGTGAATAATGCCAGAAATTGAACCATATCATTCTGTTCAGCAACAGTAGGTTTATCAGGGTAGTATGCTACCATTGTGTGAAGGACACTCCACGAGTTCCTGCCCAACGCTGGCGATCAAGTGGACATTCCTGTTGCTTATTTGATGTAGGTAATGTTGACGATAAATTTTCTTTTATTTCAGCAGGTGATACTAAGGTCTACAAAGAAAACATGAAACTTTGTGACTCTGAACCTGTTCAAAGCAATTGCTACTTTTGAATATTTAACAGAGAACCATATCCGTGGTGCGTACACAGTACTCAATTTTGGAAAAATCTATTGCCCCCCAGAATCCGGGCAACATGGTCTCCGCGAGTTGACTCGACCGTTCGGGTGCCCAGCGGCACCCCCATTCTTGCGTTTTGATTGGCTCTCCAGCTTCGATGCCAGTGGCAAACACCACTGAAAGAAAGCAAACTGTTGATGTGTCGTCTGCTTGTGCCGTCTGCGTGTCGTCTGCATCGATTTTAATTTTCAAAATAACTCAATTTTCAAATCACAAAATTACTAATCAAAAATCATGAAACGTTCCTGATATCAACACTGACATCTTTTACTACAACCCCTTGGATTCGACGGTAAGCGACTTTTTTGTTTCCGGTGAACCATGATAATGTAAGTAGTTGTAATAATGTAAAGACTGTAAATATTTGAATATGACAATAAACCGAATGAAAAAATTTTCTTTTTCTTTTTGTATTATAATAACGATAAGCCTATAGTAAGATAAATATAAAATCGTAAAACTGTTTTTGAATTTTATTGACGTTGATAATAATGGAAAAGTTAAAAATTGCGCCTAAAAATAATGGCACCCGTTTTCTCAATTGTGATTGGTTGTTTGTAATTTAGTATTTCCTTAACTAATTGGATAAATTTTTGTTGTTTAATACCCACGAAAACATTCCTCGTGAAACAAGGAATCTAGATATTACCTTTATAACATATGATAAGCCTAAAGAATGCCTAAACGAAGGGCCCAAAGTTTTCGGTTTTTCATAGTTTCCCCTCCTCCCATACACCGTCCAAAAATAAAATATTTATTAATGGACAAACTATTGGTCTAAAAAGAATAATTCTAATTGCAATGAATAGCCCATTGTAAGGGCTTTCGATTTTCATAAAATTTAATGCAGTATTTCCATCACAAAAAAATATAAAAAATTTTATTTGCAAAGCTTTGCGATCCAAAGATGTAATAGACCCAAACGATAAAACGACAAAAAATCTTTCGTTCCAGAAATTTTTTGGTTACGAAATCCTACTTTTAATGTTACAGAATTAGAAAGCTCTTCCTAAGAGCTATTAGCCCGGCTCAGCCTGCAGAAAGCACCTAAACAAAAAACAAAAAAGTCTGTGATATTCGTTGATTAAGTCATCTAAAATTTTACATTTTTTCATGTAGGCGGCGTACTTGGTACCGGTTATGAACATATTGTTAGAACAAGGTGTTGCTGGTGCGTCTCATGCCATGGGGCAAAAGCCAGAAGTTGTAATTGTCGCACCCATTCGTGTGAATTGGCCATTCAAATTCACCGCGAGGCGTGTAAATTCTACAACAATTCGGTTTTAAAGTCTGTGATTATATATGGAGGAAATGTCACGAGCCATCAGCGGTCAAATCTTCAAGCTGGATTCAATATCCTTATCGCGACCTCGGGGCGACTCAAGGATTTTCCCGACCGTGGAGTTTTTGTCTTCTCGGGGGTCAGGTTTTAAATTTTGGACGAAGCTGATCGAATATTTGTCTGACACCATGTTTGGTGGTGTCAGTGCTTTCCAAGGTCTACTGTTGTCACTGGATTGTCTTACAAGAAGAAATATATAGGCTACACATCAAAACCATTATGGCATTAAGTCATTACTTGTATTTCTATCTAAGATATTAATAGAAAAACAATAAATGAAAAAAAAATTTACGTTGTCTTTTTAAATTAATAGTCTGTCTGTTGGTTGTAAAGAACTTCTGAGTTTATTTCAAATTTTTCAAATGACATTGCATTCAGAATTTAGGTCTTGGCAAAAATTTATAACATCTGAAAACGAAAACACGCCCGGAGAAGAGACTGGTCAATCAGATGAAATGGGGAAGCGCTCCATTCGTTCTACTGTCACATGATCCATGGGCGTGCTAGTGGTCCAGTTAACCACCACATCATAAGTGGCTGCAACGCTCCCATGAAATACAAAAAGCCGATCCGGCGTTCGGAGCCCTCCACGCTGAAACTAGCATTGTTTTCAGCATACGCGTCAGGCGATGACTCTGGGATTAAATGAAATTTCAGGGAACGAATCTAATAATAATAAAAAACGATGTTTAATGTAGATTTTTTCTTTAGATACTTTTTGGGTTTTTTATTATACTCACTAAGAAGACCATGGTGGCTGCACTAAAATATACGAGAGCAAAATGATAGGCTTATGGCATAATGAAGCTAACTACGACAGCAACAATCATTCTGAAACAAAAAATATATATATATATAAAGAATAATTCTACACATGTAAATATCACTGATTAATTGTTACCCGACATATTTGTAAGATGAAAATGCCAGAAAGTCAAATGAATTAAGTTTCGTTTCAATATTCATATCGTCCAGTGTCATCCTAAGGCCGAAAAATTCAAGAAGCAACAAGATTAGTGTTGTGCTGGCCAGATTGCCTAATCCTTCAGGACTGAAACGCTCTTGAATGCCAAGTGCTATACCACCGATGAGCAAATATGTGACAAAAGCCATTGCAGGTATGTACAGGTCAGGTGCATTCAGTTCATATCGTGGCTGTACTGGCTCATCTGGATTGTACTTTATCGACCAATCCTAAATACAAAGAGAATGAATTATGTTATTAATCTCCAATTTATGTACAACAATTGTATTATTTTAGCAAAGCTTACTCTATTCATGAAAGGGAAAACAAGAAGAGCCAATTTCTTTGCGACGTAAGCTGTGTCCACTGAAAAATAGGATTTCACTCGGGGCGTTGAAACATACTTATTAAGTTCTCGATCTAAAACAACTTTGCCTTGCCCCATTACCAGCCATTCCACTTTTAGGGATACTACCCTATTTATGGGGATTTTAGGAAAATATTTCAATTCTAGGGTGTAGTTTTGGAAATCTAGGGTTTCAGGGATTGTCCAGGGCCTATTTAATTTTCTGGGGATTTCTGGGGATTGTGAGAATTTTGGCCTAGCCGCTGCTGCTTTTGGCGCCTCAATGCAACTTAAAAAGTAAAATGTCCCTCAATAAAAGCCACCAAGCGGGCAACGGCGAACTGTGGGCTTTTCAGAAAGTACCAGATCTTAACAGGCTAGTGCTGGGTTCGTAGCAATAACATTTGATTTTTTTATCTATCCTTTTAACATAGTTCTTAATCCACAAAGGAAAAGTATGCTGGAGCATCATATCAACTTCCTAAGTTTGATTCCTCAGTTTTAGAAGACAGTGTTAGCCTATCTCAATCTAACAATTAGGTACTATCCTGATCTGTCCGATAGCTGGATTCGAACACAAAATCAGTCCCTTAGAGCTTTCAGTTAGGTAAATAAATTCATGAATTATTGTTAAATTTTAACTTAACAATTAGATTTCTGTAGGAAGATGTCTGTTAAAAGAATTAAATAACTTTTATGAAGGAGACTTAATTGCTGGGCAACATCTGGAATCCCAGATAGTGCTGAAACACAGATAGAAATTGTTAAAGGTAATTTGAATCAGGCATCTTTCCAGTTTCGTGTAAATAAGGACACAAACAATATAGGTATCATGAAAGACAATAGCTAAGGAAATGAAAGTGGTGATGTTTCATGTAGTAACCATTAATTGTTCAATCATTGAATGTAAAAGAATATGAAAAATAAACCGAATGCAATGATTTCTGTTTTTTTTAAATTGTAATATCGACACGTTACACCAGAAGACAACATATAATACTAAAACTGTTTTGGAATTTTTCTTACATCCAAAACCATTTGAAATTTAAAAAACCCGCCTAAAAATAATGGCTTCCGTCGTCTTCTAATATGATTGGCTGTTAATAATTTAGAATTTGTCCAACTGATTTGACACATTTTATTGTGTAATACACACTAAAACATTCCTGGTATCACAAGGAATCTAAATATTATATTTAGTATATATAATATTCTTAAAAATTACCCGAACGAAAGGCCCTACGTTTATAACTTTCCGTAGTTTTCCCCTCCCCCTATAAGCCATCGAAAAATAAAATATTTATTAACGGGCAAACTATGGGTCTAAAGTGAATAATTTTTATTGCAATGAATAGCCCTTAATAAGGGCTTTCGATTTTTCCAAAATTTAAAGCAGGATTTCAATAATAAAAAAAAATCATATAACTTTTTCAGAGTTTTTGCGATCCAAAGATATAGTGGATCCATACGGTAAAAAAAACAAAATGCTTTCGTTCTCAAACTCTTTTGTTTTGGAAAATCCTACTTTAAATTTTAGAGAAATGGACGAAACATATAATAAGGCTCATATCTTTTTCATGCCGACGCAGTACAACGAAATATCGTGTGCATTTATGTCATTTCCCTAGAGAGACGTGCTGGATTAGGACGTCAAGACTGTTACATCTGCATATGGACGCCCATAACTGGAGTATCGGTTCATCAGTGTACTTTGCTTTCATATGTCGACAAAAATCTCATGCAAGGTAAAAGAAAAGGTGATTAAGATTGTACAATATGCCGCATCGTTGACTCACACAATACATAGCTTTCAACAAAGATCGATTTCAAAATAAATAAAAACCCAATAGGCAATGGGTAGGCCTATTGGCAATGAATTGATTTAATTGAGTAAAAATATAAAAAGAAAATGAAAAAATTCATATAGATATTGATAGATATGAATACGTCGTCTTATACGTTGATCGATGGACGACGTGATATGCGAAGTCTTGCTCCTCAAGCCGTCCAATTAACATTGTAGAAATGCTTGGCTGGACATCATTTAAAAGCTATTCGATGCAGTGGTCTATTGCATTATCCAGCACTTAATGGTTATTTATCTGTCGATTATTGTTTAAATGTTTTTCTTTAATCAACTTTTTGTATCGCACAGTAAGGTCTGCGACAGTTGATTTCAATTGCATCCTCGAAATGAAGTTTCAGTCTCAACGCAATCAAGAAACCTAATTCGGCGATAGTTATAACGTCATCTATGAATGTTGAGTAAGCATTAACAGCGATAACGGAGTTACAATAAGAAAAAAAAAATCTGCATCGATGCGGGTAATTATCAATATGGCCAGATGAAATAATAAATGAAGAATTTTTCGCCATTAGTGTAGTGAATAACTCTTCATAAAAGATGTGACAGTAAAAAGGGCAAAATCTCCTCTTGCTTGGGGAATGTCTTTTAGGCCAAGTCGTTGGGCAAATTCATCTTCAGTCGACATTGAAGTCTTAACTTCATTTAAAGTGGTGGCTATTTGAGCTAGAGATATTAAGTTTATGCCTGGCGTGCTATGATAAAATGCATTAGTTGCAACACAAGACAAATGGACTTACCAAGTCACTCAGTTCGTTATGATCCACATTGAAGGAAACAATAGATTAGCATTGTGCTTCTTGATGAGATCATCAGCCTTTTTGAAATTGGCCTTGCGTTTGGCGTCCTCAGCACCTGTGTAGTTTTTACCGAAATTTTTTTTACAATGTATGAAAACAAAAATTAAAGTATATTATAGCCAGCCTATTAGTATAGTACTATGGTCTATCCACGTCTTTGTTGTCCTACCAGGTAGTTCATTACCTTGTACTTTCCCCAGTTAAATTCATCGTCATATCACATTCGCCGTAGATCAAGCTAGCAGCTATGACCAAAACAGCAAATGTAAGAAGGGACGTCATTTTACGTTGAAAAATATACTTGTTATGTTATGCGATCTCGAAAGCTGTAAGCAGAAAATTTACAAGTGTGTAAGGTAATGTAGAATAATTTAACTTCATTCGATAATAATAATGAGAGTTCAATTGGCAATACAGCTTAATGAGCGTCAGCGTATATATGCGATGAGTAACGGTAGACTTACACGGCTAGCGTGACAGACAGAAGCGGTATTGCTGAAGGACTGTAGGTGTTTACCCCTTTGCAGCTGACTCTAATACACTCTTCTGATAGCACGACCAGCCACCGACTTGAACGGCAGACATGACCTGTTTGCGTGCCACTACTTGCTGTGCCAGTCGGTAGGCACATATGTCTAATGCCTACGACAGAGATAGCGTTTCTGAACCCATATTTTGTGTCCGTATGTTAAAAGAGCCGGTATGTGCACCTTCAAATATAGGAGTCCGCCATAACATTGGATATACGCTTTGGTTACTTTTTTCGATGACGTACGTTGCGCAAGTGTTTCAAATTAAGCCAACATTTTTATACGCATCCTAGCGATAATGTCGATCGGTCCGTGCATTTGCCCTGAACTGAGTGTTGCACGCATCTACTGGTAGCGCTGGAGAATTGAGGCCGGATATGATTCCAGTTTCTGCCACATGTATACCGTGGGTGACCCTAGCAACAACATCATATATTAATTTTTTATGGTTCACTGTAGCGTACTCGGCATAAACGCAGCAAAAACGAAATGCCTCAATGTGTAGTGAAAAAAACCTTTTTATCTTCGAAACAATTAAATGCTGAACCTTGTAGGTCTATTTCATTTGTGCTTTAAGGCAGAAAATTGTTTTTTACATGCGCCATGCAGTAAATTGCTTTCCATTCTTTTTGCCCATAACGTAAAAGTTTGCCGACAAAACGATGGAGAAAATCATTAAAAAAGGTCTCCAATCATTCGTCATTCTTTAAGCTATAAATTGATCACATTAACTTTTTCCTAGCTAAATTTTATCCCCCATAAACATTAAAACTCCTTGAAGACCCATGGTCGGAGCAGTTGGAACACCTTGTTCCAATTGCGACCCTTCCGTATGCGCGTCTCCTATACTATAGTCTGGCAACAGTGTTCCCTACGCAGCGTATTAGCAGAGCTCTTTTTTCAATTATTGTTTATTTTTGTGTTTTATTTCGTCTGCTGGGTGGCTGGCATTTATCTTCTGCCTCAATGTTTGTGCTTTTATTTACAACGACGAAAGAAATTAAATTTTAAAAATTAAATTGACGCTGACGACTGTATCCGCGTGATTCATAGCCGCATAATTGCAGGCTTTATTGTTGTAAACGCCGGATCTATGTGCATTTGTAGGAATCGATAGCAACGAAACGCAATACTTTTGCGATTTTTGACACCCGAATGGCTCAAGTTGGCTAGTTGGCCTTATATACATGGATATATATAATTCATGGGATTTTCGAAACATTCTAGGCATGTTTCATAACAACTGATGCACGCAACGGTCTAATTATTGCTCATTTACATTCGAATTTTGAATCAGATCCTTTTATTTTTTTAGTAAGCTTGACATGGAATTAGGTGATCTCACCTTTTGCATTTGAGTTGGAAAACTATACCTTAATCCTTTACGTGGTTGACTTTGAAACGTAATGTTTAGTTACTGAAACAAGACGCGATCAAATAATCACGTAATTTAAACGTATATTGTTTCAGTTCAATAGCGTTCTCAGCACGCGTCTTGTGTAGGCTACGTGTCAACTGCTATATAAAGGGCAGTTGGAAAAGTCATTCTCGACCCAAAACGTAGCCATGGCAGGGTTTAGATTGATTGTCAGAGTGATGCCTGTATTAGCAGCTTTCATAATGGCCAATCAAATACATGGCCAAACAAGAAAAATTGTGAGTCCCTTATCGAACCATACCTTTCAAAACGACGAAGCTTGCATCCAGTCCTTGAATTCGACGACGGCTGAGTTTTTCCAAAAACCTAACCGACCAGCAAATGATAGAGTAAGTAAAATAATATCTTTGCTCTTTAAATTTGATTCCCAGATCATTTAATTAAGAGTATTCTTGTTCATGTATGCGTTTTCTGAGTAGATAGGAGTGCATGGTATTGGCCCCATCGTCGAGGAGATAATAAACAAGGCAAAGTGAACGTTTCTTTGTTTAAAGACGAGAGTACAAGTTTTAAGCACAATGAGGGAGCTAATTTGATTTTCTAAACGTAGGAACTGACCAAATTGATGCTGAATTGTAAAAAAGCTCCAGTTGAATCTTTGCCACAATTGGCTGAACACGTAAGGTTATTTAACAACCACATTGAGAATAGATCCTCACACTACAAAGCATCAACATTTTTTATCTCAGCATCGCTTCTATATCTATTTGATTTCTCATTGAAATTTATAAGGACATTTCGTAAATTTTTTTTTTACAGCTCATTCAGAACGGAATGAATTTTTACGCAGAGCAGTTGGCCATTCAAAAACTTGATTTCAAGGTACAAATTTATTTGATTTGTCCCCATCTTATTTAATTTTTTAAATTCATCTTTAGCCGAGGTCCAAAGAGGAAGCGAACGGTATAATTAAAATAGACAATCTGAAAGCTACGCTGAATGACTTGATAGCACAAAAGGAAAGCCAAGAAACCTTAAACAAGCAGCTAGTAAGCATTCGAAATGGTTACCAAGAGCGAATCATACAACTCAAGCAGGAAAAAGATTTCATGATACAGCAGGCAGAACACGAGCGTGCAAGCAGCAGACAATATCGCGAAAGACTAAGAATAGCCAAAGTTGAATTGGCTGACGCTCCCAAAAAATATGCAGCTCTAAAGGCACTGCACGACGAGATTCGGCGCGGCTTTTGCAATTGTGTAAAATGCAAATCTAACCAGCAACCGAGTTTAACATCACTTTATGCGGGACTCGTTGTCTGAAGCTGATAACATGCTAGCAACTACTGAACCACCGAGCTGACCAACCTGTACCGACTAAACAATAACTTTTACAAATGATTTCCCGTGATTCGTTCTAGAATGGAATGAATATCTTTTTCTTCATTAATAGATAAACTTTGCACACCAATTTAATTTGTGTTTTTTTTTTTGCTTGGATTAAACTAAGGACGTTACAGTTTTGTACAATACGTTGCCTTAAGAAAAAGGAAGCGAATACTATGAGAGCAGTGTACAAGATGCAGAAGGGTAGTGAGAGGAGCAAAGGGTGATGGCAAGGCATTTTTGAACAATGGAAAAACAATTAAATTCAGAATTTTGTATTTCATATCTGCTTATAAACTACATTCACTATACTACATAGCCAATGTTATTCAAAGACATTTGATCAGGGCCACATCTTTTCCCTACCGAGGGAATGCAACAAAGGCAGCGCAAGGCATTATTCACTTTATGAGAGGGCTCCTAGTCGCCATCGCTATTAACTGACGGAAACGGAAAATTCACTGCTTTCGTTGTTTGCTGATTATGATCCCTTGTATTAAATTCCAGGTACCCGATTTAAAACAGAAATGCACAGTTCCCCATCGAACCAAAATACACATAAAGGTAGGACAATGCAGCATACAAAGGTAAAACAGTGCAGCACATAGGTTAATGTGTATGCCATGGATTTTATTATGCACAGTTACCTGCTCCTTGTTGTTTCACCGTTGCACCAGAATAGCATAAGACCGGGTTTCTTATAGAGGAATAGCGTAATAAGGATAATCTTCAACATTGCAAAGATTGACACCGCGCTTCATTAGTATGTAGCCCTTTTGTCCCCAGGAGGTTCCCCACGAATTACGGATGATCCAATGGTTTGTTCCATTTTGCGTCCCCCAACCGACGGTTGAAACCGCGTGATTTATGCTCTGATTGCTGCACTTCACATCGTCGTAAACGCCGGATCTATATACATTTGAGGAATGCATACCAACGCAATGCAATTGTTACATTTTTTACAGGCAAAGTTGGCTCGAGGACCATATATACTGTACATAGAATAGCCTATTCGCAAACCAAATAAAAAAAGTATCGCCTACGTGTAATATTGGAAAGAATTGATGATGGTAATGGCTACAGCAATAGGGCCGTACTTCTGGATAGCCGCCTGCATTGCTGTGACGTTTTTGGCTGGAATTGCCGCGAAGCTAGAGACTTTGGCTCCGACCATGCTGGTACTGAACTTGCAAGTGTTATTTGCCTGTTGAAACAAAACAAAGAAACAGCGTAGTGATTTATAGTTACGCCTGACGCTTACGCAAACGTATAACGAGCAGAATAATATTAATTTAATAAAAACTCGAGAGAAATGCGACATCTTACACCAGCGTTGTAAGGGTACAGGGATTGTTTCGCAGCAAAATGCAGCAGATAGTCCAACTGCAAACCCAAAACGAAGATTTAAAAACAATTATGGAAAATATATAGCTACACAGAATTAGGATATGCAGAGCAACGT
Organism: Daphnia carinata; assembly: GCF_022539665.2. NCBI lineage: Eukaryota > Metazoa > Arthropoda > Branchiopoda > Diplostraca > Daphniidae > Daphnia > Daphnia carinata. The sequence continues at coordinate 4,626,336 of NC_081336.1, read as the reverse complement.
ACAAGTGAATAGACACACTTACATCTGCAGGAGGAAGTTGGCGGTCTTCACCAGCGTCAAAATCGGAAAAATCTTCTCTTACTGCGGGAACCTCATTGACGCCAAGTCGTTGAGCTAATTCAGTGTCAGACTATAACACGCACAACGTTTTGGCAATTATTTGTACATGCGTGAAAAGAAAAAAGAAAATTGGGGTTGGTTTTCCGTTAGAATTATAATTGCTACTAGTAACGTTGAGCCCGTCCAGGGCCGGGGTACAGGTGGCGCTAGCGTATCCTTACGCTATTTCTAAGAAAATCGTTCCACTCCATTTTTTCGCCCGTCTACTTTTAATTTTTTTCACAATCAAGAGTTCCCCTTTCTTGCCCGCCAACCCACTCACTGTTTCTGCCCTTCCATCCCCTCACTTTCACTGCCCGTCAATCCCCTCTCTGCCCGTCAAGCCAACCTTTGCCCATGAAACCACTCTTTGCCCGTCGACCCCCGCGCTGCCCGTCAACCCCCTCTCTGCCCGTCAACCCACATTCTGCCCGCAAAAATGCCTGCTGTAGGGGCACATGTACCTTTTTTTGTATTTGCCCTCCCTTTCGTAACAGTCTCTGCCCGTTAAAACCCCCGCTATAGTTGTCCGTCCACTCACTTTTTGCTTCTGCCCGCTAAGAAGCCAGCTGTTATTGCCCGTCGACCCTCTCTCTGCCCATCGACCCTCTCATTGCCCGTCGGCCCCCTAACTGCCCATCGAACCACTCGCTGCACGTCGGCCCTCTCATTGCCCTTCAACCCACTCGCTGCCCGTCGACCCACTCGCTGCCCCTTGGCCCACTCGCTGCCCATCGACCCCCATTCTGCCCGTCACCCCATTCGCAGCCCGCCAAAACGACTGCTATACTGGCCCATTGACCATTTCATTTACTTTTTCCCGTCTTTTCCTCACAGTCTCAGCCCAGAAAACGCCCGTTGTAATTGCCGTCCACCCACTTTTTCCCTCTGCCCGTGTTTTCTCAAATAGTCTCTGCCCGTCAACCCTCTTTACCTACCAAAAAACCCGCTGTAGTTGCCCGTCTTCCACCGTACCGTCTCTGCTTGTCGGCTTACCTATTATTGCGCCCACCCGTTTTAAGCCAAGCCCGTAGACTAAAAAATTGTATTCATCCGTCTTATTGTACAGTCTCTGCCCGTCAAAAGACCCGTTTAGTTGCCTTTCCACTCACGTTTTGCCTCTGCCCGTCCACCCACTTTGCGCGCCAAGAACTCGCCGTTGTTGCCCATCTAACCCCTGTTTGCCCGCGAAAACGCCTGCCGTAGTGGCCAATAAAAATAATAACTAAAACTAATACAATAAAATTAAATTAATTTAAAATTAATTAGAATAATAATAATAAAACGCCCTACCTATCAGCTTACGTGCCGTTGCCCACCCATTTACGCAAAGCCCGTTGACTAAAAAATAGCCTAAATCCGCAATCCCACCCGTAGATTAGTTTTCCAAATCCCCATCCCACCAATTCACTGTAGCAGACGACGGTTTTGGCGCCAGCCAATCACAACGTCCCGTAGCCGGCGGCGGTTTCCAACCAATCAAAACAAAAGCGCAATGTGACAGGCTCCTCCCCCAATTTCCTTGTTTTATTATAGAGTACTAGTAACGTTGGGCCCGTCCAGGGCCGGGGTATAGCTGGCGCTAGCGTAATTAACGCTATTTTTAAGAAAATCCATCCACGTTTATTTTTTCCCGTCTACTACTAATTCTTTTTACAAACAAGAAGTTCCCCTTTCTTGCCCGCCGACCCACTCCCTGTTTCTGCCCGTCCATCACCTGACTTTTTTGCTGGCCAATAACAAAGCTCAAGTTACCCATCGACCACCTCTCTGCCCGTCAAACCAATCTTTGCCCGTCGACCCCCTCTCTGCCTGTCAACCCACACTCTGCCCGTCAACTCATATTGTAAAAAAGTTTTATAATCGAACCCCCGTTTTTATACTAATTTAACGCATAAGAACAAAGATTTTGAAAAAGGCGCTAATGCCATGATTCGTTAAATTTGTTACCATGGAAACGAGACTTCCCATCCCAAAGTCTGTCTCTCGTAGCCTAGTGCAAATACAATTTGTAGTAGATTTGTAAAAATATTTGGCTTTGCTTAACGGCAATTTGTCTCACCCCTTAGCGATTCAAGACACTAGCTAATTCATGTCTCGTATCCATGGTAACGTCTACCGCATTTTTTTCCGCATTTCCCATATTCTAACATAACCCCCCTAAACTACTAAGTAACTTAGCTATACGTTGATAGGGGGCATTTTTTTAAAGGAGGGTAGTCGGATTTTTTTGGAACATACTGTACCTGCAACAGCCCGCCTTTCTGAAGTCCAGGGGCGAGCTTATCTGCGACCCGTGGCTTCTGGGGGGACGGCTTTCTCTTAACCAACGGCGCCATAATTTTAGTCAAAAAAACGATTATTAAATCAGAAAATTGTCTACCCTGTGGAAGAGGTCAGTCTTCATGGAAGAGCTTTCTTAATCTAAACTGATAAATAACAGTTTAATGGGCTTCGATCTGAAATAGAATCAAGTTTGGGAAGCTGGCTTTCAAGTGCTCCGATTGCCGAGCTACCTGTCACGTGTAATGCAAGACTCTAAGACCACTTAATACGAGCTTTTATAATTACATGATTTTATATCAGGAAAGCTTCGCTCTGCTGTAAAAAAAAAAAATGGCAAAATGGAGAGGCACCCAGTCGGCTCGTCCCTATTCTACCGATATCCACGACATAACGGGTTTTAATTCCATGTTGGTAAACTTATGTCCTAAGCACTATTTCCCCACTAGTGTTTCTCATGCTCCTGTAATTTTTTCTTTCTAGAAAAATATTTGCTTCATTGTTACAACCGCCTTACAAGCCAGCAATATTATGTGGTGCGGGTGAAGTTGATATGACAAGTTACGAGACGGCTTTCTGTTTGCCTTAACCCATTACGTAATCTCGTTTTCCCATCCATCAGTTGGAGCCAATTTTGGTTCGATTGCAAACGACAAACAAATTTCCATATGCGATTTGATAACGAACTTCGTTTAACCCTATAAAGCAACTACAATAAAAAATTTAGCAAAAACGAGTAAAATTTATGGCGACCTTAGGTCATTAAACCTTAATATAAAATTTAACTATTTTCGCATGAACATAAAAACCAATATTTAAAAGGAACAATTTGAAACACTAAGAATGATAATAAAAAATCTTGTAAAAATGAGTAAATTCTATGGCGGCCTAAGTTCATTAAATCTTATATATAAATATCTTAGATATAAAATTGAACTATTTTCCCATGCACATAAAAACCGATATCTAAAAAAAAAAAAAAATTTGAAAAACGAAGCAAGAGTTGCCAAAGGATGTTCTACATTTCGTCATAGTATCTAACTGACGTAAAATTGTACTCAGGTGGTAGCCATGTTAGGTACTTATACAGTCATCACCGAATAAGGAAACACAAGATCGAACATATTCCTAGAACAAAACTTGTTTTTCGCAGCATTTCCATTCTTTTACGAAATAGGATCAGAATACAAAGAAAAGTGAAATTAAAGAGGTAAATTTCTACAAAAGCCAAAACTTCTTTTTTACGTTTGAAATGGTAGTTTTGCCGAAAATCTAAAAAAAAAATGGCCACAACAAACGAAAATGCCTTCTTTACAGGAGCTTGGTAAATTTAAAAAATCGTATATGCTGCATCAATGGACATTGAATATGAAAATTTAATTCTTGCTACTTGCGTGAGACGGTTGTTATGATGAACCATCGATTATTATGATGAATAAATACACTGTGATCGGAGCTTAGACGTCTGTCTTGGGCACTGTAGTTTATTTAGCCATCGTTGAGTAATGCGCTTAATGCTGAAGACGTACACGTTAAGAATTTTTTTTTTTTTTTTTTTTTATTTTCTTAATACAAATTCTTAAAATTCCCCACTCTTCAATTTAATGGTTATTTTCGACAATTTAAAGAGATTTGAATTTTCGTATATTTTTTTTTCTTCTTTTTTAATCGTAAGGCTTATGGATTACGATGGTAGCAATCGTCGTGTTCTGCTAGACAAATCGCATCTCGAAAATCCGCAAGGCATCTCCATCTACCGTGATCAGACTTTCTGGATTGACACGACGCAGGATGGCGGGACTCTAAATCGACGTCCAACGTTTCCAATTACGAAGTGGTTCTATCGCAACTAGGCGAATCGCTCAAGGTGTACAGCAAGGAAAGGCAGGAAGGCACAAATGCCTGTTCAGTTCACCATGGCGGCTGCAAGGAGCTTTGTCTATTTAATGGTTCCAGCGCTGTTTGTGCCTGCGCCCACGGTCAAGTTAGTGCCGATGGACGGGCCTATAAAGAATTTGAAGCTTTCGTTGTCTACTCGAGGATGACACAAATAGATTCGATTCACATTAGCGACGCTAACAATTTTAACGCCCCATTTCCCAGCATTGAATCCAAGGAGCATATCCGTAACGTCATTGGTCTCGGTGACGACTACCAGCGACGTTTAACCTGTTCTCTCAATCCCGACGAAGATCTCAAACCCACTTTACTGTAAGAAAATTCAGCTATTACTAATCATAATAATAATAATAATAATTCAACCTATTTTAATCAATAGTTGCCAAGAAGAGTTCTATGGCGTACGCTGCCAGACGTTAGGCAGTGATATAAATAATTCCAGTAGTCAATCAAGCAGCGGCAAATCGTCAATTAATGGCACAGTTACCGCCATCGTCGTTGTCTTCGTCATCATTGCCGTGCTGATCCCAGCGGCCAAAGCAGCAATAACCGTCATGCGAAAGCGTCGAAGGTACGAAGCGTTACTCATTATAAAAGTAGGGGAGGTAGGGCGTGGTTGGAACAGTTCACTCATTTTTGTTCCCTACGGTTACAAAAATCGTCCAACTAGATTAAAAAATATATAGATTTGTAGCCAGTTATCTCAGCTACAAACCAGTATTTTTTTTGGGTGGGTTCGGTAAAGATAAACATGCGCTATGTTTAAAAAACTGGAGGTACCCCAAGATGTTTCAATTGCCAATTCTACTCGGCAATTGAAACAGGGCGTCTGGGCAATTGAAACGTGGGTTTTCCTATAAGAGAGCCCCCGGTTTTATGAAAAAAATAAAATGACGATATCTCAGAATCTGGGATACATATTTTGATGATTTTTTTACAGTAATATAAAGAATTTTAATCTTTTTTTTTTAAGATATTTTATAACTTTCTATAGTAACTAAATATTATTTAATGATTTTCGGTAGTTCTCTGAATTAGGTTCAGAACCCCGTTAGTAATCTAAAGAACGGTTAATAGTATGGAGATCTAATTTTTATAATCGAATATTGCATGTCCAGGTTTACATCATAGTTGTTGTTAATGTCGGTAATTTAATTTTTAAAATTTAATTTTTTTCATCAACGTTGTAAATAAAAACACAAATATTGTGGCAGACGATATATGTCAGCCACCCAGCAGACGAAATAAAACACAAAATAACAACATTCGAAAACAAATAGAAAAAAGAGCTCTGCTAATACGCTGCGTAGGGAACACCGTTGCCAGACTATAGTAAGGAAGAAGGTGTTCCATTTGCTCCTACCATGGGCCTTCACGGAGTTTTAATGTTTATGGGGGATAAAATTTAGCTAGGAAAAAATTAATTATTCTCAATTTATAGCTTAATGAACGACGAATCATTCGAGACCTTTTTTAATGATTTCCTCCATCGTTTTAGGTGTGAAAACGAAAAAATTGTCTGGGCAAAAAACTAGAAATAGACAGTAAAAAAAAACTTTCTGGGATAGCTCGAAAACTTTTAGAGTCTAAAACCTCCAATTTTTTCTAAAAATGTAGAACCCTAATTCCCGTTAGCTCAAATTTTTTAAACGAAATCTCTTACTTACTTTAAGTGGTAGAATTTTTGTTTCAATTGCCGCGTGTTCCAATTGCGCCCTACCTCCCCTAAATCGATCATAAATATGTCCGCTGTTCCAGGGGACAGCCTTTCATGCACGTGAGAATACAAAGCCAAAAAAATGTGGAAATCAGTAACCCTATGTATTTGAGAGAGGATGCTGACGAAGACGTGGAGTCTTTGGATCCTACTTTTATGATCCCTAGCAATAAGGTAAGCTCGCCTGTATTGTTAGTAGGCTACTTGGTTGCATTAACTTTGAATGGCCATTTCGTATTCCAAGGCGACCAACTTTGCTAATTCTGTCTACGAGTCGATGTACAACGACGCAGCGGCGGGTAGTAGCGTCAACGAGGAAAAGAAAGGATTGCTTCACAGTGAACCGTCACATCCCCTTGAACCCCATAAGAATCATCCTTTGGTCGAAAGTAGTGAATCTTTTACGTAAATATGTTTTTCAATTATTATTTTATTTTTCATCCTGTCTCTGGCGGTTTTTTGATTCGCAAACGACAAAGCCACCATCCAAATGTATTGGCCAGCTCTGTTGAGCTAAATTAGTTTGTGGCTGGTCATACCTGTCCAGTAGGAGATGATCTCCATTATTAAAAATAATTTGATCGCCACGCTGAGTGCGTTTCTGATAATTTAATTTTTTTTTTCCGTTCAAATTGCACGATGTTCAAGTTGTTGGCGCCAGTTGTGCTTCGTCAATGAAGCTTTGGCGATGTCGTCAGCTGCTCAAAACTATACACAAATTGTATCATATCTTTTCGCGTAACTGGGCAGCAATTATTTGGCCAATGTGATATCCCTTTTGTCTATTTCACGGATGCTCTGCAGGCACCTCGGGTGACATTGGGCAAAACTAAGTGGGACTTTATTCATCCTTTTAACCGGACACATTTTTTAAAAAATTTATCATTTTCCCTTTGATTTGATTTTCGTTTTCAAATGCAAGCGAACAGGCTTCTGTGGATCACCTGGTCCATTTTGGTTTGTTTTCGGAATGTAACATTACGTGTTTTGAGTTGAACGAGTTCCGTAAACAGTTATGTTTGTAGTTCTTGATCATCTCCTTGTAATCATGCTCTCTGGATTTATACAACTTTGGACCGATCAATACACAAACAAGACAAAAATTATCGTGCACGTCAAAGTGTAGTCCTTCTTACATTTCTAGTTGGGATGTCGTTCGCTCAGCCGAATCTCAACTGAAGCTGCTCGTCCCGGAAGGCGACTCATGTGGTACAACACCAGTAAAACGATACCCGTGAAGAAAAATGCGTAATGGCAAGTTAAGCCAAGATAGTAGATCCAAGACTCCATGAAATTTTGAATGTCAGGTAAATTGGGATAGGTTCCGTGTTTGAACCACATGACCATCATAGATGTGTTGCCCACTAGTGAAATGGTGTAATAGAATGCATATTTACGTCGCGTTCGGCTACCTTCGCTTTTAATGAACGAAAAAACGAATGCTACACCCAATGCCATGATGGCGAGGATTTTTTCAAATTGAAATGACGATCTTAGTACAGGCAACATCAGCCAAGCTACCATGACAATCCAGTGAATGCCCAATAGCAATGCAACGTATTCGACACTCAGCGATGTGAAGAGGCTGATGGCTAGCAGACGCGCACCTGTGATTACATCATGTTTTCAAGATTTTTAAGTTCATAATGTTTGATTAAACATACCGAGGTTGAAGAAGTGACTAAAAAATAACATGGCAGTGGTGCTGAATCGCATAGTTTCCTTGTCGGGTTGAGTTTGAAGAAAAGTACGATCGTATGTAGTGGCCGCAATGGTTATACTAGTTACGAAAGAGTAAATAGAATTAGCTTTTGTTTTTCTTAAATGTTTCTCAGGAATTATTAAAATCGCCAAGATCAGATTCGGACCAGGCACCACAGTGGACTTCCATGTGTGGTCATGTCGAAGTATAGCTCAGTGGTTGATATAAATTTAACAACAGACTTTTTTGTAAACATTTTACAACAATTACATTTTCTTGTCTCACCGGAGTAAACATATTTTGGTTGTCTTGTTTTCTTCCGTTAACAATGCTCACTTAATTGTTGATTTCCATTTTTATCGGATTAAAAAATACAGCAAAATAAAAGCGCATCTCAAATATCAATATAGTTTACATTGTCACCTACCTGATCATGGAGTTCATCGTCACGAGAATCTCCAGCCATCCTTTATTGCATAAAAAGCATATATTTCTGATTATTATTTTTCTTGTAACAGAAATATTAGTGTTTGTGGCTCGTATATAAATAATTGCCTTCAGATGAGTTTGCTTTTGTTTCCATTTGCAACCAGAAGTATACTTGTAAAATAATTTGCGGACAAATGCTCAGGAATGCAAAGTAAAGGCGTAGCGTCGTCACCTCCATCATGCATGCAGCCATTAGCTCCCAGCTTCGTTGCAATGCTTCCAGTTCGCCTTTCAATAGGGCTTGATGGCGCTTGAACAAATAGTATAGAGCATTCACATACCTGAAAATAAACTTTTTGTGAGGAATACATATTTAAAGCTGAAACGGTCTACTTTAGTCCCGGCTTTAGGTAATATATTGTGAACAAAAGAGGCAGAGTATATTTATAAATAAACCCACAACACTTTGCAGGAGACAGATTTCTGATTTAATTATTGAACTCTAGGGAAAGAAATGAATTAAGTGCCAGTCCAGTCATAAGACTGATCACTAAATACGAGATTTTATAATTAAATGGTTTTGTATCAGGAACGCCTCCCTCTAATGTAAAAAAAAAAGATGGCAAAATGGATAGGCACCCAGTCGGCTCGTCCGTATTCTACCAATATCCCAAAAATACCGGGTTTGAATTCCATGTTGGTAAACGTATGTCCTAAAGCACTATTTCCCCACTAGCTTTTCTCATGCCTCTGTAATTTTTTTTTTCTAAAAAATATTTGCTTGAACTCCTGGGGAGGGGGAGAAAATGCTAATCAATGATTTGTTTATTACATCGCAATTAAAACATCACGCAATTTGTTTCCGACATCTTGTCTAAAAAATATGCTACCACCGCCTTACAAGCGAACAATATTATGTAGTGCGGGAAGGGTTGATATGACAAGTTACGAGACGACTTTCTGTTTGCTTTCACTCGTTACGTAATCGCATTTCCCTATTCATCACTTAGACCCAATTTTGGTTTGATTGCAAACGGCAAACAAATTTTCACATATGATTTGGTAAACGAACCTCTTTTAACCCTATTAAGCAACGATAATAAAAAATCTTGTAAAAATGAGTAAATTCTATGGCGGCCTAAGTTCATTAAATCTTATGTATAAATATCTTAGATATAAAATTGAACTATTTTCCCATGCACATAAAAACCGATATCTAAAAAAAAAAAAACAATTTGAAAAACGAAGCAAGAGTTGCCAAAGGATGTTCTACATTCCGTCATAGTATCTAACTGACGTAAAATTGTACTAAGGTTGTAGCCATGTTAAGTACTTAAGCACTCATCACCGAATAAGGGAACACTTGGCTCGAACATTCCTTGACCAAAACTTGTTTTTGTAACTACGTCAAAGCGCATTTCCATTCTTTTACGGAATAGGATCAAAATACAAAGAAAAAGCGAAATTAAAGAGATAAATTTTTACAAAGGCGTAAACATCTTTTTTACGTTTGAAATGGTAGTTTTGCCGAAAATGTAAAAAAATTGGCCGCAATAAACGAAAATGTTTTCTTTACAGTAGCTTGTTAAATTATGCAAATTGTATATGCTCCATCAATGGACATCGAATATGAAAATTGACTTCTTGCTACTTGCGTGAGACGATTGTTACTGTTACGCATAGAATAACATTTTTATATAATTCCTCTATTCTTTCTCGATTACCATGTCCCGGTTCTGACAGGTCGCGCTAAAAAAATTTTCCTGCCTTCTTATTATTATAACATAATACTGTGATAAATATTTCACATTTGACTGTTACGAAATACGAAGACGATACATTCAACAATTTGCTTACCCGGAGACTGGACTGTTCAGAAATACTACCGAAAGAATCCGAAAAACGTGAAACAAGGTTGGCAACTTGGGTCTGACCGACTGCGATGAACCTCTTGCTAGCCAAAAGCAACTTAATATTGATGTGATAAATCCGGGTACAAATGCCAAAAGTGCAGTTACCGCCACGATTGCATAGTTTCTCATGTAAAATTGCTTGTAAGCAGTATAGCCACTGACTAAGAAATCCACTATGTGAGTTACCAGAGAGACGGTCACTAAGAAAAAATCCAACAGCACCAAACGGCCTCCTCTTTCCATTTTTTTTTTTTTTTTCAAGCAGTATTATTTTTCATCGAAGCTATGACAAAAAAAGGTAGTTTCCTCGTTGACGCAAGAGTCGTAACTGACCGGTTCTGGGACTCCAGCTTCATACTTATATCAATTCAAACATCTCTGAAAAGAAGAAAAACAAGAATGGGTTTAAACAACCGGTTTGGTCACCATCGATTATTATGATGAATAAATACACTGTGATCGAAGCTTAGACGTGTTTCTTGGGCACTGAAGTTTATTTAGCCATCGGTGAGTAATGCGCTTAATGCTTTATTTTTTTTTATTATGAAGTTTTTTTTATTTTCTTTGATTTCAAGGCAGACGTACGGTCACCATAAAATTCCCAATTCTACAATTTAATTGTTATTTTCGACAATTTAAAGAGATTTGATTATTCGTATCTTTTTATTACTTTTTTTTTAATCGTAAGGCTTCATACAAAACTTAATAATATCCCCAGGTACAACCCATCGCCACGCACTACGAACTTGTCGGTTTACTTTTTCTGGTATTTGTAAAAACCTTCTCCTGTTTTCATGCCAAGTTTGCCCTCCTCTACAAGTCGATTTAAAGTAGGTACTGGCTTAAAAAGAGGATTTTCGGGAAACTTTTCGGCCCATCCTAGACAAAAAATTCCAAGATCCTTTAAATTCAGCGACAGAAAAATGAAAATCATAAGTATGCTCAGTTGTTTCCAACAACCTTCAATGATGAACTTAGAAGTGTCCAGTCCTACATAATCCAATAATTCGAACGGCCCCATTGGATAACCCGCACCTTTAAAGAACAAAAAATTTTAGTTTAACTGAAAATAATTGTTTTCCTTTTTGTTCGTTACCTAATTTCATGGCAGTATCGATATCTCTTGCCGTCGCATCACCTGATACAAGAGAATTAATACAAACGATTTCGTCTAATTTATTTTGACAATCATGTAACCTCTTTCAAGTAAACGGACAGCTTCCATCATATATGGCACCAAGAGGCGATTAACAATGAATCCTGGAGTATCTTTGCTAAACGTAAGCAATCACCGAAAAAGAATAAGTATACAACTATTGCCTTTTCTACCGATAAAATGCGTTACCAGGTGACAGTCTGTTTTCCGATAGATTTCCCCCATTCCATCACAAGACTTAAAAAATCAATCAATAAGTAAACACATAAAAAAATTTAAGAACTTAAATCATTAAAAAAATTCATTTGGGGAACAAAATAAATACAAAAAAAATGTTCAGGTTGAGAATGTACCTACTTGTATGTATTATCCGAAGTTTCCGGAATACGAATTACTTCTAGAAGTTTCATTACAGGAACCTGTAATAAGATAATTCTTTTACAGTATTAACTTCATTCCAATTATACTAGTTTTATGCCTTACAGGATTGAAAAAATGTAGACCAACAAACCGATCCTTTCTTTTTGTGGACTGGGCAATTTCACCAATTGGCAATGAAGAGGTGTTTGAGGCAAACACTGCATGAGTGGGGGCAACCTACATCACCAATTTATCATCTTAATTCTCCATCCATGAAGTTGATCATAAAAAGCTTACAGCATCCAGGGATTGGAAAAGCTTTTGCTTGACATTGAGTTTTTCTACAATAGCTTCAACAACTAAGTCACTTTGATTAACAGCTTGTTCAGGATTGGTTGACAAAGAAACATGTGCCATTGAGTCTGACAGAAACTTTTCTGCTTTTACAGAATCATCCTATTCCACAGCAATAATAACAATTAAATTTACTACAAAACAATAAACTGCAAGTTGATAAAGCCTACTTTGAAAAGTTTTTTTGCTATCCGTTGCAAAGAGACATTTATAGCATTCTTGGCTTTATCTAACACTTTTTGGTCCAAATCAACAATGGTCACATTCTGACCATTTTGAGCAGCAACCTAAAAAAAAGAACAATATGTCAAGTACGATTAACAATCTAACAAAAACAACAAAGAAAATGGATCAAAGAACTGATAGTGAACAATAAGCAGAATCAAGGGATTTCAAACATTCATTTAATATGATTTTACTCAAATGCTCAGGCAGCTTTTATTCCATCATAGAAATTTAATATCACCATAAAGCTAGATAGTATGGGATAATTACCTGTGCGATTCCACTTCCCATTAAACCACCGCCTATAACAACCACATTTTTAATTGCCATTTGTGTGGAATTGGAAGTAAATAAACTTCTTCTGAATGATGCCATTAAATAAGGTGTTCTAAGCAATCCCATCCTGGTAAGTGCTATGCTAAAATACGTGATAACAAGAATATTTAAAATCTTACATCAAGTCATCGTCGAAAAAACAAACAAACATGAAAGCAGAAATTACCCAATATGTAACAACTTCAAATATAACAATCAGTGCGACTGTACCACGAAACATACAACGGAAAGTCCTGCTGGGTAGCTGGGATACACTATACAGGCCTCTTCCGTGAATCGCATAAGGGAAATAGTAAGCAGGGAATCAAAACCACAATTTAGGCGTTGCCGTCATTGATGATGCATTAATATTTTAACTATATTACTATATAATTTTTTACTTTTTATGTTAATAATAAAATATATATTTTTCTTTCTCATCATATTTTATTGTTAGGATTAGCGTTTTATTAATCATAGTGTGTTGGTTTTGATAAATTTTTTCTAACTGGATCTTTCGCTTCTGACAATTCGTTATTTGTGTGTTTCGTTTTCGTTATTTTAGGAGCTAACAATGTTCGTTTAAATAAAAATTTTTTCAGCCTATTAAAAAAATAATGTACTAGTATAATCACAATTGGTATAATTATAGTTAGGCATAGAATTTCTGGAGAAGAGCGGGGGTAAAATTCGGTGCTAGGGCCCAAATCGCTTGGAATCCGAAAAACTGCCACAACCTACCCGAAAAATAGCCGACCGGTTCCTACCCCGGCACTTATGAAAAGATTGGGTTTGATAAAAAATACCCGTGGGAGCCGATAGAGCTATTATCATGTTATAAAAATGGCGGATAACTGATGCAAATTTTAAAAAATTCCACCACCGCAGAAAAAACTACTGATTCATTGACATTTCCATATTTCAAATTATAATCACTCTTGGGACGGCTTTGGAAACTCTGCACCGTAGCATTTTGACAGCTACGTTCAGACTTACTGCCATTGCAATCGCGATCAATTTGATATTCGTCAACGTCCATAGAATATCCCCAGAACCGGCTGCGTTACTAGAGTTAACACTTTATTTCGTTTTGTTTAAGTTGGTTTATCAAATTGGTTATGACTGATTCCTCCTGTCATCTCGTGTTTTTTGTAAACTTTTTCATCGCGAGATTTGTTGTTTCCGGTTGTACCGGTTCCAATATTCAGAAATAATTTTACCGCAAAAAATAAAACCGCACAGAAATCCAAAACTAGGCCTACCTCCCTGGCCGCCCTCCCTACCGCCTTAGCAATATCGGCTGCGTCATTTAAATGTCTATGAATGCTGGCTAAAAAATAACAGGGATATGCGACCCTCTTCGTGCATAAAGAGTGACACAATAAAGAGATGGTGATGAGGGTGAATTAAAATTAAAATGGAACGATGATTGATTTGACGAGGCTGTATTTTTAAGTGGAGGGAGACTGCAAAAAAAGGGGGAAACTAAACTTAGGTGGGCTTTAGACCACTTAGACTGAATTGCAAAGAGAAGAAACTCAATACTCTGTGGACGACTGATTACATACTAACTGAAAAACAAAACTGAACCTTACCATAATACTAGCAGGAATACCCTTGCCCACTACTGTCCTGCCTGGGAGAGCAGGACCTTAGGTGACAAGGATGTTTATCAAGGAATGAAGATGGCGAAAGGGAGAATTCAAGGCAATCTACTTGTGCTCAATCTGTTGAAGAAATTTTGAAAAATATTGAATTTTATCTGTGCCTTGTTTTTGTGAATCTATTTTAGGTTTAATAAATGGTAACGTTTTTTAACGCATTCTTTTATTAATTTTTTTTTGGTTTTTAAGAAGACCTAATCTCTCATTAACATACCAAAAACATTATAAAATTGGCTACAAGATACTTCGGTTCCAAAGTGAGAGATTGAGGCGTAGGCCCCAAACCCCTAAAACTCGAAGACTGTTTTATTCAAATCGCAAATATAAAAAAATAGTCAGTCTTGCCGCGATCATCGATCACGATTAAGATTAAAAAATGATCGCCGATCAAATCTTTTGAGTATGCTCTTGATTTGATCGGCGATAAAAAAAACTCGTTGATCGGCAGTGATAATTTTTGCGATTCAATCTAGCGCCACCAAACGTAAGAATTTAGAATTCATATAAATTTTGGCTAAACATTTTCGCTGAGGAAGCTGTTTATCCTTCATTCGCAGCAGACACCTTTTTTGTCGACGTTCACATGAAATGGTGACAAGCTTAGTTCAAATTTCACTACTAGATTTCACCCAAAAAGATGGGATCGCAAAAATATGATCGCTGATCAAATTATTCTCAAATGATCGAATCGGCGATCAAGATTACTCAGACGAAGCTGAATAACTAACTTTCCGCATTACTGCAGGATCGTTTGTTTCAGCTTTACTAATCATTCCGGCCGTCTTGGTTCCATTGAAAATCGTTTTCTTCAATATCAGTCATTTCATTGAAATTCAAAGACCCAATGCCACTTTCGAGTACGACGACGTATATCCCTTTGTTTTCTGTCAGTAAGCCGTAACCAAGTTCTTCATTGATGTCTTTGTCGGAATAATGCGAGGAATTATAAATACCCTTTAGTACTTCTAAGTTAGCGCTGTTTTTTGTTTCCATTATACTTTCCGTTTCCTTGTTCATGGATAATTGGAAATAGCTTTGATTAAAAGCAGTTATGTCACCATTACCAGAAGATCCAATACCATTTCTGGTTATGTTGGCGTCAAGAGTATTGCTTTCCATGTCGGTATTATGATTCTCGAAATCCTTGTCGCCGTCCTCGATATTGTGTGCTGAAATAAAATTTTTTTCGGCTGGTTTTTGATCACCACTGGTGGCTAGAGGATCCGAAACCTATGCCATGTTTTTGGACATTCAACATGTACCCTTCAGTTTCTTTATATTCTGCTGCAAATGTAATAATAATCAGTAGTTTTGTGAGCAGTGGCTTCAAGTCAGGGTTAGTTTCCTTCGAAATCATCTCCGTCATTATTGCTAGAAGTTCTCTTGTTAAATCGGCATCACTGTCC
This sequence comes from Daphnia carinata, assembly GCF_022539665.2. Lineage (NCBI taxonomy): Eukaryota > Metazoa > Arthropoda > Branchiopoda > Diplostraca > Daphniidae > Daphnia > Daphnia carinata. Next base: position 4,610,814 of record NC_081336.1, on the reverse strand, counting down.
TCCAAAATTATGCGCATTATTTCTATCATTTCTGCTACGAGATCTGAATCCTCTCTTTCAAGCGATGCCTCTGGTTTTACTTCTGGAAGATGTGTTTTTGACAAAAAATCATCTACGGTGGAGTTATCCGTTCCAAAAATAGGAAAACTTTTGGCTCTCGGTGTTTCTGCTTGTCGATGTCATCCGATTTATTCTTGGTCACATCGGTTACACTATACACCGTGAGAGACCCTACTGAGTGTTTAATTCTAATTCCTCCAAGATCTGGTGCCATATCTGTTGAAAATTTAGGTTGCTCTGGATATTTAACAAATAGAGGATCCGTCACACACGGGGTTTTCTCATACCTGCGGGGATCATTGGCCATGACAATAAGATTCGTCACGCAGATAAAGGCCATAATCATTGGGGAAAAAAATGTATTGGGATGGAGTCTGTTTTTTTTTTTTTTTTTTTTTTTTTTGGTTTTCTTTTTAGACCAATAATTTGTCTATTAATAAATACTTTATTTTTGGACGGTATATAGGAGGAAGGAAAACTACGAAAAGTCGACAACTTTGGGTACTTCGTTTAGGCATTTTTTAGGCTTATTATATGTTATCAAGGTAACATCTAGATTCCTTGTGTCACCAGGAATGTTTTAATGGGTATTACACAACAAAATTTATCAAATTCCTTGAAGAAATACTAAATTGCAAACACCAATCACAATAGCGAAGACGGATACCATTATTTTTAGGCGGAATTTTTAAATTTCCCATTGTTATCGCCGTAAAAAAAGTAAAAAAAAAAATTTTTACGATTATATATTTTTCTTATGGTATAGGCTTATAGTTATTATAATAAAAGAAAGAAAATGTTTTTCATTCGGTTTATTTTGTTATTCGAATTACGGTCACTAATTAAACTACTTGCATTATCGTATTTCACTGGAAACCAAGAAATCGCTTACCCTAGAGTCGAAGTAGTTGTGGTAAACGATATCAGTTTTGATTTCAGGAACTTTTTATGATAATACAAAATGATTTTGTGATTTGGGCCTATTTTGAAAATTGCAAACGACACAGGAGACGACACATGAACAGCCGAATTGTTGTTTTCTATCGGTAGTGGTTGCTACTGGCATCACAATTGGATAGCCAATCACAATGCAAGGATCGCGTGCCGCTGGGAACCCGAACGGTCGAATCAACTCGCGAAGACCGTGTTGGAGTCGTCACGCAGATAAAGGCCATAGTCATGGAACAAAAACAAATGTAATGGGACGGCTCAGTTTTTTGGTATTCTTTTTGGAGACGGTAACTCGGTAACTCATTTTGCAGATTTTGATAGGTGACCAAACTAAATTAAACCGTAGAAGGCCGGTATCTTATGGGGAAACGTCCTATCGACTTCATATTGCAAAGGCGAAAACACTGGTGTATCCACAAAATTATCATTGGTTGAGAGTTAAACGTAATGTTTTCCACTCAAATCGGCTTCGGCCTAATTTTCGCATAAAATTCAATCATTGCTTTCGTTTTTTATCATTTTAAAAAGAAGATTTCCGCCAGTCATGCCACTCCGATTCATTTTTTTATATTGATCGCCCATCCGATCTTCAGCGATTGATCTTGATCTCCGATTGTATCATTTGAGAATAATTTGATCGGCGATAAAATTTTTGCGATCCGATTTTTTGGGCGAAATCTAGTCGTGAAATTTTAACTAAACTTGTCACCATTTCAAGTCATAGTTGGAGCTGAGGAAGGAGGTGAAAAAGTCAACTCTTACATCTGAACAGACTAAAATCTTTAAATCACTAGAGTTAAGCCAGTGTAATGAATATTGATTTATTAGTTTGCTAGTCGTTGATGAAGCGTGCTAAATACTTGTTTTTGTAGAATACAATTTGTCGTTTGTGAGTTTTTGAGTAATAAAATTGTGTTTGAAAATTCTAAGGATAAAAAAATAGGACCGATTTAATGCATTTTTATTTCATTTATTGAGATTTCAGACATGAAAACTGGGTACAAAATTGAAATGGCGCATTAGACAATTAATCCAGTTTGCTTGTTGTAGGGCGCTCTTACTTCGATCATTGTAGTTGAAGGAGAAGACCGGAAACCTTTGGCAGCTCGGCCACGTTTACCATTGTGTTCGACCCCACCATGTCTTTCGAATGGATTTTGAACAGCAACCGGGTTGGATTCTTTGTTGTCATAAGCCCCGTTGCTCGAATCACTTGTATCAGAAAAACTGATTGCAGAATAGGATTTGGTGATATCCAAATCAAACTCCTCGGAAGGCTCAGTCGAAGCTGAAGAACTAGCTTTCCGCATTACTGCTGGATCGTTTGTTTCAGCTGTACTAATTGTTCCGTTTGTCTTTTCTAGTTCCAACTGAAAGTCGTTATTCTCAGAAGTAGCTTCCTTTAATTTAAAAGATCCAATGCCACTTTGGAGTACAATGACACTGATCTCGCGGTTTGCTGTGTCGTAATCAAGTTCTTCATTGACATTAATACTGTGGTCCGTAGTTCCGATCGGTGAAGGCCCGCTTTTTGGCATTGGTTTTCGAATATCGTCAGTAAGTGGGACAGGTTCTTTACTGTCATAAGCCTCGTGACTTGAATCGCTTTCATCCGAAAAACTGATCGCTGAAAATGATTTCATGACATCCAAATCAAACTCCTCGGAAGGCTCAGTCGAAGCTGAAGAACTAATCTCCTGCATTACTGCAGGATCGCTTGTTTCAGTTTTACTAATCGTTCCGGTCGTCTTATCTAGTTCAAACAGAAAATCATCTTGAATATCATCATTCATTACCGTGATTTTAAAAGACCCAATGGCATTTTTGAACTCAATAACATATATCTCTCGGTTTTCTGTGTCATAATGAATTTCTTCGTTGACATTGATGTCGTCCGTGGTTCCGATCGATGAAGGCTGGCTTTTTGGCATTGGTTTTCGAATATCGACAGCAACTGGGACAGGTTCTTTACTGTCATAATCCTCGTCACTTGCATCAGAAAAACTGATGCCAGAAAAGTATTTTGTAATATCCAAATCAAACTCCTCGGAAGGTTCAGTCGAAGCTGAAGAATTCCGCATTACCGCTGGATCGTTTGTTTCAGCTGCACTGGTGGTTTCGGTTGTCTTTTCTAGTTCAAATTCTAAATCTTTTTTCTTAAAATCAGTGATTTCCTTTTCTTTAAAAGACCCAATTCCATTATCTCGTCCAGTGAGTTTTATCTTCCACGTTTTGGTTTCGTACTTATGTTCTTCTTCGACATCTATGTTGTCCGTTGTACTGATCGGAAAGGTAGCCGGTGAAATAGGACTGAAACGAAATAGGACTGGAGAAATAGGACTGGGAGAAATAGGACTGACTTTTAAAAACTTTTAGGACAGTCCTATTCTCCTCGGCATCAGACCGAGGAGGAGGACCGAAAACTTCTGCCTTTTGCCATTGGTTTACGAGTATCCATAGCTTCTTCTGCTGCAAATGTAACGACATTCAGAAATTTTGTGAGCAGTGGCTTCAAGTCAGGGTTAGTTTCCTTCGAAACCTCTTCTGTCACCGTTGCTAAAAGTTCTCTTGTTAAATCTGCATCACTGTTCTCCAAAATTATGCGCATGATTTCTATCATTGCTGCCATAATTCCTGAGTCCTCGTTTCCAAGCGAAGCAACCATCTCTGGTTTGACTTTTAAACGATGTGGCAACAAATCATCTTCGATAGCGTTGTCAGGTCCAAAATGAGGAAAACTTCTGGCCTCCGGGGTCTTTTGTTCGCCGGTGTCATCCGATTTTTTCTTGGATACGTCGCTTACAGTAGACTCCGAGAGAGACGTTCTTGAGGTTTCAACTAGAATTTCGTCAAGATCTGGTGTAATCTCCGTTGGCAAATTGGGTTACTCTGGTGGACATTTCAGAAATACTGGATCCGTCGCACATGGAGATTTTTCTTGCCTTCGGGGATCGGTGGCCATGACAATAACAATGGTCACGCAAATAAAAGCCATTGCCATTGAAAAAAAAAACGTAATGGGACGGCGTCAGTTTTTTTTGAAGAACTTTTGTAAACCATTTTTTTGTTTAATTAATAAGCGACCAAACTAAATTAAACCATAGAAGGTTCTGGTCTCTTATAGAAAATGCCGTATTCTTATTTTCTTTAGGGAACGACATTTTCAAGCCAAATCTAGCTTCAGGACGCCACAAACTGCCCCCAACAATGGGGGTTGGTGGAAAGCTACTTACACCTTCAGTAGTGATCAAAACCTCCACTAGATGGCAGTATAAGCAGAGTAAGGATCCAAAAAATCGTAGGAAGAGTATCCAAAATTTCTGCGTCAGCAGCCCATGTTATCTCTCTTATGGAGATAACGAACCAGAGGTCTTTATCTATGATACATGTATCAACAATAAAAAAAATTTCTGCGCAGGCTCTTAAAACGTGGCAGACAACGGAAATATATGTTCGTCTGTATTTTATATCGATATATCGCCAACACTAGTCATGGCGAATAACAAACCATGTCGAGCATGTACAGATTTCCATACTTGGACTGCAAATTTGAAACAAAGTGCAAAGAATACGGAACAAGTTATTGTCCAGGTAAGAAACATCTTAGATATGTTCTTTGAACATTTAGTATAGACCAAATATTTACAAAGAAGCTATTTGGCACACATTGGTGTTTTGCATACAGCTTAGGCTCAAATTAGCTTAAGCAAAAATTGAGTACTGTTTACGCACCATGGATATGGTTCTCTGCTAAATATTCAAAAGTAGCAATTGCTTTGAACCGGTTCAGAGTCACAAAGTTTCATGTTTTCTTTGTAGACCTTAGAATCACCTGCTGAATTAAAGGAAAATTTATCATCAACATTAACTACGTCAAACAAGCAACAGGAATGTCCACTAGATAGCCAGCAGTTGGGTAGGAACTCGTGGAGTGTCCTTCACACAATGGCAGCATACTACCCTGATAAACCTACTGTTGCTGAACAGAATGACATGGCTCAATTTATGGCATTATTCACGAAATTCTATCCCTGTAAAGACTGTGCAGAAGATTTCATGGAAAGGTTAGGAAACATTAATTCTGTTCAAAATTATTGAAAGATTTACTATCAATCTTGCCTCCTAGATTGGTTGCCAACCCACCAGCAACAGAAAGTAGTTCCAAACTATCACAGTGGCTATGTGTTATGCACAATCAAGTCAGTAAGAAGCTCGGTAAACCAGAGTTTGACTGTAGCTTAGTTGAACAAAGATGGAGGAATGGTTGGAAAGATGGATCATGTGATTAACTTGGCCAGTTTATTTTCTAGTTTCCATTCTATCGTCTTGTCTTATTGTACATCAATACACATTTATTTAATATTTTGGGTTCTGATGAAATCTGAGGTACTTTCCTGCATCAGGATCGTCATCCCTTTTAACTGTTATAAATATGAATGAATGCAAAAAAGGCTGAATTAGGGAAATGGAGTTAAATGAGCTAGAAAGTACAGAAATTTACCTATGTATTGGTCTTTAAAAGGACGTTTTACTTCCCTATTTGCATTGTTGTATAGACCATAACCAGCAAGACCCAATCCTTTTGAATAAAAGCATTAGACACAACTATTGAATAATAAAGAAACGAAAAATCACCGAAAGCCGCAATGCCTAAGCCAACCATAACGTCAGGAATTTCTATCCAACCTCGTCGAATAAGCTGAGAGACTGGAACATATCAAAATATTTTGTTATGCTCGGGATGGTACTTGTTGAGGCAAAATCAGATTTACTTTTCGAGCTGGATTGCGCAGCGGCCATGTTGTGCTTCCTAGTTGATGTTATTAATTGTTCCTGCAAGAAACAAGAATATCGTCATGAACTGCAGTCGCTCGTGTAACCTCCAACGGTGAATTAACTAAAATGCAGAATTTACATGAATAGGTTTCTTGGGTAAAGTTCGGAAAAAGATTGGAATGGGTAAAACGGTGGTGGTGTGCGGAATAACTGCACTTTATCGTTTATCAGAACCACTCGGGTTGGTCGGCCTCCTGCATAGTAGCGATCGGCCCGGGTTGGCTGTAATCGAGGTCTTCGCCTCAAAGAAAGCCAATTGAGCATGGGGTCCACCAATGCGAGGTCGCGCAAAAATGAGGGCAGTTACCCCCAAAGCTCCGACGCCATTTTCAAAGTCGAGTTTATTGGGTAGTTGATTACAACTCAATTTTTTATGTCCCTGCGTAAATCGATAATTCAAATCGCGATTTCATCCGCGATTACAAACACTGATTGAAATCCGATCAGATTATGGACGAAAATTTGAAAGCCCGACAACACGACGTGGGGTTTCACTAAGCCGCATAAAAATGATCCGATTGGCTCAGGGTAAATCAATGTTTTCACTTTCTGAAAAACACCTAGATGGCTCAGCATGACTGACACTAGGCACTAAGGCATTTCTGAAGGTAAATTTATTAATGCTAGATGGCGGTTATTTCAGCTGATTCTCCGCTAGATGGCCACTCAAAATGTATTTACAACAAAAAGCGCTTTATTCAAAACAAGCTTTTCCATGTACTGCATTTTACATGCGCGTTTCAATTGTTTGTAACAAAACGAGTAAAGATTATAAATATAATACAAGACAAACTGTTAACGTTCAGACTGGGTTTTAATATAACAAACCAAAATTTCGGCAATGATTAATTGACACATTGTAAAGAAATTTATTTGTCAAAGATTTGCAGTTTCTAGAGCTTGACAACGACTTTCAATAGACATTTTGGTACCATGTAGGGTAAAATACACCAACCTGCCAACCTAAAGTTATCTACACTGGGCCCTTTCCAATCATAGCGCAGGTGTCAAAAAAAAAAAAAAAAAATGAAAACCCGTACTCTTGCCGCAAGAGCTACGGGGGCCAAGGTCCGTTTCATAATCGATCTCGTGCCGAAGTTGAAGGCAGACAGCGACTGTCCTCTTTTTATGTTGCAGAGGTAGGGAAATGATTGTACGTTATGAAGAAAACAGGAAGTATGAAAGTCTTAGACTATAAAATGCCATGGTTAAAAAAAACTGACGAAGAAAACTTTGATTAACTTCAAAATTGGCTGGTTATTTCGTATTGATAAATGGGAGCATTTTGTAATTTTTTTTTTTTTCGCCTTTTGAGTTAAAATTTTTCACATAAAATGAAATAAGGACAAGAACAACAGTGTAGCGAGCAGGATTATTTACAGGAGAGATATGGAAACTTGGCAAGGCATTAGGTTTTCACTTTTAAATGTGTCAACGGAGCGAACGACCAGTTATCCATTTTGGTGCAGATGCAGTAAAAGGTAAATCACTTTCGTCATATTATGTTATCATACCTTTATTTCATGTCTATCGTTAACTATTGAAGAACGAAAGTAGTTTTGTTATCTTGTTTTTCTGTGACTGCCCTTGTCCATCAGGTCGCACAGGTCGTGAACATCAACACGGGCACGAGGCGAGAATGTTACAGAAACTCCCCTCATCCCTCGTTCTGCTTTCGTTCAGCTAACTTATTAGGCTGTTTTAACGATAGAATATAAACTATTCTTTAAAAGTATGCTTAGCAAATTGATGATGTTTCTCTTTGCCAACCTGACCTTAAATATAGAAAATAAAGATAACCCAACTATTTAAAAGCATATTCCAGACAACCAAGTGGAAGTGGCTTGGCTTTCGGAGGAGGGCGCCATGATAATTAATTTCTATATTCCTGTTATGCACAAGCGTACAGTAATGCCATTCCTTTCCCTTGAATAATGAATAGAAATAAATTTTTTTTCGGCAGTGTTCACGGCCACTGTTTGACTAGAAGAAATATGGTCTGTAGCGTGGTCTACTACGCCAACGGACCCGCACCATACGCTTTGATAGCGAACAATTACGTCAGAAAGGAACCGTTAATAAGTCAATTCAAGTAAACTGTAATCCAAAATCTACAGCTTTATACAGACTTGATGCAACGCGTGAAGAGATAGCGGAATGAATAAAGACAAAATTTGCATACATAGAACGATAGAGAAAGCGATTGAACAAAAAAAACGAAATTTTGTTTGTAAAATTAGCTCTTAAAATGATGAACAGGACATAGACGAGGGAGATACAATGTGAAGGAAACGGCATTTCTACTTGGCAAACCACGATTTTGTTTTATGTTTTTCTTTCTCCTTTGGAACGGACGGCGACGAGGCTGATGTTTCATTTGCTACGCTTTGCGATGGGAGCGGACCAGCAACTTCTGTATCGTCGACTTCTTTATCGGCATCGACCTTGTTCTTTTTCGACTTTTTAAGTTTATCTTTCTTCATCAGTTTGATGGGCGATTGAATCATTTTCAAGGTTTTTGTTTTTGTTTTGGAAGGAGACGCTTGAACGTTTCGAGTATCAACTGCGGCGGGCACAGATCCGCGGCTATTAAAGACGTCAAGGTGTTGCTGTATACTTTGATCCTCTTCTACTTGACGCTGTCTGTCCATTTCTAGACAGTCAACAATCTCAGCTCGTCGGTGAACCACCTGGACTAACCTGTACATTGCAAGATATTGTTGAAATGGCTTCATTAGGCACAATGTACTATTATCTCAATCGAATGAAATGAATACCGATTAATGAGTTCCTCCTCCTTCAACCGATCATCAGCAGATTTCTCGCCGTTTGGCTTCTCCAACAAACAGCGAATTTGGTACTCCAATTCGGCGTGTTCCTCCTCCAGCCTCTGCTGACGTCGGAGGTACATGAGTTCTGTTTGCCTGCGGAGGAGTTCATTTTTCTCGTTGACCAAATCGAACAGCTGCAAAATCATTTCCTCAATGTGGATGGATCCATCGCTGATGGGTTCACTTCCATCTTCCGGTTCCGTTAGATCGCGAATGCTTTGTTCCAGGCTGACACCTTGCCTCTCTAGTTCCACCTGCTTGATTTCAATGTCGTCCAATTCCTGTTGGATTCCCATCAACGGCAATTTTCTGAGTTGGCGTTTTTGAGGCGAGGGCCGAGGAGGAGCAGGACCTTTCTTCCTCTTCCACTGGAATTCAAAAATCAAAATATTAGGCAATCTAAAATTTTAAAGTCAAATAAACATTTTACTTTACTTGGCCGTGAGAATCTTTGTTGACAGAGCATTGCAAGTGCAAGTTAGACAGGTCTTTGTGGGCTTTTTCAGAGGGCGTCGAGCATAACGATTGCGGCGGCGAAGAAATCGCCTGCGTTCGGTTTGGCTCCGGGCTTGACACAGAACTAGTCACTCGCGACCCAGTTTGGGGGGAAGGCATCGGAGATTTTGATAAGTCTATGGTTGGAGGCGGTGGAGCAGACTTCCGCTTGGAAACGGCGTTAACGTCGCCATCAGCGGACATCAGACTCGGGGTCCTCTGTGGCTTGGGTGGAGGCGGGGCAGGTGCTGGCCGCTTCTTTGGTGACGGTGACGGATTTATATTCAACGAATGTGGAGGTGATTTAAGCACAGGTGGAGGAGGTCTGCCCGGTCGGATTTTTTCACTCGACTTCCCTGGATCATTTCTAGCATTTTCTTCCTCATCCTCATCGTCACTGCCGAATGGATTAAGGCTGATTTTAGGGGCGGGCAGAACTTTTTCGGGCGTGCCCGTGCTCTGGCCTGAGCTGAACGAGCTCGTTTGATCCACGGGATTGGCCGGTGTTGGACTTCCGTCTTCCAGCGGCGGATCGTCATCGAACGGATTCAGCTCTTCGGGGTACTCATCTATCGATTTGTTAACAATCTTATTTTGAGGTGTTGAGGATCTTTTACTCTTTCGACGTCGCGGTTTGGGGACGACAAGGGCCACATCCTGCGAATCCTCCGTTGCAGTCACTTGAATGGCGGGTGGTACGGGTGAAGAGGAAACCTCTTTCTTTCCATCAAACGAATCCGCTGGCTGCTCATCGTGTACGTCACCTTCTTTGCCAAGTTCAGTAGTAGTTGGTACATCAGTAGAAATGCTCACACCATTTTCCTTTTCTTCTAAGGGCTCTGTCACGGTTGCATCTTGATTTACCTCTTCCGCGTTGCCAAGTTGTGGGTCAGCCTCTGGCACATTGCAAAGCGTGACAATTTCATGGGGCGTAAACTCTTTGTTAATAGTTAACGACAAATCTGTGTCCTGTGCAACTTCCAGTTCAACAACATCTTGAGAATCTGCAACAGCAGAACCGCTTTCACTAACTGGTTCGGTGACGGCTATTTTCCGATCGTCATCTCCAGATTCTGTAACGGTCGCCGTTGTTTCTACACTATCGCACACATCCGCACTCGAATTTCTCTTCTCATTGTCATCATCAATTTTACGTTGGTCGTCCGGCACAGATCGCGAGTCCAGTGTCACTTCTATTGTGGCGTCGGTAGCAGCCACCATGCTGTCGAGGAAACTCCGTTGCTGATGAGACACTCGTTCGGGCTGCTCTTGCGGAACGGCCACATTTTGCGCACTTGAAATGGTCTCCTCGGGGCTGGTTGCTATGGCACTTGGACCGCAGTTTGCTGGAATGGGATGATCGGACGGAATGCACTCTGCGGCTTTATGGACAGCAGCGACTTCATCCGGACAAGTTTCGCAACAATACTGTTCCTGTTCTGTTTCATAGTAATTGGCAAGGCTGAGCTGGGATTGGCATCGGGCGCAGCGAAAACACACACGATGATGCAAACGACCATTCACCATCAACCGTTCGGCAAGAAAGACTGGGTTTTTACACGACACACACAGATCCGACACACGGCGGGCTTGCGGTCTGGACGATGCTCCATCATTTTGTAATTGACGAGCAAATATCTGTGAAACAAAACCCATCAACAATTAAAACATTACCTCAATGTTATCAGAATCGAAGCGGAATGAAATGTTACTCGTTTTCGTCATCTTGTCGGATAAGAATCGAACAATATGACACAACAGGAATGATATTTTTTTACTAAGGAAAGAGTACAGTAATTTAAGTGTGATTTATCTGCATCACAGGATGGACATGCCAATAGGATTTTAGTTGGATCTTATCCAATAGGAAGTATTCGTTTGCTTTAAATCGTGACAGGACTTTGAGAATTTGAGATGCTGGAAAAGTGATCAATTACCATCGCGGCACGACATTATCTGATTAAAGATTCGTCAGAAGACGGGGGAAAAACATTGAACTTCTCTCATTTTCGAATTCAAACCATTCTTAAGCTAATCGTCAACAACTTGTATCTGATTGTCGCCACCCACCTCGAGATGGACAAACCTTTGAGCCAGAGTTAACTCTCAATCAACGGCTCAACATTCCACAAACATAGCAGGTGGTACTCTTGACTTGCAATAGCTTAAAAACTAAAAACTTTTCATGCATACTTGTACAAAGGAAATGGCTAGCGCTTAACATACTTCAAGAATTCCCTCTTGGAAGCAATTCGCCGTAGCCGAATCAAGCGACAACTTGAGTTTTGCTATGTCAATAGCTGAATTAAAAAAAAAAAAAAAAAATAAAAAAAAAAAAAATTTTCTTTTGCAAACGTCATAACATAGAAAGCCAGGTACTAAACAGGGAGAAAATAAAATAAAACGAAAACACCCACCTCGAAAAGTCCGTTATTTTGGGTCTGTGTGTGGCGTGTCAAAGAGAATTAACAAAGTACCTCAGCTTTGTACGGCTGGCCCCGCATCTCAAGGCTGGCGTCCTAAGCAACCAATCAGAGAGCGATGCCAAACATGATAATAATATTAAATAACATACGTGACATTCGTACAAATGACAAAACACAATTGGTGTGCCCAACACCGCACTGCTACGTTCACATAAAACATGTGAAGCGCATTAAAGAGCAAGATATTTCCAAGCAACACATGAAATCACAATGGAACAACAACAAAAAAAAAAGGAAAACAGGAAACGAAAAAAAAGGGGAGAAAGCCAAGCTCGTTAATAGCCCTCAGAAAAAAAAAACACCTCAAGTCTGCGGAACTTCTCGAGAGGAATCCACTTGTTCCCGTAACGAACGTGGCCTCGTTTGATTTTGTAGGATCGACGAGTTCGCCGGCGAAGAAGGGCGACTGGTGATCCCGGCGACCACAGACTCATGAAAAACAAGATGCCTCGTACATTTTGGGCCACTCGAGTTCGTAGCGATGATTTGTTGTGCAACTCTCTCCTGCGGGACAACGACGACTCCGCCATGACAACTGGTCAGAATGACCTGCACCAGGCAACTGAGACGGCCACAGTTCGCAAAGCAACACATTCAACTACGCCATCGTTTTTTTTTTCTCTCTTCTTTTTGGTAACCGAACAGCTCAAATTCTCTGTCTCATCCCAATCCAAAAAGAAATTTACGTCTTCCCTTTCCTTCCTTTCTCACTGTTCCCTTCGTTTCATTTATCTTTGGCTTCTCACACGGCTTCATTAAATCGTTGATCAATTCAGATCACGTTGTGTGTGGCCAATAAAGTGACGTCAACAGTCAAATTCGAATACGCATGTAGGTGATTTCCACCACTCGTACCGTCTCGCCAATGGTTGCCTACACCAAATGGCTGTCGCCGATTGACTTGCATTTGCCCACGACGTGGCATGCTATGCTTGTTGTTACCCAGCCAGCTAAAAATAACAAATAAAATGCTGCCAAGGACTCGGCTCGGCAGAAATGGTTGCCATGACCGATTTCATTGAGCCAACTCTTTTCCTGCTTGACTCATTTTAGCTGATAAAGAGAACAGATCTCTGGGTAATCCCTCTGTTAACCCATGCTCATACGTGATCGAACGTCAAAGACATGTCTCGAATCTACCGTAACAATGGAGAGAGAAAAACAAATCAAGGGGAAGAAAAAGCGAAAGAAAGAGAAACAAATATGGTAGGACAAGGCTAACCTTGTGCACGTGTCGTTAGCTAATAAATAGGGAAAAAATAATAATCTGATAGAGGAAGAAAGAAACCCAGACATTGCCTTCCAAAGTGAAACAAGCTGGTGGCCTGTCGTCTACACTACTTCGAAGATTTCACGAAAAAAAAAAAAATCATGCCTTTAAACTAAAAGATAAATAGAGGATATATTTACTTTAACAGGGGTCGTCGCGCCAGTTTTGGGCAAAGATGAATTAGGGTCATCGTTGCGGCCTGCACCGGGGGCACCAACATCCCGTTCGGCCGGACGTTTCAGACCGATAGATAAGGAGGAGCCACCTAGGCGACACGGATAACATTAGTTTCAATTGGCAATTGTACGTGATGGTTGCAATTCAAAAGATAAAGACAATAACATTATTTCGAATAACACGTACACCAAACGTTTAAAACTTGAGAGATTTCTAACTGGATTTTTCCTTGAACAAGGAGAAAAAAATCGGGAAAACGGACACACAACAACAAAAAAAACAAAAGTAATTAAGTCACGAATGTCAGATCTGTCAACGCCCAGCTCAAAGCGCTTTCGCTGTTGTATCGCATTTTGAAATCATCTAGGTAATTCGCGAGTTATCGTGTGCAGCGGGCTTTGTGTAGGTGCAACGCTCGTTGGCACACTTCAGTTGTATACAAAACAAAACCAAGAGATAGGATTTCACCGTTAAGGCATAAGTTGGTCAAACCAAAGAAGGCACTGACACCGTTTAACGCAACCCGTATAATTGGGATGGTGTGTACGCGACGTACGCGGTTTCGACTTTCTCCGCCACCCAAACGGTAACGAATCATATTCAAACCGCGTTCAGAGGTGCGGTAAGATATTTACTTTCCAAGGATATGAAATTCAATAAGCCGTTTGCTTACATTGATGCCAAACACTGCGTCATCTTACACGTTTTCCAACTGAATGAGGCGCACAATTCGCTACTTTTCCACGTTGTCTCCCGAATTCAAACTGTCAAAAGAATGGACGAAAGACGTGGAAAATTGCATTCTAGTATCAACACGATTTATATATTCTCCCGACGATATGTCAGAAAACTCTCACAAAATAGTCATTATTTTCGTCCAACGGCTACTTAAATTTCAAAGCAAGTTCCTTTTCTATGTTTTATATTTTAAGACAAAAAAAAAAAAGAGAAGTGGTCGGGTTCTCACTGGTTTTCATTTTCTCTAGTCCGTTGATCTCCCCCCTCGCGCACAAATGTACCGTTAGAAACAAGTGCACCTCCATCGCCAAAGGTGTACGGGGGGGAAGGGGATAATGGAAGGAACCGTGAAACTTTGTACGCTCTTCCCCCTTCTGGGCTACAGCACCTCCTCTTGTTTTATATGCCCTTAACATCCTACACCGACAACCCCCCCGTTGGCTTTCTTTTTTTTTTGTTTTTTGTTTTTCCATGCGAACCTTTTCGACGGATTTACTGTCTAAAATCCCCCCCTCCCCTCTTTCCATCTCTTTCTGTCTCGCAGGTATTGTTGTTGTTATCCCGGCTAGAGTGCTATTGTCGTTGCCTGTTTTTGTTTTCGTTCCTCATTTCTGTGTATGTTTTTTTTTACGTGCGTATGTAATACACTTTTTTTTGTACTGTTAGAACTGTTATTTCTACTGCTTTATTATTATTCGACGAGATCATGAAAGAACAACGACCTGCCGTCCTTAAAAAGCCTGTTCCACTTAAGGCTGTATGATGACGAAATATATTCATAAATGAGATGGTAGCTATACCTTTAGATTTAGGGGCGGCCAAAACTTGGTAAAACTGCGATAGATACGTCATTATAGATAGACGATCAGGGATATAGTTAACCATATCTTCGGCATCAAGAAGAGCTGAAACGAATGAAACAGTTACGATAACGAAATGATTGAATAAGTTTGATTAGATTTTACCAGGTATTCCCAGGACATTCTCGGCCACGCTGAACGCCAACTGGTTATTTTGATAGACGTTCTCGGCCGACAAGCTAGCGAAATCACTGTGGGGGAAAGAAAACAACAAGCAACAGCCATAAATGAAAATGTTACAAGGTTTTATGGCCGGGTCATTTCCGGGTAGTTCGTTGTTTACATGAGATCCGGTCTGAAATGATGAACAAGGGCGCAAAAAGCCAGCCCGTCCTTCCACGAAGAGGTCATGTTTGTTACATTGACTCCATTATATCCTGCAGTCACTTGGCGGCACCTAATGTAATTCATAGCATGAAATTGAATTAATCCACCATTCCATAAACTTGTCATAGGAAAACCATTCCCCGTCAGTCTGAATCTATTTGTATTAGTTGTGTACATATTCATGTTTTATTAATGCAATAAGATAATTCGTATTTAATTTACCAAATTTCCAGGGCTTGCATTCCTCGTTTCTCTCCCATCTTGACGTTGCTGTTGAATTCGGAAACAGGTGGTGTGTGTCTTCAGCTCAAAAGCGGTCAAAGACCTTCTTGGCGATATAATAAGAGATATTACGGTCGTTTTACGTCGGGAGCTGTGTCGCTTTTGCCTCTACGAAAGGAAAAGAAAGCATGAATACGGTCTTACAGCTGAACTGTGTTTCGAAAACTAGTTCACACATTGTTCTTTTTGTGGTAATCCTTATTTAGCTATCCCACTTCTTCCGCCATCACGAAAACGTCAGGCAAAACATGGCTTCCATCATATGCATCTAAATTTATGCAAATCACGGCAAGCAGCGACCCTTTGTCTTTATTTCAGTCGACGAATATGAATTGCCACGGACAAGCAATTCCCCTTACTAGTTGAAGATTTCAGTGAAGGACTAATCTCGATTGAGGGTAACCTGTTCTGGCAAGCCCGGCGCACGAGTGAAACATTACTCAGAGAAGTTCTCGTCTAACCACTTTCGTCTCATCTCGTTTTCTTAGTTTTAAGTCTCTAAACAATCATTGTCAATGGAAACAAAAGAGGCATTGTACGTAAACGTCGAATTATTACAAAAGAGACGAGGAGACAGCCAATTGTAACCTGCATTGCCTACATGGACTAAATCGACAACTGAGAGTCCTACCGCAAAAAAAAAAGAAAAATAGAAAAGAAAACGACCACCACTACCACTAGCCACCCAACTCCAACTCCCCCCCCCCCCCCCCATCCCCTCTTTCCCAACCTCCGCTGCTCTTTGGAGTGGTGGTAGAAACAAAAAAGTAGGCCTGCGTTGGAAATGGCCTTCCCACGTTATTCACTAGAAAAGAGTTTGGGCTCCTTTTTCTTTGCTTTTCCATCATGACATCAGCACGTCTGAGTTGGACACAACGGTACAAACAAATTGCATTTGAACAATTTTAACGATAAAAGTAAAAAAAAAAAATTCACGGTCAACCAGAGACTTTCACAACTAGAGCAACATAACGTCTCTTTTGTGATGTTATGACGGATGGAAAAGCATGTGACGAAAACTAGCAGTAATGTTTACGTTCTTAGTTTGAAATTTTTGACAAGTCTAGCCTATTCCTTTTTCTTACCTTGTGACATAGAACAAATGTGATGTTGGTTGATTGTGTTTAACTTGGTGTAGTATTTACAACAACTCCTACACGTCTACTGTGCTCAAAGATACCACGTTCACTGACGTGGAATTGTTGGAAATAAGGCCAGCAGACAATTGCCGTTTGGCTCCAAACCCCCCAAGGACAAAGCCAAACCACACAAGGAAGTAAAAGCAAATACAGTGAACCACCTAGCGGTAAATCTTATAACTTGTTTCAATGGTTCTGAAGTGTTGAACTGTTGATGGGCTAGAAATGTATTTAATGCAAGCGAAAGCGAAAAAACGATGAAACAAACAGATACAATTTTCCGATTAGAATTCTACAACCTGTACTCAGCTAGCAACGTTCGAACCCCCAATCAAAGTTGACATAGATTGGCGCAACTGGAACGATAGCAATTACAAAAATACTCATCTACAGGCAGGACTAACATGTGAATAATATGTAGCAGACTTAGTGTGTGTCGTCGCCGGACAGGTGTTGCCTTAAATTACAAAAAGTTTTAATATACGCCGCACCTCACGTAATAATATTTGAATGGTTTTGCAAACTCGATTTTCAAATTAACCACCTCCTGATAATCCAATGGCTTCAATTAAGTAAGGCATTCTTTGTTAGCACATTTAAGTAAATCCAATTTCGAAGGTGCATGCACATCCCATACCATTTTTCTATATGTAAAAAAAAGCTTAACGTAGCGTAAACAGTAATGCAATCGCAAAAAGAACAATAATGAAAATCATAGCCGTGCATCATCCGCTCAGAAAGAAAATCCGCTGTGGAAAAATAAAAATAACGATAACAAAACAAGACAATTAAACAAAAACCCACAATATTACGAGAGAAACTTGTACATTGGCCATGCATGTATATACATCGGACAAACCCTTGGTTTGCTCTAGCGTTATCATTTGATGTTTTCTTTTTTTTTTTTTTTGTCAAGCGGCAAATGTTGTCACAAGGGTTACGACAAATAACAAATGCGATAATTCATTCCACTTTCAAAAAAAAAAAAGAGTCACGGTTCTCCGCAGATAAAGAACTCGCGACGGTTTATCACTCAAAATTTTCAGTTGAGCATTTTCGCTGATTAATACGACGACCCCACAAATGATGCATAGTACTGTGCTGTGTCCAACGATCTCATTTCGTCATGCAAAAGGAACAGTTGGAATAGCCCAACTGTTATCTCCGCTTAAATTTCACTGCGGTGATTCTTACGGATATAATTTTGTCGAATTTCAAAGTTATGTATTCGATTGCTTTTTCAGTTATCTGTACCACGAAGTTCAAGAAACATTTGACTTTTGAGTCTAAATTGAATTTTCGGATATCCACCGCTATTGCTATGGGAATGATTAAGTTGAATTGTTACAAGTACTCTTAAGCACCAATCTTTACATATTTCCCGTCTGTATGGCACAATCCTGAAAGTGTGTGCCATTTGGGAGGCAATACTTTGGATCAGTTTATTCCTTTCGTACGCGCATTAGTTTCCGTCTATAATGATTTCGAAGTTTGTTGCGTTGTGAGATATTAGCACAAATGTAGATTTTTTTTTCCGTGTCAAGCACTAGTTTGCGTTACAAGAGCGTTGACCCGGAAGCTATACGATAAGCTGTGTGAATGGGAAAAACTGTGGACGAAGTAAATTGTGGCCAATGACACATTTAAAACAAAAAGAAAAGCGCCAATTTGTTTCAATTATAATATTAATACAACAATGGTATGATATATCAGATTTATCGGGCATCGGAAAACCCTTTGGCAAAGTCATCGAAGGCGATGGTCCATATTTTGAAGTAAACGTTCATTAACCATTTGCTTAAAATACGATATATGAATTACAATGATACCCTTCTACTTAAGCGGCTTTTCGGAGATCATCTAGCCGCTCGGATGGACGGAAAAGGGGTGGTCGAATTTGTGGCGGAGCATACAAAGTGCTTCTGGTTCGAATCCCTCCGTTATCAGCATTTCTTCTCGTGTCTTCAAGACTACGCCCGGCGTCAAGCGAGCCCATTGCTGGACTCGGTTGTCCAGCGCCAAAAAACATTAAATTGGTGGGTGGTGTGCTGCTGGGGAAATTGCCAACCGGTGAAGGTATCTGCGAATTTATGGGGCTCGATGTGGGGCGGATTTCGCTGTTGGATGACGTCGTCGCCGACGCCGTGTTTGCAGCACGTCGAGGGTAAAAAAGGTCACTTTTGGAGCAATCCATACTTTCTTTCCATTGGCAAACGCTATTCACTTGATCGAATAGTGTGCCATTGGGGCAAGCGAACGATCTCTTCAGGCCTGAAGTAGAGCCATCGTCAATGCAGATGTGGAATGTTCGGCATCCGTTCTTAACGTCAGCATAGTAACCTGAAAACAAAAAGGAAATATAGCGTCTCTCGTCACTTCTTTAAAAGAGGAAGTTGTTTCTGTCCAGCACTCTCAAGCTATTTAAAACGACGAAAGGAGATGCTACCATATCAGAGACACAAACACATTGTTAAATTACTTTCCACTTCAGCCAAAAGTGAATTCAATTTTTTTCGTTGAAGCGCAAGTGTTTTAGAATTAACCCATTTCTCTTTTAATTACCAGGTGGTCGGCCGTCGCACGAAAAGTCAGTCATGGCAATGGGCATTGGTAATGACTGCTGTTGTGGTTTCTGCGGCTGAGGAGCTTGATGGTTAAACAGAGGTTTTGCGTCGTCGTCGTCATCGTTGCTGAAAGGGACGGTTTGAAGCTGAAGAACTGGACGATTATTGAATGTCGCAAATTCTTTCTGTGGTACCATCTGTTGTTGGCCTTGTTGTTTCTGTTGTTGATCCAGCGTTAAGGCAAAAGGGTTAAACTGTGGACGTAGCGGCTGTTGGTTCTGCGGCAACAGTTGGGAGTTGCCAACGAACGGTTGACTATTGAACGACGATAAATGTTGTTGAAAGAGGAAAGGATTATTCATTGGCTGCTGTTGCTGCTGGGGATTATTTGGCTGGAACTGACTAGTAAGATCGAAGGAATCGTTGAAGGAAAGGGCCCGTTCGTTCGGTGAGAATTCACGGACCTGTTTGCTTTGCTGTCCGTTGTTAGCCGAAAACTGCAGCTGAGGTCGTTGACTCAGGAATGGATCGCTATTTAATTGGCTAGCAAACTGACTGCCAAACTGCGACTCACCCCGACCGACGCCATTGTTGGAGAAACGATTGTTCGTCGCTGAAGACGTTCCAAAGGGGAAGCGATTTGCGTTTCCGAATTGCAAACCCGACGAAGAAGGAGATTCTTGAAACTGACCTCCTTGCAAAAGGACTTGGTTGGAGCCTATGGGACGAGTGGAAGAAGATCCTGATTCAGTGCCCGTGTTTGAGAACAACAGTCCACTGTTACCCTGCGGAAAGCCGAGCCCGAAGTTGGACTGCCCGAACCCCAAGTTGGATGAAGTCAGTTGAGGATTACTCAGGCCGAGTTGTGACACGAGCAGCTCGTTGTTAAAACCAGATGGCCCTAGTTGCTGGGAAAAACTGAACGGACTCTGTTGTTGCCCTCGTAGTTGGTTCTGGAACCCCAGTTGATTCTGAAGTTGAAATGGATTCTGAACACCCAACTGATTCTGAACACCTAACTGATTTTGAACACCCAGCTGATTCTTCAAAGCTAATTGGTTTTGGAGACTCAATTGGTTTTGTTGCAATAATCCTAATTCCAGGGGATTTTGCGAAAAACCTAACTGATTTTGAAGACCCAGTTGATTTTGAAAACCGTTCCCGCTTAGCTGATTTTGAAAACTGTTCCCACTTAATTGATTTTGAAGGCCCACATTTCCTCCCAATTGACTTTGCAGTCCTAACGAGCTGAACTGATTTCCTTGACCAATTCCGCCGTTCTGCTGCTGGAGAAGGCTTTGTTGGAAGCCGTTTTGTGGTAAAGTATTTTGCCGAAAATTATTCGGCGAAAAGCTGGGTTGCTGGAAACCATTTTGAGGAAACCCGCCCTGCAGGAATCCATTCTGCAAAAATCCATTCTGTGGAGAATTGTTTTGCTGGAATCCATTCTGCTGCGGAAGGCTAGTTTGCTGGAAATTGTTTAGCTGTGGGAATCCGTTTTGTTGAAATGCTGCACTGTTGAACGGGAAGCCCATGCCCGCTTGGAAAGGTAAACCAAACTGGGAGGACTGCGAAAATCGAAATAAGGGCGAAACATCGTTGTTGCCATTCGGGAATCGACCGACTTGATTCGCCATAAAACCCGACGTCTGTGTGTTATTGCTACGGTGAGTAGGTGGACCGTCTTGATCATCGTCACCTAAGGCATGACTGCGGGAACCGAACAACAATAGCGTCACGATCACCCACACTGAAAAGAGATATTTTAATATCAGGCAAAGTTTACGAAAATTTCAGAATCGGCGTTCTATTTTGTTAATTATGTGTAAGTGTTTTACCTGAAAAGGACACGGCAGAAAATTGCGAATGATGAATCATTACTACAGGAACGGAGCGTACTTGATGTGAAATGAAGCGACGACAAATGGAATTTTGTTTTTGCAGTTGATGATGTCTGTTAAAAGAAACTGGAACTGACGGCTGACAGAATGACCCTGATAAAGAAATTTACCGCCTCTTTATATAGGCATCATGTCTAGCAAGAAAACAAGGAAGTTTCCGCCTTCAGCTTCGTTTTGATCTGTCCCCATGTTTCTAAGCTCCGGTCAACACTGATTTTCACTTCGCTATGGTGGGTTACATTCATTGTCCCGAATTTTGTCTCTTTCTTTTTACTAGGTTAGTTTATGAGTCAACCATTCGTGAATACGTTACCGGTTGCCAAAGATCTCCCTTTCACTTTAGTCGAGGCAATCATAATTCTTTTTTTCCTGCTTCCTCCTACACCAATATGCAACTGAATGATAAATGGTATCTAACTGCTTTTCGTCTGTGTTGTTTTGACGGGTGGTAAGTAATGCAAGCTGGTCACGTCTATAGGTTGGAGGCTCAGAATTCGAATCTGTGTCATAATTCCGGAACTAGAATGTTGTATTGCTTCAACCGAAAATCATGCTAAGCATAAGCAACCCAACTTTCCATTCATTTCGCTTGAATTTTCCTGTGTTGAGCAGACATTGTCAGCCTTCAACAATTCAATGGTCTCAGCTCTGATGAAGAAGAGTAGATATAGAACAGCTTATTACGCGTAAAACTAGGCATCTTTTGTTTAATCGTTTGGTTTTGTAGCCAGCATAAAGGGAAAATACGCCGCTAAAAAAAAGATAATTTTGGAAAACATGTGTCATTCACGTCTCTGAGCCCGTAAACTACGTCACTAGAAAGAACCATTTGATATCATGGATATCAAAGCAACATCATGCGTTGCTAGTTGGCTAGTTTTGCTTTAATTTGATCTCTGATTTAAAATGCATGGTTTAGCGTGATTTGTAAACTAAAACTATAGCACAAATAGTAGTAAAACAGAGAAAACATCAGCCTTATGGAGGACATTCCACGATGGGCCAGTGGAAGAAAACATATAGGTCTTGTTGAGGAGAGTAGGGTGAACACAGGGCAATTGAAACAAAAATTATAACTCACGCTAATTATAAGAGGAATTGCCTTTTTAAAAAATTAGGGGTAATAGAATTAAGACCTTTACAATTTTCGAAAAATTTGCAGGATTTTTTCGTTCAAGCTTTTCAAGATATTACGAAAAAATTATTTTTTGGTCTCTGTGAAAGTCATTTTTGCAAAGAAGATTTTTTTTTTTTACCCATAAAAACGCTAGACTTTATTAATAATTAATCCTAACGATTCAAAATTAATTTTCCTACTACGTTATACCATTTTTTTTTATTTTCCTCACGTTTTTAACTAATACTATTTGATGATGAGTTGATGATCTCCCCCTGACATTTTTGCAATTGAAACATTTGAAGACCTTAGTTTTTTTTTTTAGAAGTCAATTCAGCTTTACATATCTAATCCATAGCCATGGTCAGGCCGCCTGCTCCGATGTGCACAGAAAAAGCGGCTGATCGAGTTCGATCGCATAAGTTCCCTCGGAATTGGATTGAACCTGGAAGAATAACGAAAGGATGACACTTAAATAAAGGATCCTGATTAGTCTTCCGATAATCGCTGTTGCTACAAACAGTCGATTGCTTGCAATCGAGTTACACATTCCAATTAAAGAACCCAATAAATATCCCAATGAGCACTGGGCACATAGAGGCAGCCCCGTAACCCTACCGATGCGCCCCGAAAACCAAACTCAGCCGACTAATCAACAAAAAATCAACCAGCTAAACACAAAGCTAAGCCCTTATACAATCCCCTGTTTGACTGTCCGAGGTTTTCAGATTAATAGCTAACTTTTCTTTAAATTTTTTTGTCTGCAAGTGCCCTGCCTAGTTAGTAGTCTTCAGTGCTCTTCAGTTCAACAGTACAGTGGTAAAGGGCTCATCTTCCGCTTAGGTTGGCCCATTTGAACCGAACAGGCTATGCAGCTTTCATTGTGGCTGTAAATAACAACACATTTCTCTTTTTCAGGAATTGCATTTCAAAGTGTATGTTATTATCCTTGTTCAATCTATGCGGAAATGTATATTTATATTCTTTACTGCTATAAACGTGAACCACTATAATATCAAATGCCGGATGACAAGAAAAAGTTTATTTCTGACTTAATGGGATTTTTTAGTTCATTTTCGATGGACGTTGATAGAGAAACGTTGACATATATTGCACCAGAACACCAGTTTAGGCAAAAATGTGTTTAACTTTTTTTTTTTGTCGTGGGAGATAAATAAATACTCGTTCACCATGAGTTGTCTAATACCTTTTGTTTTAATACATAATAACAAAATGGAAATATAGTTCACAGAGTGCAATTCACAATAGAAGTTACGAGAGGGAGTAAAATTTCGGATACAGCGTAGCCCAAAGACATCCGGAATAATTATGTAATTAATGATAAGTTGTGCAATTTTGGAATGTTTGCAAAATCGAACAGACTTAAGATTTTGAAAGGCTGGTGTCGATAGCGGACCTTTGTTATCGAACGTAGTATATTACATCGAAGAATCAAATTTCAGACAAACATAACTACTGAATGAAAACAAACCAAATAAGGGATATTTGTAACTTGTGGCACTAAAGCTTCGTTCCAATGATGCCTTTTTTATCAATTCTAAAGATAAGATGCAAAAACAACCCAGTAAGAACCGTTTAGGACAGTAAACAGGAATGGGAAAAAGAATCGAGAGAAGCGGTCTACTTGAATGGCTCTTATTCTTGCTCGTTGAGCCGGTGTGGGTCCTGGTGGTCTCGGTGGTTGTCCCATCAACATTCGAGCGTTTTCCTTTTCAAGTTAAAATATGACAGTATAGCAATGTTTTTTTTTATCTTTACAGCCAAGAAACCAAGAGAAGAGAAATGAAGCAATAATAGTTACTTATGATTCCACTATTATATTAATTATAACACTATTCTTATAAATTATTGCAAATAACAGTTCTTATTTCAAGATTTAAAAAGAAGTTGCGCACTGATTGAAAGATTATCCCGTCGACAAAAAGTGAATTAGATCCTTTAAAGCAATTTGAAAATGCTAATGCAAATTTAGAAATAGCAATCCAATTCCTTGTAAACAAATTTGTTAAAAATGAATATCTATCGAAAATTAACTGAGATTTCAATGTTCGAGTACTTAGCGTGAAACCCAATTATGTCTTTAACATTTAACCGAATTGGGGCGAACGATATCAAACTGCATCTAGGTCATCTTGCTTTATGTTTTGGCGTCAACTTTTTATTGCACTTTTACGCTCAACTTCAACAAGAAATTTACGGCAATAATGAATTTTGAGCAATAGTTGAACTATGCTGTTGAAGATAGGCGGAGCTGAAGTTGAGCTGAACCGTCAGCAAGAGTACATCCCACAGCTGAGCAAGTTCAGCTTTCCCAATTCAACCTGAAAATTGGGTATGACAACAAAAAGGACGGTTCAACAGAACTCAACTGCAACTACCTAGCGCGGGTTAACGTGAAACGGGAGTTGCCCGAAATTGACCAACAAAAAGTTGACAGCAAAACAGACTCACGGACAAGACGCCTAACTGGTTTATCTTATTCAGGCATGTTATAGGTATTAAACTTTCGTACAGATCCGTCATTTAAAAGCGAAAATTTCAGTAATAGAAAAAGAGTCTCAGAAACGTCCATTTTACATCCTCTTTGACCTATTTTTCTTGCAAAAATGTAAATTTTATGAACTTTTCTATCAACGCTACTTGTTGATGAAAATAACTAACCGAACCCAGATATAAATAAATCAAACTTGAACTTCATTTAGTTCCGCGCTCTGCTATACGTTGCTATAAAAATCGCCCATAGATGACAGATTTCTCATTTGCTAACGTTACGTGGCAAGGGCAGTGCCAACGTTCCTGCTAATTATACAAGGTGCAATAATTTTTTCTATTGTTTAGAAATCTTTTCCCATTTTGTGTCATGGACGACACGTATATCCTTAAAGAAACACAAAGGCTTTCATTGTTCTGATCTCCTGTTTCTAATGCCTCTGAGTGTCGGCACCATTAATGATTGAACATCTTATATCTATTCTGCTCTAAATAATTTTCACCCACAAAAATTTAATTTAGTTGCTAAGATAATTTGTTTCAAAATCGTACGGGACTTTGGGCCAATATTTGCAATATTTCAATTTTTAAAAAACAACTTTAGTATAGTTTTCCACTTGTCTCTCTACTTTTGGTACATAATAAAATTTCTTTCTCCGCAGGATGCGTTTGAGTTTTGAGTTTTATGAAACAAAGTAAGTGCCATACAAACCTTTGCGGCCAAGTCGAAAACTTTTTCCGGTTTTGGAGGCTCATTTGCAGTTTTTGGTGTGTCCGAATCGCCCAAGATGATGTTTACAAGACAGTACTCCATTAGAGCCATGAAAACAAATCTGTGTGAAAACAAATGGTAGGCTGTGAAATAGTCAGAAAGTGGACATCGCAAAAATCCCACCGACTGCTAGGCTTGGGATTCTTGAAGATTAGCGAATATGGAATTTAAAGTTCTTCCATCTAACATAATGTAAAATAACTTGGCTTACATGGTGCATGTTGACATGAAGGCGTCTACTGCTTTGAGATAAGAGACGGGCGGTAAAGCTGCTTGAGATTTGGCATGCTGAGTGGACAAAGTCAGCAATGAGGTGACTCCCAATGTAACCCGAGCTGGAGCAACTTCAGGTTTAATCCAGAACGATACCCACTGTTAAATTAAAAACAGGAAGCTAGTTATTAATATTGTTGGAAATGGAAATATTTTTCTGGTGGATGGAGCAGCTTGAATTATTGCAAAAAAATATGAATTGCCTGTTTAGCGGACGCTCATAGGCCGACACTAATTTGACTATAAATTTAAAAGTAAACAATAGTTGCAAGGATGTTTGACCCAAAAAGGTTTTCATACGGAAAAGGCCGTTAAAAACCTTTATTATTATTATCATTTCCAGTTATACGCTTAGGTAATTTTGGTGTTAACCACTTGGCCTGTGAACGGTAACGAACATCCCTACGACTCGCCTTTCAACTTAGGATTTCCATTTGAATTGAGGATTGGATTTGTATTAGTCGATCAAGGAAAAAAATTTTTTGAAATACTTACGGACATGACAACAATTAAACAGGTTGGGATGTATGTGTGAAACATATAATAACCCAGTCGACGCTTCAGCACGAAAACCACCTCCAGACATGTGAAGTTTCCTTGGAAAATTACAAGTTGAACATAGCAAAAATTTCAAGAAATATGAACAAAAAATTAAGTAATCGTTCTATTGATTAATTTATATATATACAGTATGTACTCCCAAAGTAGGATGAAATTTAATATACCGGTGGCATAGACTTGCGTGCAGTCGTTTGTGTAGTTGCCTTCCAGCTGGAGCTGTGGTAATTCGATGTTTTTCCAGACATCAAGAGGTACGTCCTCTTCCCACTCAAAAACCAAATCGTCCGTCGTGTGAGATACTTAATTGAAAACAAACAAAAAAAAAAAATATGTAATAGAACATGTCCTGGTCGAACTTGTAACGATTCCTTGTCCATGCCTCTACAATTCTATGCGTTATTGTTCGAATGAATGATGAGGTTGAAATCCCACGGGCCACATCGACAACGTACAAACGCCTACATGCGTAGTTCCGTTTTCCCAACGGTGAAATGGAAAACTTTTGTAATATTGACGAGCAAACATTAGTCTCGACGTCAAAGAAGTGGGCCAAATACCAATTTTTACATTTTCTTCTCTTTTCTTTTGTTCCCCGTTAACAAACCGAATCGTGTTGTCAATCGAAGAAAAAAGGGCTTGCAAAACTTCACAACTACTTTATGTTTTCTAACTGCTACACAGCCGTAGATATTTTTAAAAAATGGACACTGACGACTGCATTTGAAAGTTCGATCCGAGACGTATCCTAGAAATCTTATCCTCCGAGTTAAAAAAAAATTCATTTTTAAGCAAATCCTACGACGATGAAGTTGTGTTGTGCTACTATACTCTTTGTTACTTACGAAATAACGTGCCAAATAGACGTTAGTTCTTTTGTTGTGTGCGTGTGGGCGGAGGTAATATGTGTATATTATCACTTTTCACCTAAATAACTTATTTTGTACGCACATCACTGCGCACAGCTAGTCTCTACATTTACAAGCGATCGATGGAAAACTTTAAGCGGAGGGCAATAAAGAATTTTAGCGAAATATAGCAAAGAAATGGATAAAGAGAGAATATTGACTTACGGCTTTCAATTTGGATCTTGCACTCTTGAGTGTCGTGTGGATACAGGGCGAAATTCATGGAGCACGACAGAGTCAGAGTGAGCCTATAAATGTTTTGACATAGGAGGACAAATATCATTAGATCTGTTGTACATAAACACATATTTGAATGATGGCTTAATTTTATATTAATTTGCAAAATATTAAATAACTATTAACTGTTGCCATGGTTGTTTTAAGTGGGGTCATTACTTGGTGCTAAGCAATCGTAAATTATTCATAAATGCTGATTAAGATGTTTGTCTGTAAGTATATCTTCCTTATTTTCATTAGAATTAGTTAGCTTTGTAGCCATGTTTGGAAGTTTCTTCCCTAGGAACTTCAAATATATCTTTTTCTCGCTAGTATCACAAAGTTTTGTTCTATGTTACGTTTTCGATAGTACACTAAAATTTAGTTTATGCATTCGTAGATGTATGTTCAATGTCTCTCGGCGCAGAAGTTTGCAAACATGACTGCACTGCAACTGTGAAACGTTTTTTTTTTGGCAACTTTTAGTCTACACAACATTTGAGTTTTCGAGGGATGCATTACAGGGCCATGGCCTACCCTTGAACGTATTTCCTTATTTAATGTATTACTTTAATTTTTAGCGTACATTAGAGCGATCTAACAAAGAATTGATAAAGAGTTATTTGCGTACATTTAGCATTCTCCATCCTTACTTACTAGTATTTTAAGCCATTTTAGATCTAGCGTGTAAAGAAGCAATGTTTCAAATACTTTCTACACACCTAAATGAGCGCATGCTTGCCTCTCAGAAGTAAGCTTTACAGTCGTTCTCGAGCAATTCACGCGTCTTAGTTTAATTAAGTAAGGTTATATATCTAACTGTACTGATCCTCTGAGACCTACTTGACGACGTAGAGGATTTTTTTGTCTCTGTAGAGCCATAAGTAATGATTTGGGATGGTCATTGTCTGGAAAGTCACTTGTTTGGCATTCTTGAAGTACGAGTCCGGTCGCCAGATGCTCTTCAACCATTCCACGTCCAACAACCTGCAATCATATACACAAAAAATAAAAATGAAAATCGTAGGATAAAGCCGATCGTCTTTTTGTGTTCGTAAAAAGAGCAATGAAAGGGTAGACAGCAAAATGCTATAGCGCTTATCAAACGCTTATCGGCTACGATTAAATCCTGAGCTTCATTCTCCAAGAAAGCCACATAACAAATGCGCAGTCTATTGTCATCGCTTCCACGAACTGAAGCGCTCCCTCATCTTTTCGTCATTGATCGATCGAGTATCAACAACAATAGTAAGACCTTGTATTAGGTCAGCCAACCATTGTTGGGATGGGAGGTGCCCTGGCCATAGAAATTCTATCCACTTGTTTACTGCTAGCGCATCCTATAATGGAATGCTATACGGAATTCTGCTCTATATTATTGACGGCTGCCTGTTGTACAATGTTTAGCCAAGCCAAATAAATTCCAATAATTTTTAATTGCTTTCCGTCCTCTGTGTCCCGAATCTGCTGAATCTTTTAGTTCTACATGACCCATTTCTTATCCCGAATAAAGGTTCTACTGTGCTGGACGAGATGCTTGAGATGAGTGTTCATTGTTCGGAAGGGTCTTTTTTTCTTTCTTCATCTTCGCCACCTTAAATTATTTCGCATTCATTATCACGCAGGCTCCCCCTTTTTTTCTACCTTTCATGCCATAGCGTCTTTTTTTTTTTATTGTTGTTATGTGCCATCTGAAGAGGCGATGAGCAGCGTTGGATAACAAAGTCATGGTACAAATGTTGGCCGGATGGGCGAAAAAAAAAATAAAAACTGAAGTAGAAGGGGAAAAAAACGCGGCTTTTGTGTTCCGTTGGAGTAGTAGAAGCTGCTGGAGAGATCCTTCTTTTGGATGTGAACGAGCAAGGCGTTCGTCAGAACGACGAATGAGTAGCACAAGGAAAAAAAACTGTAATGGGAACGGGGAGGACGTTGAGAAGGTTCTGGTTGAGAATAGATAAGACACTAGGCTACGTCAGCTGGGATTCAGGCCCTCCATTCTATTTCAATCTGAACATCATCGACGTAGAGGCACGGACGCCAAGGACAACCACAGCAAACAAGGGCACATGACAAGAAAAAACTACTCGCACTAGATGGAAGATGGGACGGGTCGCAGTGGATGAGTGGACATGTCAAACTGATTCGCTAAAAAGTTTGGATTTCTTGTTTCGTTGTTTTGATTTTAAAAAAGAAACAAAAATTACTATGGAAAATTTGGTTACATGCCAAAAAAAAAAGAAAAACAAGCTACAACATAATCTTGTATAGTACATGTCAAACGAAATTTGTAAGCTCGTCGGCCTTTGCCTGATTGCCCTTTGTCTTCGTTCTGTGCCGCATACTTAGCTCGTCAGTCTGGCATCACCGTGTTAGTTCGATTGGTTGACTCAACTTGTATTGGCTTTAACTGATTAAGATGTTGAATAATTACATCTGCTGCAAGTCGTAAAACTACAACATTTGAAATAGTTTTTGCGGAGAAGGGCGTTGCTTTATTGTTGTACATCAACGCAAATGATCTGACTGTTCGAGTTTTCCTAGTCTTTGATGCATTTCTGCTATGGCGATATTTAAACTACATGTTTTGCGAGTAACAGGTTGCGTTTTTGAATAGGTTACCTGTATTCGGATGTCATGTTTTCAGGAAGACTGAGGCGGTGATCGCGCCATGACTGAACGTAAAACACATCGGCCATGTAAGTCTGTAAAGCAGCGACAAGAAAAGTCCATTACCCACTTCTTTCACCCCATCTGGTATAGCTACTAGTTACACTACATCATCATAGAAAAACTAGTCGTCATCTGCTATTAGACATTTAATAGCTTTATCAATGTAGGTCCCGCAATAAAGCCATTGAAAGGTATAATGAACTTTTATAAGAGGCAAAAGCATCTATAGCTCTGAATATGCCAACCCCACACCTGTAACGCATAAGGTTTAAATATATGGAACTCTACAAACATTACTATAGTAGGAATGGGAATTTACAAAGGGCAGAGTCTATCCACTATAAGCTGTGTGTAATGCAAAACGATAAAATACTTGTATTAATCCATTTTTAATATTTTACGGTTTTCTAGAGGTTAAATGAAACCTTAAAGACTATTTTTGATATTACGGCATTATAAAACTAGTTTATAGTTTTCATGAGCTGTTGTCGAAAAACGTGAGGCTAAAAACTGTGTAATTTGCGATCGCAAGAAGAATGGGCTCATTAGCAATTGCTGTGTTGACGTGGATGTGATGGATGTGCGGTTACTTTATGCGTTACGTGTCTCAAGGACGTGTCGTTAAAGCCAAAGTTCTTGGCGTATAGTACGATTGGGTACAAAGAAAATTTGGCTTACCATTGAATTCTCGTTAATGGAGTCAAGCCCCATTACTGTCAAATGATTGAACACCTTGGCTGGCTGACCTTCCAGTCTGGGTGGGCGCATTTTGTCATAATTAAATCGATCCGGTAGAATGTCGGATAATTCCATTGCCGCCACCATAATCCCGTAACCAGCCAAATTGCTAAAACAAGTAAAAAAAAAACTTAATTAGGTAGCTGCGGGCAGATGGCCACCTCGCGTGGCCATCGTCGAAATGAAAACATATAACAAAACCCTCAATGTTATTTAAACAGTACTTTGTGTAGTATATTGAATTCAATTCTTTTTTTTTTTTAAGCCAAGCCGATGCCTAATAAGGTTTTTATTTTACCTTATTTATTCAAACAATTTAAAGTAGGTTTTTAACCAAATAAACGATTATCCACCAGGTTAAGCTTAATAAATTTCGAAACTTGGATTCAGTTGTTTAGCTTTTGTTAAATAATGAAAAGGAGCCACCTTTGTGCAAGAACCACAAACCGAGTATTTGGCTTTTCATATTGAATCGTACATAAATATACAGCTGCGCGATGTGACAAAACCCAAACAAGTTCGTTTGGGATTCCCCTTCATGCTTTACTAAAACTAGCGGAATGTGTTTGAGCAAAACGAAACATCCAAAAGTTAGGACGTTCTATACTCTAGGCCGTTTTAAAGGCCTTAAATATGCTTGGATGGAATAAGTTTGGACTGAGAAACTCCCTCAGTAACAGAAGGTTTGCTTGTTCCCATGAATAGCAAATATTTCTATTAGCCAGTAGTTTAAAACTGCATTCAAAGTTGAATTATCGCATGATCATCGCTTTTATTATGGATTAAGACTAAAATACTCTTTCCACAACAGTGGCAGGATAGCTCATGTAGATTATTTATCAGCACAGAGTAATCATATTTC